>NC_028645.1:31673654-31812868 GCF_001406875.1 Solanum pennellii
TATATATATATTTATATATATTTATATATATATATATATATATATATATGCATATGTATGTATGTATGTATGTAATATGAAGTGATGTTCTAGCATATGATGTGCTATGAAAATTTTTAAATTTTCCGCTAAATTTCCTACGACAATGCGATGAATGCTGTTACATATAAGGGGTGCTCCACGGTAGTGACAATGTCATTAGTAGACATAAATCTTGTGAGATATAACATGAAATCTAATGTCTATCCCACACTAAAAAGAGATGTCCTGTTATGACCCTCAAAATTAACTTGGATAAACTAGAGCCTCACATGAGTTTTATGAGCCAAGAACTTGTTAATAAGGTGAGAAACAACTTGTAATAGTTGGTTTGAAGATGTTTGAGTTCAAACGACAAAGGCCGACCTTGATGTCCAGAAACTAGTCTTTTATGTGCCACTGTGCCCATATATGATTAACTTGTTTTGAAGTATTATTTAGAGTCTAAATTCAGAGTAGGGGACCCCATAATCTAAATGGTCATCTTTGGGGTCGAAACTTCTAGGTACGACTCTTCAAAGAAAACCATATGGGTCTTCGAGGAGGACCCAAAAATTTTGTTAAGAAGCCGCCAAAACATCCTTATTAATGACCACAAATGACACCCCTTAGACTATTTGACGCCCCATAAATAAGGAACCATAGCTCAACAGTTAGTCATTGGATCTTAGCCCCCAAATAATGGAGTCCATGACAAAAACGATGGAGCACAGGATGGCCCGTCATCCAGTTGACGCCTCGTCAATGGTGGCCGTCAATGGCACCTTCAGTTTCTGCACCTTCTCGGCAAACCAAAAGGTGAATTGGTAAATTCACTCCACCTTCTAATTAAAGTGTGAACGGTTATTTTACCTATTTTAAGGTATTTTAATTTAGTAAAAACATTGAAACCCCAAATTGAAATTCATTCTTTAAATTAAACTCTTTCCCTCCCAATAAGATTCTCTCTACACTCCATTAGAGACCAAGCTCAAGATTAAAATTCATTCTTCAAATTAAACTCTTTCCCTCCCAATAAGATTTTCTCTACACTCCATTAGAGACCAAGCTCAAGATCAAGCTGAAAGATGGATTTCCAACTGATTCTTCTTCAATTTTTGTAGGTATTCCATCACTAAGGTATGATAACTCTTGGTCCTTGGATAACCTTTCATTCAAAGAGTTCTATCAATGATTTTCCAAAGAGTTTCTATGATCAAAATTCTCAAATTCCAATCTAAACATGGGTTCATTGTCAAATAGTTTTCAAACTCATTTTAATTATATATTGTTGTTGAATCAAGGTTGTTAAGATGATTTTCAATGTAATTCCTTGAATAACCAATGATCTCCCTAATGTCTTAGTTTAGCCTATAAAGTGGATTTTGTGATCTTGATTGGATGTTAATTTGATTATGCTTAGATTGTGATATATAGTTGAATGATATTTCTATTTTTAGATATTGATTATGACTTTTTGAGGGTTTACGTATGATTTATCATGGCTTGGAGAATTAGTAAGCGACCTAACTTCTAGTCTATAGTATTAGAATTGATGTTATATGGTTTTGTCCACTTATGGTGGCGGTGATTACTTCTTGTTTATCGATACATGTTCTGATCATGCACTTTAGGGAAACAGATGTAAAGTAAATTGTTATTATGATGATCATGAGTATGAATGTTATATATGTAGGCCCTCAATGTTAGTATCACGATTAAGGTGTATGGATAATATGAACTATAATGTGAATAAGGATGTTAGGGTAAGGTATGGTATACATTTTTGGTTGTGATAAGTAATATTGTAGAATGAACCCTACCTATATTACCCTATTCGAATGTGTGATCTTATGCATGTGAGGAGTTATCTATTAGAATGTTGAATGTGCTCTCGTCTCCGATAATGAAATATGGGTGTGTGGTCTATAGTCCCTAAATGCTCTATATATGAGTTGTTCATGACTTGGGGTTATTGTAAATGTTTTGTGATCCTTTGAAGGGAAATTTCCTCAATAAACAATGTTGTTGCTATTATGTGATCATGAGGACCAATATGTACACACACCTCATTCATAAGTATGAGTATGATATGTTTATGGTGTTATTAGAAGGATAATTATCATATGCACCTTTCATATCTTATTATGCATGAAATGTATATATCTAATAAAGTATGAACATGTGTTGTCTAAAGATGTTTATGTGAATGGATTTCGCAATACGTATACACACACATGAATGTATGAATGAAGAATATTAATGATAATCTAGTGAATGAGAATATCTTGAATGGTTTCGTCAATTGTATTCTAAACTAGATTATTTTATGGATGTTGTGATTATGTGATAAGATTTTCTCACATGATGTGGGTTTTTATGAAAGGACATTCTCATAAAATAACATGTGAGGTGTGTACATGTTATATAAGGGGTTAAGCCTCTAAGGCCTATCTTATGAACTAATGATTAATAAAGACTTAAAGGCTCCTAAAAAAGGGAATTAAGCTTTGCACCTAGTGAACTTTACAATGAGATGGGTCTCTTCATGAAAAAGCTTCCCCGATGTTCTCATGAGGTTATAACTACAATGGAATTTGCATAAAGAAGGTTTCTAGTAACAACCTCCCAGTTCCTTAACTATGTGCCCCATAGGATCCTTAGCTAGTGGATCCACCTACATGCAATATGATGTTGATGTCCTACCTTGGCAAGTAGGATCCCTCCTTTCATTGTGAGGGGTTGACACCAGATTCAATGTTTACCTCACATGGTCTATGTCGGTTATGGTGAAGTTTCTCGAATTTAAAATGAACAAATTGAAGTAAGAAGGTGAACACTAACTAGGACTACCTAAGAGATGTTACCTAGTGTGGTAAGGGAATGCAAATTTACCTATACATTGCACAAGTAGGTCTTGAAGGGAATTCTAGGGTGAGTTCTTCATGTATGTGTGTGTGTGTGTGTGTGTGTGTATATATATATATATATATGTTCAATTCATCAATACATCACTAGACCTTACTCATAACCCCAATCAAAGTCTACTAGTGCAATGTATATGTGAATCCCCATAACCTAACACATACGTAGTAAACTAACAAAGTGGTCACAAGCATTGTCATTACATCATACATCATCATGACAAGTATATCCAACATCATCTATAATAAGTAAGACTTCATCATGTATATAAAAATTAGACTAAAATCATGCATATCATTATCACAAGTATGTTAACACCATAATACATGATGTTTGATATACTTGTCCTGATGATGTATGAAGTAAATGGCAATGCTTGTGACCTCTTTGTTAGTTTACTTCGTATGTTGTCAGGCTATGGGGATTCACATATACATTTCACTAGTATACTTTGATTAGAGTTATGATTAAGGTCTTGTGATGTATTGATGAATTGAATTTTATATATGCAAAGTTAACTATGGTTCCATTATGGTGATATATATAGTATGTAATTTTATGTTGTCTTAAGATGTGCATTAAGGCTGAATGGATTATGATTATGGTGTATGCAACGATCCGAGAGCACCGCCAAGTCATCACAAGGCATACTCGACCTCTCATGGGTCTTATACAAGCCCTTAGACGTCATTCATCACATATATATGAAAAGTAGTGTTGAATTAAAACTTTTCACAACAATAGTCCAAATTTTTATAGAATATAAGAAAGAATTAAGTCTCCGCATAACCATTTTACGAACATATAACATCATAGTTTCAAATCCCTTACATGAATTGAAAGAAACAGTAGTCTATTATAAAGTCTTTGAGAAAAGGAAACTAAAACATAAGCCATGTTCCAATTTTGAAAGAATGCTATTTCCCAAGCTTAATCTTCTAAGAGAATCATCACTTTCAACCTACACTTGTAGAAATGGAGAAACATATGAAATTAGCATATTGAATGCACTAAGTATTGTGAACATGCAAGAAAACCATGCAAAAACGAACATTTACTTTAAAACTTACTTTTCATGCTCTTTTGATAGATACCTCATAAACAAGTATAAGAATCATCCTCGAGTCAACATTGATATAAAAGACAGATCATATAATCAAAAAGTAACCTTTTCATCACTTTAGACTCTCTACCTAATGTTTATCTAGGAATCACTTGACTAAGACATGAAGAGATCACCCATACACCCTCTTCAAGCACACCTAAGTGATCATCAAAGATACCCTAGATAAGAACCTTTCAATTTAACATTCTATACTAATCGAACCTTTTTCATTAGATTCATTTAAGTAACAAGTAATCAATTAGAGGAATTCACATAATTGACTTGAAGGACCTAGGGAACTCACCTAGCATCTTCAAAGTCTACTCGTGCAATGTATAGATAGCGTGCCATACCACTACCTACAAGTTGTAGAACCTATCCAATGACTAGAATGAACATCCCATATGACGAGAATAGGCAATAAACGACATAGAACACAAGCTAGATATGGAATCTTGTGTCATAAGACCACACACCATGGAAGGTGTTCAACTAGCACTACACCATTTTCGGCCTACAGCAACACCACGTAAGTGTAGCCTAAACTAGCAAAAAGTGTGGCCTTTGATAAAAGGCTACCCTTTTGGACATTCAGCAACACTTTATAGGGGCTGCCCAAAATAAAGCGTAACCTTTGACATTAGGCAACACTTTTTAAATGTTGCCATCTTTGGATACACTTATAAAGCGTAGCCAAATAGGTATAAGGGCACGCTTTGAAGACGTGCATTAGCAACACCTATTTTTTGTTAGACTACACTTAAAAGCGTTGCCTTTTCAGATTTATTGGTCACACTTAAAAAGTGTTGCCTTTTATTGGTCATCTATTGCAACACTTTCAAAGTGTAACTTTTTATCTACCTAGAGCAACACTTACAAAGTGTAACTTCAACATTTATAAGCCTACATGTAGCACAAATATATATAATATATTTACATACATACAAGTGACCTAAAACACAAAATGAACTAATTAATCATTAAATTGAAGCTATATATTTCAAATAAACTTCGAGAAATATTTCATGTACAACCAAAAGATAGTATGTGTTGTGTACATACCCATACTTATACATCAATATTCTAAATGTGTACACAATAAATCAAATATGTATTTAAACTTTTACAATAGTTCAAAAACTCTTCATCATCCACTTCAAATTTGATCACCTCCATTTCCCTACACAAAAAATATATTGGCAGTTATATTGAAGAGGTAAGAAGTTCATATTGCAACAATATAGAGAGGCAAAAAAAAAAAGCAGTTACAGAAAATTAGGTTGCATCTTTTGATGTTCAAACAAGCAAGATGAATGGTGGTCAAGAGAAACAAAACATTAGATCAATTCAAACCAAAGCCACTAACAATAAATTACCAATGATGAAATAGCAAAAACAATATATAAGTCAATAAGCAAGATCAAAGATCTGTGATACATACCCTGTGCAAATACGTTTCTGAGTTCTTAGGAAAATCAGAATTGATAACAACGTTAACTGCTTGAATATCAATTCCTCTAGTAAACAAATCTGTTCAATCAAGAAAGAACACAAAATTAAGAAATTTAACAATTAATCAATTTGAAATTTCAGCTGTAACGGAAAGCGTGACGGACCGTGGTAGCCATGATAGTCCGTCTTGCATGTTCTTCATGAAGATCAGAGAAGTAGCAGAAGAAACTTGCAAGTGTGGGACGACGGAGTCCACGACAGCCCGTCATGACCACGATGGATGACCACAACGGCCCGTCATGACCACGACGGCACGTATGACCACAGCCCATCATGACCACGACGGCCTCTCATGACTATGACGGCCCGTCGCGAGGTCCACGGTGGCCCGTCCCGAGGTCCACGACGGCTCGTCGTGACCACGCCATCCCGTCGCGAGGTCCGTCGACCCAGCCGCGTTTTGACAGATTTCCAGCAAATAGAGTTACTATCTATACTTATGGCCAAAATGACTGATGAAATTTGTAAATTTGTAAGTCTAAATTTGTAATTACTTGATGAAATCAGTTCTTCAGCTTCCGTCCTTCAGCTCTTCGAGTGAGGTGTGGGGATACAACAAACACAAGTGAAGGATAGAGTTAATATGCACCGGAAACTATGAGGAAAACAACATTACCTTTCTTCAGGCAGTGAACTGGAACGGGACGAGCAGGGAAAGGATCTTCACCAAGAAACTTGAACACTAACAACGGATGAGAATTCCGGGCAGAATCACGAACTCGAACAAAGATTGGGAATGCTGATACGCGAAACGAATTAGAAAATGTGATACTCTTATCGCCACTTGACTCTCCCTGCCTTGAATGTGTTTCTATATATATATTTTAAATATTTTCTTTAGCTGCTCTAAATGTTTTTGCTCAAATAAATCACAACTTTTTTCCATCCCTAACAGTGAAAAAAGAGGTTTATTTATGGAGGATAAAATACGAGCTACACTCCCAAAAATCAACTTATGAAACTAAAATACAAGTCACACTCCAAAAAATCGTAAAAAACACAAGAATATCAAAACAATAAAGCTAAAATTTAGACTTTCAGAATGAAATTTCTTACCTGATAAAACCTACTCCAACAAAATCTGTTTGAAATTGTGTTCTTCAGTGAGAAACATGAGAGAAAAGTGTGACAGAGAGACTAATTAGCTTCAATTCATCATCTTGCCAACAACCCAAAAATATTCATTCCTTTAAAACACAAAACAAAAAAGCAAACACTTCAGCTAACAAGAAGACTGCTTTAGAACTAACACTTGACGAAATACGTATAGGAAAAGAGAATCGTACTTGCTCTTCAAAAAATTGTTATTTGGAGAAGACGACTTGAGATATGAGTTCTTTGATGACAGCAACTCTTCAACTCAACTCTTCAGCGTGTATCAGAAAGGAGAATCGGTTCTTCAGCTATCTTCACCTCTCTTCAGTTTGGTTCATCATCTCTTTGGTTCATCGAAAATCTGGATGGAAATCTAAAGGAGGAAAGCTGAACGAAGAAAGTGCAGTGAAAGAGTAAAGTGAAGTGAAAAAGTTAATGTTTGGTCATTTATTAATGTTTATTTTTTTTTGGCCAATAAAAATGGGAGGTAGTGTTAAAAATATTGGAGGGAATATAATATTTTAGTGAAAAATTTTAAGGCAACACTTATAAAGTGTTGTTTTTTCGATTATAAAAATAGGACATTTTAGAAGTGTGGTCATATATGTAAATAGGTGTTGCCAATTATATCATATTTTAACAACACTTATAAAGTGTATCTTATATTATTAAAGAGTACACTTTTGAAGTGTTGCCAAAATTATTGTAGCTAAAAGTTTAAAATTTTGGCTACACTTTAAAAGCATTCCCAAAACTACTTTAGGCAACACTTTACAAGTGTAGTCCAGAATAAGTATGGTCGTAGGCCTAAAATGGTGTAGTGTTGCCAAAGGTAGAAATAGTAATCATTCCATGTTGGCACATGGTTAAGGAATATCAAGGGCTTCTTTGTAATCTAATGTGTATTAGAGAAGATACCATCACTACGTCCTACTAACTCATAATACTTTTTCTTCCAAGGATGGGTACTTTTTCGTCCAACCAAGGACTATTAGGACATCTCTAATGACTTCCTTAGATATGGCTTCAAGTCGTTCCAACCAACCTACCCCTAAGTCAATCATTCCGCTCAAGAAGAACGACATTACGGTCTTTTACTTCTACATTTCTATTAACATTATTTTCATGTTCAATGTTTAACATTCTTAACCTTCTTTTCTTATTCAAGGCTACACATTCTTAACCTTATTTTCTTATTCAAGGTTTTACATTCTTAACCTTCTTTACATATTCAAGGCTTTACATTCTTAACCTTCTTTTCTTGTTCCAGGTTTTACATTCACTTATGCTTCTAGACTCATCAAGAAGGGGAACTATGCTTAGGTCTACCGGTTCAAGACATAATCTAGAATACCTCATTTAGTCATCCAAGTATACACAACTATACCCATACAAGATACAACATAATTCTATAAAGGCTCTCCCATCATCATATATCAACAACTAGAGAAGAAGCATATCCAATAATATCATTATAGAACCCATACAAGTTCATATAGACACCACATGAGCACCTTCACATTATACATTCACATACACCATATCATATTCATACCATAATTCACATAATAATGCGAACAAAGTCATGTTCATAACAATTATTACAATTAAACACCACCACCATAATTGGACCATACCAATCAATAACAATTCAATATCAATTCTATAGTATACAAAGTAATTAGGTCAACTCATCACCTTCCAATAACCATAACCACCATTCCTTAGCCTTTCCAACAATTTCACATAACAACAGATCTTTACAATAGCAATATACATAAGACAAGGCCAACAATTCATCCATATCAATGATAAATATATACTAAATATAAATATCAACATTATAAGGCAAGATATGAACAATTCTACATGGATCAATACATAATTCAATAGCCCAACACAATCTACACATGAATTCAATAAGATTAAGTCATGATCAATTCACCCACTCTAGAGCAAAAATTAGGAATTCAAGGAGTACATGTGTTCATGGAGTTTTTTATCTTAAAATATTCAATTAACATTGATCAATTCACAAAACATCAATTAAAAACTTTTCATGCAAGAACATATTCTTAGAGTTCAAAAATAGGATTTCAAGGATTTGAAAGATCTTTGAAAAGCCTTTGGAATGGTCTCCTTGAATAACAGAAGAACCAAAGATGAAATCACCATACCTTAATAGTATACATACAAAGAAATTGATGGAGAAATCAATTAAGAACTCCAATCCTAACTTCACCTTGAGTTCTAGCTTCAATGGAATCTAGAGAGAACTTCTTGAGGTTTGAATTTTTAATAATGAGGTATAAGTCTTGGTTTTAGAGTCTTAACTATTTTAAAATACAATAAATAATCTAAAATAACCGTCTAGAACTTAATGAGGACCTTAGGTGAATTTCCCAACTTTCCGTCACCTTGGCTGAGACTCCTGCAGAAAGTTGCAGGCGTCAAACGATGGTTCCCAACTCTTGGCCATCATTTGATCAATGGGGTGAATGGTTGGGCATCATTTTGGTCATATACATGACATTTGGGGGATACTATCCCACAATTAAGTGTGGATCCATGCTCCATTCGATGGGGCGTTGATAGAACCTCTGGATGTGGTTTGGTGATCGCGGTTTGGACTGCCTTTTGAAAGTTTCTAGCCAAGGTTTGGGTCCTCCTGAAGGACCCTTGGGGTGGTCCTTGGGGAGTCTTACCCATACAGATTGACCCCAAACATGTTCATATATGTGATAGAGTCCTCTCCCATCAATTTAGACACAAACAACATAAAACATGCAAAGGCACACTAGTACACACACATTGAGTAGTTTCCAAACATGTTCGATGTTTGACATCAGAACTCTACAAACTGACATCTAATGATAATATTAATTATTTTAACACCTTTTTAACTCATCAAACTCATTATAGGCTCTATTTTAACCTAATTCATTTTCAGAGTTGTAACAATATAATAAATGAATGAGTCCTTATACGAGGTCTATGAAGTATGTTGGTCTTATGTATAAGGTTAAATATATGAGTTATATCTTGTTGAATGTGATGTTCCTAGTCTAAGTTGACTTCATAGGAACTCTTGGTGTAGTAGTAATATGGGATGCTATTTGCACATTGTACTAATGCGACTTGGGGTTATATTAGGTGATGGTTCTTATGTGAAAGTTACGTTTTATGGTATGACATGTCCGTATGAATTAGTATGCTTGAAACGATGAAGGTTATAGGAATGTTCACCTTGGTAACGTTAAGGAGATAGTTTAGTATGAATGGTGGAATGAGACATTATTGATGCATTGGACAATGTATTACTTAAGGGTTATTTTAGGTAAATGAGTTAAGATAAAAAGGAAAGGTAATGTAATGGAGATATTGAATGTGTCTTGATGTGATAAAGGACTTTATGTGTTGTTGTCAATTATGATGTGTGTGAACTATGTTGTGGTTATTGTATCATATACTTATGAAGTTTTTCTAAAAGACATGATGTATGGTTTCTAACTAAATTCCTCTTTAAATCAATTTTTTCTGCATGGTTATCATACTTGGTGCATACTTGTACTAATGCCATTATTCTTCATCTTTTACACCAAGTGTAGGTGGTGATGGCTAAAGGATCTTTCCTAGAATGAATATCTTGGGTAACTATTCCCAAGTTCAAGTATGTCCTTAATGATTCAAGGAATTCATGTCAAGATTTTATTTAAGTTCATGTAATAGTATAGAAATGTTATGTTTCATTGTGAAGGGTCGTGTCCCTATTTCTAGTGACGTCGTGTCTATGATGGCAAGACGAAACTTAGTGTCCGAACTGTGTACTAATTAGTTTTAAATGAAGTGAACTTTTAGTTTTGTGTTATGGAATGAAAAAGTTTTAATTCTTTGCTGATTTTATAACAATGCAATGAATGAATGCTAAGGGCTCGTATATGATATACAAGTGGTTAAATAAGTTGTGTTACTTCTAGGGTTACTTCATGGTCGTAATAAACTTGGTATCAGAGCATAATGTTATAAAAATGATCTTAGGGTCCAAATTCTCATAATGCTACTTCTAGTAATGTCTTGTTCATCGCTGTAAGTCGCGACACATCTACGAGGGAGAGGCTATAGGACAATAAAAGTTTCATATTCTTCATTACTCTTGTGTCATGCAATAGAGATTAACTCTATATATTCTATCTTTTAATTCCCTTGTTCGGTGGTCTTCTATATGTGATTGCTTTGAAGGGGTGATGTCTCAAATGTTGGGAACGAAAAAGGTGAATTTTGATGATTATAATGTTTTTGTGCTAGATGAGTACATGTGAAGGTGGATTTGGAAGATATTCTTGTTATGCTAATTATGTCTATATGTGACCTATGATATTTGAGGCATTATATTAGAAATTTATGTTGTCATGTATCTCTTAGCATGATAAGAGTTTGTATGGTCGAATGAAGCCCTTTTTGGAATGATGGGTTATTTTATGGTTATGTGCAATGATAGTAGAATGTTTTGGTGAAGACTCGAGGAGTTTTGGAGGAATGTGAAATATATGGTGAGAGTTAAAAGTTGCCTTTTTATATGAGTAATGTTTCATGGTTGTCCTTGTGTTGATCGGAGTCTTTGTATAGTCTTATGCCTAAGAATGGAAGATAGTGTGTTTACCTTGTAAGGTAATTGTGAAGTATGGTAGTTAATGAGAGAATGTATGACTAATTTTAGTTGCCATATGCACCTATTCTAAGAGTGGGAAAAGGGAAGAAGGTGTTTTATTCCATAAGTATGTATTATGATTTTCTCTAAGGTTGACTGGAGGGATGCATGTACCCCTTAGTTTATAGAGAGAAGAAGAGAATTGATGTTGACTAACATTAAAGAGGTTTGTTGTTCTTTAAGATTGATTTTAAGTATAGCCATTTAAGAAGAGTGCTTAGACTGTACCTAGGCATGGTTTGTTGAAAGATACTACCAAAAGTGATGATAAGGGGAAATTGTTTAGAGGTTATCTTGCTCTAATTTTGGAAGAAAACAAAGAGGATCCTATGGAAAGATCTCTACTAATTTCCCCTAAGAATTTACCTAGGGAGGATGGTTACCCTTAGTCTCTAGAAAAATGTTTGTGGATCTTAAGAGTCCCAACATGTGTTTTATGCTTTGATAGAATCCGCAAATTCTATAGTCCAAAGTTTGCGGGAGATTCCTTAGGGACTATGGATGAACTACCTCAAATGAGGAAGCTTATAGGATTAAGTCCAAAACTACTTACCTTTTTATGACTTGGTAGTAGAATTTGATGAAATATTTGAGTTACCCTTAGTATTTATGGGTGTAGTTAAGGCCTCATATGGTTTGATAGTGTAATCCAACTTAATTTTTATGAGTTCCCTTTAGGTGATGAACTTGGAGGAATAGTGGTGCTTGAGTTGTACCTATTGATGTTGAATTTATAGACTCCTTTTTATGAGGGTATGAGTTATATCCTCAATGGTGTTAAATCATATTATGTAAGGAGTATGGAGGTTTATTCTTGACTTGCCTCAACCTGGTATTTAAGGGCATGATGTAATAAAGATTAGATTAAGCCTAACCCCAATGGGGAATAATGTTCCTAGAAGGCAAGATTTTGAGTGACTTAATGTTCCTACATTGAGCTTCCTTGAACTTCTCCATGTTGGAAATCACTTTAAGTGATGGATATGAAGTTGAGTGGTTTAGATACTCATTTTGGATATGTTGAAATTCTCACCTAATGGGACTGTAGTGAAAATTTAGTGAGAAATGGTTCCTCCTTTATAGTGGAATGAAGTGACGCTAAAAAGATGTTTTCATAAAGTTAATCCCAAGAGGGGTGTGGTGCTTAATTAGAAGAGTTGGCAAGTTAAAGTTCTCTTGGATCAGGTAATTTTCTCTTTGATGGGTTTACCCTAAGTGGGGGATGATGAGTTGGGTAGTAAGGTGGTTAATATCCCTATATTTTCCTTCCAATTCTTACTCAAGTTTGAGACTAAAGAGTTTCTAATAGCTTGTTCATGTTTCGGATTCTTGGCTTTGAGTATAAGTTGTATTCTCTTCATATGATGTGCATGTCCTAGGTGACACTATGTTATGAATGTTTTAAAAGATTCTTATTGCATGAAAAGGGTTTTTTGATAGATTACATGTTTCTCATGTTGTTACGCATCTTAATATGGTAAATTCACATTTGACTTCATGAGATGGTTTAATGAATATGCTTGATTACACTTTTGATGCGAAGGTACTTTGTTCCCATAATGAGATGTTGAGTTTTCTTTAAATGAGAAAAGATAAATTCGCGTTAAGAATATGTGATTTTGTGATATGGGAAGTATTAATATAGGCTCACTTTTGAGAAGTAATGGTTTATCTAGCAAATATTTTTAATGTGTTCCTACGAATTGTAATAATTTCCATAGATGACGGATGTTCATGAAAACTAGAGTTATGCAAGTAATTTGAATTTTTTGAAATAACTTCCTAATGTTGTGATGTGTTTGGCTTCATCTACCATTTTGGCTTCATGAGGAACGGAGTATGAGCACTCTTTGGTTTGAAATTGAGAATTTCTCATCAAGATGAATTGACCATTGGGAAATGCTTGTATATGAACTTCATGATAACATGACAGTATGTTAATGAGAAGGAAATTCCTCCTTGAACATAACTAAACATGGTGCTGTTATGTATGTCCTTGATGGTATTGTGTTTAAATGATAAGGATTTTGTTGATCTATATTACTCATGATTTATGTGCATTTAGTATGAGTTACTTCTTTGCCTCATGAGCTATAATGTTGAACATGCCTATGTGTGATTTAAAAGTTATTGCATATTGAGCTTTCTATGATATGAAAAGTAAAGGTCGTGTCATGATTAGGAGAGGATAATTCCTCCTATGAACATGAGAAATTTTAATATGTTTGATGCATTAGAAGTCAGTGAATCAAGTTTCTACTTTCTTGAGTTGCATTGAGTGCATAATGATATGAAGTTGGTGTTCCGTGTAAGTTTGGTGCATTGACCTCTATGTTGTATTATGTTGTGTGTCGTGAACTGCTAATTGGATCATTGAGTCATTGAAAATGTTGAAAGTGTTATAAGTGTCATTAGAGGACAAATGTTCCCAAGTGGGGGATAATGTTATGACCCTCAAAATGAACTAGGATAAACTAGAGCCTCACATGAGTTTTATGAGTCAATATCTTTTTAAACAGGTGATAAACAACTTGTAATAGTTTGTTTGAAGAGGTTTGAGGTCAAACGTCAAAGGACGACCAAGACATCCGGAAACTAGTCTTCGGTGTTCCAGTGTGTCCTCGCATGGTTTTCATGTTTTAAAGTGTTGTTTGGAGTCTAAATTGAGAGGTGCGCCCCTAGAATCTAGTTGGTCATAATTACAGTAGAAACGTCCGAGTACGACTCCCCAAAAACCACTGTAAGGGTCCTTGATGAGGACCCAAACATTTTCTAACAAGATGCTTAAACAACCTCATTGACGACTAGAAATGACGCCCCTTACACCAGTTCGTGCTCCGTCAAAAAAGGCACGTGAGTCCACACTTAGTCATGGAAGCTTAGACCCCAAATGAGGGAGTCCCCGTCAATGGTTGCTGTCAATGGCACCTGTAGTTTCAGTAATGTCGCGACCAACCAAGGGGTGAATTGGTAAATTCACCTCACATTCTAATTAAAGGGTGGACATTTATTATTTTGATTTAGATAAAACATTGAAACCCCAAATTATAATTCATTCTTCAAATTAAACCTTTTCCCTCCCAAATAAGATTCTCTCTAGAACTCCATTGCATACCAAGCTCAAGATCAAGCTAGGAGATGTATTTCATACTGATTCTTCTTCAATTTTCATGGTTATTCAATCTAAAAGGTATGGTAAATCTTGATCCTTGGATAATATTTCAAGGATTTCTATCAATGATTTTCTAAAGAGTTTCAATGATCACAATTTCCAATTTCCATTCTAAACATGGGTTCATTGTCAAATGGTTTTAAAATCATCGTAATAATAAATTGATGTTCAGTAAGGGTTTTTAAGATGATTTTCAATGTAATTCCTTGAAGAACAATGATCTCCCTAAACTCTCAATTTAGCCTATAAAGTGGTTTTTGTGATCTTGATTGGATGTTAATTCGATTATGCTTAGATTGTGATATAATGTTGAATGCTATTACTATCTTTAGCTATTGAGTATGAATTTTTGAGGATTGATCTATGATTTATCATGGCTTGGAGAAGTGGTAAGTGACCTAAACTCTAGTCTATAGTGTTGGAATTGTTATTGTTTTGTTTGGTCGACTTACGGTGGCAATGTTTACTTCTAGTCTATCTATACATGTTGCGATCATGGCCTTGAGGTAAATAAATGTACATCGAACTTTTATTATGATAATAATTATTATGAATATTATATATGTAGGTTCTCAATGTTACTATCATTATTAAGGTTTATGGACAATGTGAAATATAATGTGAATACGGATATTAGGGTAAGGTATGGTTTACATACTCCGTTATGAGGAATGCCATAGTAGAATGACCCCTACCTTTATGACCTTATTTGAATGTGTGATATTTTTCTTGTTAAGAGTTTTCTATTTGAATGTTGAATGTGCTCTCGTCTCCTATGATGAAATGTGGTTGTGTGGTCTATAGTCCCTAAATGCTCTATATATGAATTGTTCATGACTTGGGGATATTGTAAATGTGTTGTGATCCTTTGAAAGGAGGTTTCATCAATCAACAATGTTGATTCTATTATGTTATCATGAGGACCAATATATACACACACACCCCGTGCATAACTATGAGTATGATATATTTATGATGTTAAATGGTAGGATAATTCTCATATGCACATTTACATCTTACATCTTATTATGCATGTAAAGTATATGACTAATGAAGTCTGAACATGTGTTGTCTGAAGGTTTTTGATGATTCAAGTAGTGTTGTGCCAATCGAGAACATGCCCGGTTAGTCCTGCAAAGATAATCCACTCTAGAGTCTAGGAAGCTATAGGCCCTGGTTCTAAACAGCCCACTAAATGTCTAGATGAATCTAACCAAATGACATGAATGTTTCCTTTGATATAAATACTTTGATCCATTAATACCACTTCTTTCAAAATACCTAACTCACCTTCCCATAATCTTTTTGTGGTGGCCCTATTTCAACATTAGATATGTGCACCTTGACTTAGGCAAAAAGCCTAAGTTGGGGGTGCCTAATGAAAAAGTGACCTTAAATCTTGGCCTTGATATGACATCGGGTATTTTGCACCTCAAGTTATGCAAAATCCATAAGTTAACGGTGGATATGAGAGAGAAAATCAAAAAAAATATGGGTATGAAAAGCGTTGGGTATTGAAATAAGAATAAACAAATAGAGAATGTGACTCTGTGGGAGAGAAATCGAACAAAATTGGTAAAAGTGAAAGAAAAGAGTAAATGCAAGTAAAAGATGGAAGAGAAAAATAAAGAGCTACAAAGTTTAAAAGTCACATACATGGTTGAAAATTATCAAGGGAGAGAAAAGAAAAAGGTAGGACATCTAAAAAAGGGCAAAGAGAATTATAAATGCCTATTGTAATGTCAAGTAGGGCATAAAGTCACTAAAAGTACCCAAAAGTACCACACCTGATCCAGCGCCTACGTTACAAGCCAAGAAAGTCTTATAGTGATCCAAGAATCTATTTTGGAGAGTTTAAGCTGTTAAAATAAGGGCAAGCCTATGGTATTGAGCACTAATTGTGACTTGAACTTACTTTTGAGTGTGAGTGTTTAATGAATCTTTATACTCAAAATCATCCGTATTGTGTGGAAAAGGGGATTTTTATTGAGATAAGGGCAATAGTGCCATTATCGAAAGAAGGTACCTTTGGGATGGTGAAACAGTGCATGTTGTGTGTTGATTGTTCTATCATTGTCATGTTTGGATATGCACAAATTAACTTGTTGAGTCTAGGAGAAAAAGATTAGCACCCTTAAAGGAGAGTCGGGATAGATATCCATGTTATTGATTGTGCTTGAATTGCTTGATTCTATACAAGTGCCGTTTAGAGTCTTACCACGTCCCTTTAGGACAAAGAACAGTTTTAAGTTAAGGGTGTTGATGAACCATAATTTTCCGGTACTTTTTATGCATTTCACTTAAATGTTGTGTGTGTCTAGGGCATGTTTGTGTTGTTTTTTTTGTCATGATTTCTGGAAATAAACACTTGTGTGGGGTTTTGAGGATACAACTAAGAAAGTGCATAAAAGGGCATTTACGAGGCAACCTACAGACCGTAGGTCCAGTTACGCTCCATAGATGATGGTCGTAGAAGGTCAGGCCAGTCATTGCTGAAGATCAGGAATTCTTGACTAATGTGGAACCACGCTGATGACTTACGGTCCATAAAGTAACCTACGGACCATAGTCAGCTCTGTAGAAGTTATCTGGGAGGTGGATCCCATAGTAGAAGCTGAAAAATATAAGTGTGGAGAAACAGAGCAGAGTTCTAGATCGTCGTTTGACTTACAGTCCGTACTACCATATCGTACAAGTTGATAGAGATCATGAAGATGTTGAAGGTTGAGAATTTCCTAAGCCCTCAGCCACGGAAAGAACTAACACCGTAGGTTGGCCTCGTAATATGAAGACATGTCCTGCAATTTTATTTCGTTATTTTTTTCCTTTTTATTTCAAACATAGTTTTCTATTAATAGGGGATGTAAACCTCGTTTTTGGGGGTTTGACATTATTGTTGTTGTTCAGTTTATCTTTTGGGAGATTAACTTGCAAACTTATGGAAATTGTTGTTTTCTAAAGGACGTTTTCGATTTTGGCTTTGCAATTCAAGTTGAGATTCTAGGTTTATTCTTATTATTACTGAAACATCCTAGAAATTCTATGACCTAAGCTAGAGACTTGCATAAGGAATTATGACCTAAAAATAATTATAGTGATGTTTGTATGTCTAAACCAATGTCATTAACTTAGTTTAGAGGTATTAGTTCCGGAACATCAAGAAACAATCTTGACGTCTGATGAACTAATAACCCAAGCTAGTGAGGTGCTAGTACTAGTGATATGGTTAAAAGAAAACGCTTAGGGGATTCACCATGAAAAAATATAATGCATATGTGTTGATGAACCAAACTACGTGTTAAGGAGGTCAAGGCTAAGAGATGAGTGCCTACCTTAACGGGAAAGCCGAGGCTTCCCCAAAAGAGAGGCTACTTTATTGTGGAGTTGAGTTGGCCATGGGGAGAGGATCTCCTAGTGTCTTAGACATTGTCCCAACCTTCACGAGGGGGACCACGACTCGTGGTCCACTCCACGGCTCTTGAAGGTGGGCGTGGAGTTGCCTTAGTTTGTACGAGTGGAGGGACATTTAGAGGGGCTACTGCCCAAGGTACCACGAGCCACTTGATGGGCCGTGGTGAATGTTCATGAGCAAGGGGAGGTGGTCATGAACTTCACTTAGTGTCTGGGATTGGTGGACGTTTTAGGAGGATGCTGCTTCACACTACACGAGCAACACCACGGGCCGTTGAGCTCTTCACGGCTCATGAAGTTGGTCGTGAAGACTGGACGAGGTTCCAAGTTTAACGTCAAGTTGGAGTTTAATTTTAAAAATTCAACTAAGTGAGGGGTGTTCTGGGTATTTTAGGGGTTTATTATATATTGAGTTTAGGTCATTTTACGCCCATTCCCTCATCAAAACAAATCCCCAAATTGAAAAACCAATTGCTCTCCTCTCTCTAAATTCTCTCTCTATGCAAAACCTCCCTTGAAGAACATTAATGCTTCAAGAAAAAGATCAATTCTCCAAGTTTTCAACCTAATTTCATGGCTAAGTCTTCATTAAGGTATTGTTTTTTTTATTCTTGGGATTCCTTTCCCCAAGAGGTCCCTCCAAAGGTGTTTTCAAAATACCCTAACTCTAAGGTTTTTCTCTACACATGGGTCTTCTTTGCCAAATGAAATTATGAATGATTATGAGGAATTATGATTTCCTAGGGTTGTTTGAGTGTATAATGATAGGTAATTGTTGTTGTTCACTTTAATTTTCCCTGGACCCAAGTTCTTCCCAGTTTCATAAATCTTGGATTCAATATGGTGAGTGGGTTGAAGATGACAAATATGTCAATTGTCTATATTGATGTTACTTATGTTGTTACTTTATGAATTACCTTATTTTGTGAATTGTTGGGTGATTGAAGTATGAAGTGCCATGAAGTTCAAGAAGGTATGAATATTGGCTCTTAATTGAACTCATATAGAAATGTGAATTACATAGATAGTAATGATGATATATCTATTGTGTTGTTGTGGTGTTGATGACATGCTTCCATCATCCTTAACTCTATACACTACGATTATCTATGAAGTATGTATGTATTTTATGGTATGATTGTTATATAATTGAAAGGTAGTTCTCATGATTATAATGAAATGTTAAAGTGAAAGGTTTACTCACTTGCTAGTGTTTCTAAAGTGAAGGATTGTTCTCACTTATGAACTTCTATGAGCTATTACAATAAGATGTTTACATAAGAGTCTATAAAAGGCTATGTGAACTATTTTGATGACTAAATATAAGGGATAGATGCTTAGCACGGAAAGGGCATGAAAATTAGATGGGGGTCTCATGTTTAGTAAGTCTGGCTCCCCATATGGGTTTCCTCACGTTTAGCAAGTCCGTATTCCAAAGATATGTGTCGTCTCATGAGATGGAAACCCCCACATTTAGCAAGTTAGGGTTTTTAGTAACAATCTTCTTGACCCTTAACTATGTGCCCACACAGGACTCTAGCTTAGTGGATCCGCCTATATAGCTATGTACGAAAGGTTACACCTTAGGCACGCATTAACCCTTTCTTTTTCGATATGGGAGTTGAACACAAGATTCATGGTAGCTCACATGGTCTAATGTCGGTTATTGCAACCTCTTTCCCTAATGTAAAGTAAATGAATAAAGGAAATGAATGAACTCTTAATAGGGATTTCTTGAGGGGTTTTTACATAGTGTGAGGGAGGATATTGGACTTTTCTTACACATTGCACTTGTGGGATTGTAAGAGATCGTTCTAGTAGTGTTATTTTGTGAATATGTTGATTACAACTTATGTATGTTAAGCTATGTATGATCTTTGTGATTATGATAAGTCATGATGAGATATGGGATTATGAATGTATGTATGAAGTAGGTTGCTTAATGTGATACTTATCTTTGTATGGGGTTATGGGATTCTATTCTTTGCATTGCACAAGAACTGCTTGGATTGTCTACATGTTGGAATGATATTATGTTGGGTTAGAATATGATGCTTAACTTATGTGCATATTGAATTTTCTTGATGAAAAGACTGTTTTGACTAAAATGTCCTTTTATTCATGTTTCAACGATTTTATGCATAGGAGCCATACTTACTATGTCTGATCTACCAACCCGTATTTTCTTCCTTTTTCCCAAACAATATAGGTTCAGGTCGTTGAGGATTCAAGCCTATTCCTCAAGAATATTTGGAATTGTTTCTCCAAGTTTGTGAGTTCTCAAGTCCGAGGACAAGACCCATATGTTCTAGCTTTTAGTTCTTTTGTTATGTTGAAAGACATTGTTGTACTTTCCTATTGCTAGACTTCTTATTGATCTAAGGGCTAAGTCCCTAATTTCTATTCTTGTATATCTAGATGGTGCATTATGACGAAGTTATATTCTATTTTTCCTTAGAGAAAAGACATAAAGTCACCACTGAAGTTGTTTCAAATATTCGAAAAGACACCTTAACTTTGCGGGTGTCCTTATACAAAGTGAAGTTGAACTTCTAAATTAAATATTTTAATTATTCCGCTTTTTTGTTCTACGATACATGATAAGACGAAAGCTAAGGTCTTGTATAAGAACTATTTGAAGTCAAATATGCTGATTAAAACTGGGCATGTTCTCCGATCATCACAATTACGTATGTTCATGATTATTTCATCTAAAAACATGAATTATAGTTTTGCTAATACGGGTAACTAAATCCACAACTAGGGTTGTGTATCCCATGAGATATTAACTGTGGCAGTGTTAGAACACGCCTTGTTGCTACATGCCGTACCAAGAAGGTAGTTAATAAGAAAAGAACTATCAACATAGATTTAGTGTGATACTATTTTACAATCTAGTTTCCATTGGTGTGAGGGTGAAAACTAAGTCATACATCAAAGTAATGTCTAATATGAGGTAAACGTAAGGGTTAGTAAGTTATACACACGTAGACGGATCAAGGTGCGGGGTGAAATTCTTTAGATGCTGGACTAAGAATTTCAAGATACCTAACTTATCACATTACATAGAACACACAAGAAACATGTTTCTATGACTAGGATTACCGCGTTATGATCTTGTGAGGAACACTCATGGACTAATTCTTCTCTCATCTTTATAAGAGCTAAAGTTTGATTTTCGCTCACTAATTTGTTACATAATTTTCCATACGTGTTAAGTAAATCCTCCCCCCTTATTCACTTTTTTTCGGACATACATTGGCTAAATGAATATAATCATTAGTTAATTTTAAGTCTAAACCATTGCATTCGTGGGATCAACCCCCACCTACAAATTGTGTTCTATACTTAAAAACAACTACTTATGATTCTTTAGGGAGGTGCAATTAGAGTGTATCTCACACACAAATAGGATTCATCCATGAAAACCTCTATCGAATCCTCTACCATATCAGAAAAAATAGAGAGCATACACAGTTGAAACTTGCTGGTGTATTAAACAATCCAAAGGGAAATTGTTTTGAACACAAACGTCCCATAGGGATATGTAAAGGTTGTCATTTATTGATCTTATGGTACAATGGAGATTTGATTATAATGGGATTAACTATCTAACAAGTAATACCGTCCACAAACGGCAAGTCTATCAAGCATTTGATCCATAAAAGGCATCGAAAAAATGGTCCTTCTCAGTCCACAGATTCAAATTATGATAGTCCATACACACACACTAACCGGTAACCGATCACATTTTCAAAAGCTCATATTTTTCATTAGGGACCATTGTCATACCATCTTTCTTTGGAAAACATTGGACGTGACAATTCCACTAGCAATCAGCAATAGGGTAGAAAACTCCCTAATCGATTCACTATATAATCTTTTTTCTTGATGACTTCTTGCATTGAGGGATTCAACCACCTTTGATGTTAAATACTTGTCATAGAATCACTAGACAATTGTATCTTATGAGTACAAATATCAAGGGGGAACTCCCACAATTTTGGCAATCATCCACCCAATAGCTTTGATAAATCTTTTCAACACACTAATAAGTGTTTGCAGTTGTCATTCAAGCAAATCAACAACAATAATCACGAGTAGAGTATTATTGGCTCCCAAGAACACATAACGAAGGTGAGATGGATCTTAGATGTAACAACCCGAAAATGACTATGCTACGTAATGCCTAAACGTACCTAGAATTCCTAGATTAGGTCGGGTTCACAAGGCTTGTTGCGCGTAGAACCAGATCTCAGAACCTATGCACTAGCCTAGCCAACTAACTTGGTGAGTTAGTTGAGCTAGGAAAGGTCGGAACCGACCATGTAGGGCACTCAAGTTGAAGAAATTTACCTGGATGAGTTTTTACCGGACTTGAAAGGGGTAATCTTAGGTTTGAAGGGTCTAGGGTAAAATGGTTCTTTCAAGGCTAGGGGGAGTATTTACCCTATTTATTTAGTTATTTAATTAATTAATTTAAAGAGGAGGGCAATTCAGGTAGGGTTGGCCGAATTTGACTTTTTTTCCCAAGTTAAGCTTCACCCGGGTTCGATCCTGCGAGGAAGAAATGATAAATTGAATTAAATTGTATTTAAATATCTGGTTCAAGTAGGGGCATAGTGGTCAATTCACTTAGCCTAAAAATATAAGACTTCTATTAATTAATGAGGAGTCCTAGTTTGACTAATTCCAAAACAAAAACTCCTAATACTAAGCTACTTATCCACTCTCTTTCTCACGCTTATTTATTCTCATTCTCATGTCTCTCCACCATCTCTCTCTCAAGTCTGACTATCAGCAGAAGAACAGAGAAAAATAGTTCAACTCTTGAAGAACATACACACAAAAACACAAACGAAAAACTAAGCTAAAAACAAAAAGCAAAAACATTGTTCTTGACGGGTTGTGCTTGGAGTTTTGTGGTGAGGCTTTGGTGTCGTGGAGTTGGGTGCTATTGGTGAAGATTTGGAGGGTGTTGATCGACAAAAGATATGGGTTTTCTTACTCTTGGTCCCGTTCCCAAGAGACCCCTAGGATTCAGTCGATTCTAATCCGAAAACTAGGATTTTTTCCCGTTGGATGTATCTGTCACTAGCTCATGTTGATGGTTGTAGATTGGTATGTCTGCTGGTAGATATTAGGCGTGTAATGTGTTTTCATGATATTTATGTGAATGTATGTATGTTCGGAATTATGTGAATAATGAAAGATGTTTTTCCAAAAATATGTAGTCACAGTTGGAGCATGAAATGGCATGTTTAATTTCTTGTATTTTACGTGCAATTGCTTGTGTAAATCTTGATGTTCATAAGTGGTGTAATGTTGCTGAATTGATTTCCAACTCTTGATCAAATGTAACCATTAAAATGCGCCTACAAATGTACTAAATGATCCATGAAATGTCCTAAAAACTAACGTATAATTGCTGCAAAAAGGGACTGGAAGAACGTGATAAAATTTCCAGCATTCTGGAAATTTGGTTCGGCCAAGTTACTTGAAAAATAATTTGATTTTAATTTTTTTAAAAAAATTCATGAGGTCAATGTGGATTAAACCCAAGACCTCACCATATACAAGTTATAAAAAATTTAATTATAAAAATGAGGTAAGGGTGATTCGAAATGGGGTAAGGCTCAAGTTAAGAGTTATGAGAAAAAATGAAAGAAAAATAAAATGAGGCGTGTGGGGTACGAACCCACAGCCTCTTGGATAAACAAGGAAGTTAAGGAAAAATTTAAATAATGGAAAAATAAGGTTGTGGGGAATCGATCCCACACCCTCTTGGTATAGACGGAAGA
The DNA here is from genome assembly GCF_001406875.1 of Solanum pennellii. Taxonomy (NCBI): domain Eukaryota; kingdom Viridiplantae; phylum Streptophyta; class Magnoliopsida; order Solanales; family Solanaceae; genus Solanum; species Solanum pennellii. Next base: position 31,697,402 of record NC_028645.1, read on the forward strand.
ATTAAGTGAAGAAAGAAAATAAAAGGAATGTGGGCGTGGGGATTCAATCTTGGGTCCCCAGACCGAAATGTTTAAGACAAAGTCAAGAAAAGAAATAAAGGAAGTGTAGGTGTGGGGAATTGATCTCGAGTTCCCTAGCTAAGCTAAATCAGCAAAAATTATAAAGAAAACTAAGTGTTATACAAGGGATTGGAAACAAGGTTCCCTTGCCCAATTCCATATTGACACATAAGTCCTACGTATTAAATAATTAATGAATACTACCTATAGGAATCAAATTTGAGACCTTGGCATACTTACAAGATGCATAGGTCTTGTACTACATAATCTTGGGTAAGTATAAGTCACTTAGATGAATTATGAGTGAAGCCTCAAGGCTTGTACGTACGAATTTATAAATCCAGCATACGTTAAAACTAAGTGGACCTAAGATGTATGTGATGAATTGATGTTACCCCAGGAAGGTTAAGTAAGGCTGTGAAACACACTAAAACGACAAGTGCATTGGCATATAATGAAATAAACATTCACGTAAAAAGGGGTGAGTAATTAAAATAATCTAATATGCTAAAGTTAATGAATGTTGTGACAACATGATAGGGGATAATGTGAAAGATGAGATAAATCGCAGATTATCCTAAGTAAGTGTTACCAATAACGTACTCACCTATGAGAGTGTAAAGTTAATGAAGAGACCAGTCTCTAAGAAACACTCTAAAAAAAGTATTGAGATTAATACACACTTAATAATAATGATGATATGAGAAATCATCTAATAAACAATGATGCCCTCATGCTAGAAGCCAGCTTCTATGATGTGTGAGATTAATGTAATGGAACTTTATACGGAGCACCAATAGGCTAGGTATGAGTTGTGATTCTTTCTTTTGATAAGGTAGAGGTTCCTGTAAATCTCATGAGATGAGATTTTCCATTTAGGGCGGCATGGGTCTACTTATATCTCCTAGTATTTGAAACTGTGTATCCAACATAGGGATCTAGAAGGGTTCAATTCCCTATATATGTTAGCATGTTTTTGTTTCACATTGGCCGGTGATTCCACCTCTTTTCGGTGTGGGGTAGACACAACATTTCATGGATCTCACATGATCTATGTCCGTTAAAGTTAACATTCCCAAAGAAAGAATGAGGCCAGCCTCAGTAATTCACAATATGAAATGAATGATACCAAAGGTGTTGGGTTAGGATAATCAAAAGGTGAACTAGACTCAAGTAATGACTGTAGGTCGTTCTTGTTCATTGAAAAGTGAACCCGATGAGAGTCTTAAACTACAACCTAGGTATAACAGGTATTGCACTAGTCTATGAATGAACGAAAACAACGAAAATCAAGTATGCATGAATGAATGAAGCAGACTCTGTGTTTGCTAAAGAAGGCTCCCTAGTTGAGGTCCCATATGTTGAGCCCTCATTTTGGGAAGTCCTAATGTTAAGTCCATGATTCCAGGGTCTCATGGCATATGAACGAATGATATGTGGTTTATGTATGTGCTATATGAATTATGTTATGTGTTGTGTGCATAATGAAAAGAATGATGATGCATATTACTCTCATAGCATGACTTTCCTAATCCGATTTGGCAAGTCCACTGGCTTGACTTTCCATAACTCATGTCGTTAGGAGAGAGCTCTAACTAATCATGTATTTTCTTTGGGTGTGCTTGCATAAACCCATACTTAGTACAAGTATGTACTAATCTCATACAATACTCTACTTTTAGGTGTAGGTGCAGGTGGACGCTAGAGCTTACGAGACTACGTTAGAGCTATCCCGACTGGAGAATTCATTTGGACATGGTAGGCCCTCATGCTTTTGAGGATGCTTATCTTTTATTTTATAGCTTAGACGTAGGCATGAGCTAGAGGAAAGTGTTCCACTAGCATTTCTTTCTTACTTATTTCAGACGTTGTATTGGTGCCATTTTAGAAACTTTATATTTATGCAGTTACGAACTATTTCCTTCTTTTGAATATCTCATTATTAGATGGTTGTGGTGAACTGATATGATATATTGTATTTCTTACTATGAAGTCTACGTATACTTGAAAGCAAACAAAAGTTTAAAATTTTCCCTTATAATTAACTTATACGATGTAATAATGACATATGTAGGCTTGTCTGCGACCTCTAAGAGGTCAACGATGCCGGTTTCAACTAGGGTCTAGACCCCGGTCGTGACAAACGTGGTATCACAACATTAGGTTAAATTCCAATGATAATTAGTTCACATCAACCACATCGAGTAGTTTCTAACTTATAGTAGTGAAGTTTACCACTATCATGAATTAGAGACTGCATGATGCATAGGAAAATTTCCCTTCTTCTGATCTTATCGTGCTTCCTTAATGTCTGATTTCTTGGTGTTATGACCATATCTAACATCAATTCTTATTTCTTTCAAAAATTGAACAACAGAGGGAACGCTGGTCAGAGAAGAGTAGGAGCAGCTGCTGGGGATACCCAAGGTCCACCCCAGGCTCAAGCTGCAGGAGTTTTCATCCCAGTTAAGCAAATTGGGTTCACTGATGCTGTGATGCGGACAGATTTGGGACAGATGGATCAATCCATCATTATGCAGGCTCAAGCTATGACGACCCAGGCCAACAGACAGGAGGTTCAGCGGGAGAATCCACCATCCCACAACATGGCGAATAGGTTGCAAGATTTTACGAGGATGAATCCTCCAATCTTTACATGATCTAATACTGCAGAGGATCCTCAGGAGTTTGTGGAGGAGGTCCAGAAGATTCTGGTGGCGATGGGGGCCACGGAGATTGAGAAAGTTTATCTTGCCTCGTACCAGCTTGAGGATGTTGCACAGACTTAGTGCAAGATGTGGCAGGATAGCAGGGCGTTGGGTGGAGGTCCTATCACATGGGAGCTTTTTAAGACAACCTTTCTGGAGAGGTTCTTCCCCAGAGAGATGACAGAGTCTAAGCTTTATGAGTTCATCAACCTTAAGCAGGGCTCGATGACTGTCAAGGAGTATTCCCTGAAATTCGTTAAATTGTCCAGGAATGCCACTTCTCATATGTCGAACAGCAGGGATGAGATGAGCAGGTTCCTTAAGGAATCTCATAGAAATTGGAGGAGGAGTGTCGAGCTGTGATGCTCCATGATAGCATGGACTTGTCCAGGCTGATGGAACATGTCCAACAGGTTGAGGACAGCCGGAAGAAGAGGAAAGTTCGTGAGGTCAGGTGTCCTAACCCTTCTGACAAGATAGGTTCAAGCAGAGGTGGTGGCAGGAGCTCTTTTAGAGTTCGTGATCAGCCCAATTTAAGAAGGGGCATCAGAGTTCAGGGAACTCTAAATCTCAGAGGAGTGAAGCACCTAGAGGAGGAAGACCCAAGCCCAAGAAGGGAAATGGAGCTGATGTGCAGCGTCCCAGAAAGGAATGTGGCAAGTGTGGCCGTATTCACAATAGAGATTGTAGACCATGCACAAATGCCTGCTTCAGTTGTGCAAAGAGCGGGCACATGATCAGGAACTGTCCACAAAATAGGGGTCAGGCTGGAGGTAACGCTCAGCCTAGGCCTAATCCCCAGAATGCTACTGCAGCCATGACTTCTAAAAGGAACAGATTCTACACCTTGAAGGGCAGTGAGGAGTAGGTGAAATCTGCAGATGTGGTCACAGGTATTCTGCAAGTTTTCTCAACCTCTGTTTATGCTTTACTTGATCAAGGGTCTACGCTTTCTTTTGTGACTCCCTCGCTTGCTCTTAATTTTGAAACACTACATGAGGTTTTCATGATCCTATTGTAGTTAGTACTCCCTTATGAGAAAATGTGAGAGCTGATAGGGTTCATAAAGACTGCTTAATAGTAGTATGTGGTAGGATTATGTGTGCAGACCTTGTTGAGTTGCCCATGAATGATTTTGATATTATACATGGTATGGACTAGATCCATAAATGGTATGCCTTTATGAATTGTCGTAGTAGGGTTGTGAGATTCCGTTTCCCTAATGAAGTAGAGCTGGAATGGGAGGGGTACAATTCGAGTCGTTCATGTCCCTTGATTTCGAACCTAAAGGCTAATAAAATGATGTCCAAGGGATTGTTATGGCATCTGGTGAGTGTCAATGATATAGATCATGATATTCCTTCCATAGACTCTGCACTTATAGTGAATGAGTTTCAAGATGCTTTCCCCAATGATTTGCCTAGAGTCCCTCCCCCACGAGAGATTGATTTTTGTATCGACCTAGATCCTGATACCAAATATATTTCAATTCCTCACTACAGAATGGCTCCAGCTGAACATAAAAAGTTGAAGCTACAGTTAAAAGATCTCACTTATAAGGGTTTCCTTCAGCCGAGCATATCCCCTTGGGGCGCTCCAGTGTTGTTTGTGAAAAAGATTGATGGAACCCTTCGGATGTATATCGATTATCAGCATCTCAATAAAGACACTATTATGAACAGTTATCCACTTCCCAAAATAGATGACTTATTCGATCAAATCTAAGGGTCTAGTTTCTTCTCTAAGATTGATCTTCTTTCTGAGTATCATCAGCTTAGGGTTAGGGATGAAGATATCCGAAAGACATCCTTTTGTACCCGTAATGGTCATTATGAGTTCCTAGTAATGTAATTTGGTCTCACTAATGCACCAGCTGCATTTATGGACCTCATGAATCGAGTCATCCATGAATACCTTGATTCTTTCGTCATAGTATTCATTGATGACATCCTCATCTACTCTAAGAACAAGGAAGAGCATGAACAACATTTGAGACTAACCATGCAGGTAGTTAAACAACATCAGTTGTATGCCAAATCAAGCAAGTGAATACTCTGGCTTAGATCAGTGACCTTTATGGGTTATGTTGTGTTCGATCAGGGTGTGGAGGTGGACCCCAGTAACACTGAGGTTGTTAAGAACTGGCAAAAACCTCTTACTCCCACCGATATCCGTAGCTTTCTTGGATTCGCTGGTTACTACTGTAGGTTCGTGCAGGGTTTTTCTTCCATTTCTTCCCCACTGAAAGTTTTGACTAAGAAGAAAGCCAAGTTCAAATGGGCGGAGACTTGTGAGAAAAGTTTCCAGGAGTTCAAGGACAGACTCACTTTATCCCCAGTGCTTACGTTGCCGAAATGTAGTGAGAATTACACTATTTATTGTGAAGCATCTAGGGTTGGTTTGGGTTGTGTTCTTATGAAGGGTGGTAAGGTGATGACCTATGCGTCCTGACAAATTAAGCTTCATTAGAAGAATTATCCCACTCATGACCTTGACTTGGAAGCTGTGGTGTTTGCATTGAATATGTGGAGGCATTACCTGTACGGAGTGCATGTGGATGTGTTCACAGACCATAAGAGTCACCAGTACATGTTAACACAGAGGGAGTTGAATCTACGTCAGCGGAGATGGTTGAAGTTGTTGAAGGACTATGACATGTGTGTCTACTACCATCCAGGGAAAAAATGTTGTAGCGGATACTTTGAGCAGGTTGAGCATGGGGAGTATAACCCATGTTGATGATGGGAAGAAGGAGTTGGTGAAGTATGTACACAGACTTGCCAGACTAGGTGTGTGGTTGATGGCTTTTACTAGCAGGGGTGTTTCAGTTCTTCCTAGTTCTGAATCATCTTTGTAGTTGAAGTCAAGAAGACTCATCATGTTGATCCTATTTTTATGGGGTTGAAGGACTCAGTGCTAATAAAGATGAATGAGTCCTTCGCTTTTGGAGGTGATGGCATACTTAGGTACCAGGACAGGGTGTGTGTACTAGACTTGGATGATTTGCGGACAAAGATTGTTGCACAGGCCCATGGTTCCAGGTAATCGACACATCCAGGTTCCACCAATATGTATCATGACCTCAAGCACATCTATTAGTGGGATGGCATGAAGAAGGTTATTGCTGAGTATGTGGCCAAGTGTCCTAATTGTCAGCAGGTTAAGGCGGAGCACCTTAAGCGTGTACTCAAATGATTGAGGTTCCGACTTAGAAGTGGGAGGCAATTAACATGGACTTCTGGTTGGCCTTCCGAGGACTAGGAGGCAGCATGACTCCATATGGATTATTGTGGACTGGATGACTAAGTCTGCCCACTTTATCCCTGTGAAGTCTACTTATAGGGATGAGAATTATGCGAGACTCTACATTGATGATATTATGAGGTGGCATGGGATTCCTTTGTCTATCATTTATGATAGAGGAGCTCATTTCACTTTGCATTTCTGGAGATCCTTCTAGAAGAGCTAGGCATGCAGGTAAAGCTCAGTACTGCCTTCCATCCTCAGAGAGACGGGCAGGCAGAGCGCACCATTCAGACATTGGAGGACATGTTGGGAGCGTGTGTCATCGACTTCAGATGTAGTTGGGATGACCATCTGCCATTGATAGAGTTCTCAAACAATAACAGTTATTCCTCCAGCATTGGGATGGCACCGTTTGAGGCACTGTATGGTAGGAGATGTAGGTCTATAGTTGGGTGGTTCGAGGTTGGAGATTCATCCATTTTGGGTCCATAGATAATTCATGAGGCCTTAGAGAAGGTCAGGGTGATTAGGGACAGGTTGGCTACTACTTACACTCGGTAGAAGACTTATGCAGACAGCAGGAAGTGTCCCTTAGGGTTTGATGTTGTTGACCATGTATACTTGAAGATATCACCCATGAAGGGGGTGATGAGGTTTGGTAGGAAGGGGAAGTTGAATCCCAGGTACGTTGGGGCATACGAGATTCTATAGTGTGTAGGTGAAGTGGCCTATGAGTTGGCATTACCTGTGGATCTATCTTCTGTTCATCCAGTCTTTCATGTCTCTATGTTAAAGAACTGCCTTGGTGATCCAGCATCTATTCTTCCTGTAGAAGGTTTGGGGGTTGATGAAGACTTGTCCTATGAGGAGGTTCCTGTTGAGATTTTAGACCGGTAGGTAAAGGAGCTGAGAAACAAGGAGGTTGCCACAGTAAAGGTATTGTAGAGGAACCATCTTGTTGAGGGAGCTACGTGGGAGGCCGAGGCAAATATGAGATCCTGCTATGCTCATCTTTTCAGCTCTTGAGGGTAGACCTCCTACTCGTGAGTCTAAGTTTCCTTATCTCCTCTTATTTTTGTTGATATTACTGGACTGTGTAAAGTACTTATGTTATGATATAACTGGCATTGTGCTAGATAATTAGAGGTGTCATTCAGGGACGATTGTTCCGAAGGGGGGGGGGATAATGTAAAAACCTAAAAATAACTATGCTAAGTAATGCGTAAACGTATCTAGAATGCCAAGATTAGACCGGGTTCACATGGATTTTGCGAGTAGAACCAGACATCAGAACCTATGCACTATCCTAGACAACCAACTTCGTGAGTTAGTTGAGCTAGGTAGGGCACCCGAGTTCACGAGATTTACCCGAAGGAGTTTTTACCGTAATTGAAAGGGGTAATCTTAGGTTTGGAGGGTCTAGGGTAAAATGGTCTTTTCCAGACATGGGGTAGTTTTGTAATTAACCTGAGTATTTAATTAATTAATTAATTAATTAATTAATTTAAAGAGGAGGGCAATTCGGGTAGGTTTGGCCGAATTAGACTTTTTTTTGCAGGTTAAGCTTCACCCGGGTTTGATCCTTGGTTGAAGCAATTATAAATTGAACTACAATGTATTTAAATATCTGGTTTAAGTAAGGGCATAGTGGTCATTTCACTTAACCTTAAAAATCAGATTAATGAGGACTCCTTATTTGACTAATTCCTAAACTAAAACTCCTAATCCTAAGCTACTTATCCACTCTCTTTATCACGCTTATTTACTCTCATTCTCACGTCTTTCCAACATCTCTCTCTCACATCTAACTATCAGTAAAAGAACAGAGAAAACCCAAAGTTCAATTGTTGAAGAACTTACACACAAAAATTCAAATGAAAAACTAAGCTAAAAACGAAAAGCAAAAACATTGTTCTTGGCGGGTTGTGCTTGGAGTTCGGTGGTGAGGCTTTGGTGTCGTGGAGTTGACTGCCGTTGGTGATGATTTGGAGGGTGTTGATCGACAAAAGGTATGGGTTTTCTTACTCTTGGTCCCGTTCCCAAGAGACCCCTAGGATTCAGTAGATTCTAATCTAAAAACTAGGATTGTTTACCGTTGGATGTCACTATCACTAGCTCCTATTGATGGTTGTAGGTTTGTATGTCTGCTGGTAGATATTAGGCGTGTAACGTGTTTTCATGATGATTATGTTAATGTATGTATGTTCAAAATTATGTGAGTAATGAAAGATGTTTTTCCGAAAATATGTAGTCACAGTTGGGGCATGAAAGTGCATGTTTAATTTCTTGTATTTTACGTGCAACTTCTTGTGTAAATCGTGATGTTCATGAGTGGTGTAATGTTGCTGAATTGAGTTCCAACTCTTGATCAAATGTAACCATGAAAATGCACCTACAAATGTACTAAATGATCCAAGAAATTTCCTATGAACTGAGGTATAAATGCTGCAAAAAGGGACTGGAAAAACGTGATCAAACTTCCAGCATTCTGGAAATTTGGTTCAGCCAAATTACTGGAAAAAAACTTGAGTTTTAATTTTTTTTAAAATTCATGAGGTCAATGGGGATTGAACCCAAGACATCACCATATACAAGTTATAAAAAAATTTAATTATAAAAATGATGTAAGGGGGATTCGAAATGGGGTAAGGCTCAAGTGAAGAGTTAGCAGAAAAATGAAAGAAAAATAAAATAAGGCGTGTGGGGTTCGAACCCAAAACCTCTCGTACAAACAACTAAGTTAAGGAAAAAGTTAAATAAAGGAAAAATGAGGTTGTGGGGAATCGATTCCACACCCTCTTGGTCTTAACGGAAGAATTAAGTAAAGAAAGAAAATAAAAGGAATTGAGTGTGGGGATTCGATCTTGGGTCCCCAGGCTGAAATGATTAAGACAAAGTCAAGAAAAAAAAGAAAGGAAGTTTAGGTTTGGTAAATTTATCTCGGGTTCCCTAGCAAAGAATTCTAAATGAACAAAAATTATAAAGAAAACTAACTAAGTGTTATAAAAGGGTTTCGAAATAGGTTTCCCTGCCCAATTCCCTATTGATAGATAAGTCTTACGTGATCAAATAATTAATGAATGCTGCCTATATGAATTAAAACTAAGACCTTGACATACTTACAAGATGCATAAGTCTTATACCATATAATCTTGAGTAAGTATAAGTCACTTGGATGAATTATGAGTGAATCATCATGGCTTGTACGTATGGGTTCATAAGTCCAGCGTACATTAAAAGTAAGTGAACCTAAGATGTATGTGATTAATTGATGTGACCCCAGGAGGGTTAAGTAAGTGTGTGAAGCACATTAAAAGGCCAAGTACATTAGCATATAATGAAATAAACATTCACGTAAAATGGGGTGAGTAATTAAGAGGAGCTAATATGCTAAAGTTAATGAATGTGGTGACAATATGATAACGGGCTAATGTGAAAGATGAGATAAATCACATATGAGCCTAAGTAAGTGTTACCAATAACATACTCACCTATGAGAGTATAAAGTTAATGAAGAGACCAGTCTCTAAGAAACACTCTAATGAATTTATTGAGATTAATACACACTTAATACTAATGATGAGATGAGAAATCATATAATGAGCAATGATGCCCTCATGCTACAAGCGAGCTTCTATAATTTGTGAGATCAATGTAATGGAACTTTATACGGAGCACCGATAGGTTAGCTATGAGTTGCGATTCCTTCTTTCGCGAAGGTAAAAGTTAGTGTAAATCTCATGAGATGGGACTTTCCGTTTAGGTGGGTATGGGTAGCATGATATCTCATAGTCTTTGAACCTATGAAGCCAACATAGGGATATAGCACGGTTCAATTCCCTATATACGCTAGCATGTTTTGGTTACACTTTGGCCGGTGATTCCACCTCTTTTTGGTGTGGGGTAGACACAGGATTTCATGGATCTCACATGATCTATGTCGGTTAAAGTTAAAGTTCCCAAAGAAAGAACGAGGCCAGCCTCAGTAATGCACAATATGAAATAAATGATACCAAAGGTGTTGGGTTAGGATAAATAAGAGGTGAACTAGAATCAAGTAATGACACTAGGTCGTTCTTGGTCATTGCACAGTGAACCCGATGAGAGTCTGAAACTAAATCCTAGGTATAGCTGGTATTGCACCAGTCTATGAATGAATGAAATGAAGTATGCAAGAAAGAAAGAAGAAGACTCTGTGTTTGCTAAAGAAGGCTCCCTAGTTGAGGTCCCATATGTTGAGCCCTCATTTTGGGTAGTCCTAATGTTAAGTCCATGATTCCAAAGTATCATGGCATAATAACGAATATTACGTGCTATATGAAATATGTTATGTGTTGTGTGCAGTATGAAAAGAATGATGATGCATGTTAGTCTCATAACATGACTTTCCTAATCATATTTGGCAAGTCTACTGACTTGACTTTCCATAACTCATGTCGTTAGGGGAGAGATCTTCTTAATCATGCATGTCCTTGGTGTGTGCTTGCATACACCCATACTTAGTACAAGTGTGTACTTATCCCATACAATACTCTACTTTTAGGTGCAGGTGCAGGTGGACGCTAGCGCTTACGAGACTGCGTTGGATCTATCCAGACGTGGAGCATTCATCCGGACATGGTAGGCCCTCATGATTTTGAGGATGCTTATCTTTTATATTCTAGCTTAGACGTAGGCATGAGCTACTGGAGAGTATTCCACTAGCGTTCTTTCTTACTAATTTCAGACGTTGTATTGGTGTCATTTTGGCAACTTTATATTTATGCAGTTATGAACTATTTCCTTCATTTGAATATCTCATTATTAGATGGTTGTGGTGAACTGATGTGATATATTGTATTTCTTACTATGAAGTGTATGTATACTTCAAGCAAACAAAAGTTTAAAATTTCTTGCTAAGATTAACTTATATGATGTAATGATGACATATGTAGGCTTGTCTGCAACCTATGAGAGGTCAACGACGCTGGTTTCGACTTGGGTCTAGACCCCTGTCATGACACTAGAATATGAGGCTAAACCTGATAGAGAAGCCATTACCTCATCATAATGTTGAATTTACTCCCCATCATATTTCAAAATAGGGCAGCCAAAGATTCCCCAGCACACGAAACTTTACTTACACTAGCAACTGTTTGATCAATCACGTCAATGACAAATGTCACATTGAGGTCACTTGGTTGATTCAATTATTTAGAAATGTTGAATGTAACTTCATGAACCCTTGATTTCCAAGTATATGGATTGAGGAACAAAGAAAGGACACTAATTTGCAAATAGGAACACAGTGAGTGGCAGAAATGAAGAGATGCAAACCTAGTGATCGCCAAGTCCATTTGGCAAGTCGCCGAACTTCTGTGTGACCATTAAAAGATCTAGCATGCCAAGCCCTCAAGGAAAGAACAAAGTTGGTGAGAGAACGGAGAAGCCGATGGATCATCGAGTGGTTCTGTAATGGAGTCTTAAATCGACAAAAGTTAAACACCATGAGGATGTTGAAGGCCAAGGTAAAAAGGTCCCTAGAAATGACAAAGAAGCGACTTATTAAGTGCATCAGCGAGCCTAATTTACTGCACCAAGTGTCTCTTTCTAACATATTTTTGGCTAATATACACTTTTGAACAATTAGTTCTAAAAAAGGGGGAATAACATCTGGGTTGATATTATTATTATGAGAGTGATTTAAGTTTTTTATAGATTTTGCTAAGTCTTGAAAATTGATGTTTTTCACTTATGAGAAATTGGAAGTGGATTTTTGAGATTCGTCGCAATGGACCATTGTAAAGATGAAATAAATCTTAATCTGTTGGTTATGAGTCTTTATAATCCTAAAATGGTTAATTATAGTTTTTATAGGCAGTGTATAAAGTTTTGATGAGTTTGGAGGTCAAACGTCCAAGAACATCCAAGATGTTTGAAAGTTAGCCTTGAGATGTGTTTGTGTTTTCTAGTGTGTCTTTGCATGTTTTATGTGTTGGTTGGAGTATAAATTTATAGAATAGGTTCCTAACATCTATACGAGCGCATTTAGGGTAGAAATATCTGGGAAAAAATCCCCAAGGACCAACCAAACCCTTGAGGAGGACCCAAACCTTGGGCTAGCAAGCTGCCCAAGGCAGCAAAGATTGTTCTTAGTGGGAACCAGTCCGCGTCGCAGACTTGGTTCAGCAAAGGGACAATTTTAGACAGCTTCGTGGACTCCACTGTGTGAGAATTTAGTTTTAAAAATCATGCGGGAGAAGATTTGTGTCGCGGACTTGTTTACCGACGAAAATTCCAAAATTTTAGTTAAGGTTCACTTGGTTAAAGGGTCCTATAAGTCCAGGAGTCTTTTAGGTATTTGGCGGACTAGTTACTGGCGGTTATTGAGCCTTTTTAAACTATAATTCACCCTTCAATTAAAAACCCTTAAGTCCAAAAATAAAACCTCTCCATTCCTTCTCTCCAGACCTCCATTGATGAAGCTTTGAAGCTCCAAGGAAGAAGACAAATTTTCCAAGTTTTTCTCCATAAATCTTTTGGGATTTAATTCACAATTAAGGTATAGTGCTGCTTCCTTGAACTCTCTTTCTTCATGTGGTCAATTCCACGATTTTCAAAGATGATACGAATCGTGAAATTTTCTAAATTGAATTCTAGCCATGTGTTCTAGCATAAAACCTTTTAAATCAATGACTTATGATTGAATTAATGTTAATTGAATGATTTTACATCAATATTCGTATGAACCCATGCAAATCATGAAATTCTAATTTTGCATCTACTGTGGGTGATTTGCTCATGACTTGATCTTATCGAATTCTTATGTCGATTATATTGGGCTTTTTAAATATGTGTGAATCATGTTAGAATTGTATATAGCCTGCCTTAATTTGATGATTTCATATTGGGTCTTGTCGGATCAATTGTATGGTTTAAGTATTGGTTTGAATTGGTGATTATGCTTATTCGTAACAACCTTTTTGGATTGAATTGGTTGAATTGGCTATGGATCGGAGGTGTTCTTAATGGAATGGTGGTATGTTGACCTAACCTCTTCAATATTGTGTAGTATAGGTCTTGAATTATGTTTATTAGTATGGTCCACTTACCTGCGGTGCTTATGTGTTATACTTGTGAAGAACATAGCCTTATTAGCATTTGTTTCATGAACTTATGGTATTATCAATTTATAACTTGTATATGTGATCATTGTGATGGTTATATAACGTATGTCTCTATGTGATGTCAATTCATGAGTCTTTTTAGTTGATGATATATGTCTATTGTAGACTATAGTGATGTCTTATGTGTGTATACTTGATGTTGAAGTATGATGCTTTCTAATTGACTATGTGAGTCTTGTGATTCTTACACCCTAAAAAATTAGCAAGGTTGAAATAGAGTATAACACTTGTTTCATGATGTTTTAAAGTATAAAAATGGTTAATAATGGTGTTTAGAGGTAGTATATTATGTTAGAAAGTGTTTGGAGGACAAACGTCCAAGAACGTTCGGAAACTAGTCGAAGTTGAACTAGTGTATAATAGTGTTTTGTAGTGAACGGATGGTTTGAGGGTGAAATTGAGAAACAATGGTTCCTACGCAAATCTTTACATTTAAACGGTCAAAACGTCCTTGAACGATGCCCCGGGGACCAGCCTAAGGGTCCAGAGGAGGACCCAAACACGGGCCATTGAAGTTGCCAAGCAGCCAATATCTAGAAGCTACTGCACGATGCGCACGCACACGGAATGGGCAAAAATATTTGTCCTGCAACACGGGCTTTCAGAACCATTCTATCTCAAAATTTTTCAGAATCAAGATTCAAAAATGCCTCTGTGACGCGCAATAAACTCCAAGATTTGCTCGCGTCGTTTTTAAGTCAAATTTGAGTTTGTTAAAATTTCTAATAAGTTAAGGGGTCTTTTGGATAATTGGGGGACGACTTATTAATGGTTATTAAGTCTTTTTATGCCCCTAAACTCAACAATCAACATAAAACCCTCAACTCATAACAATACCTCTTCATTCTTGTCTTTAAAATCTCCATTGTTCAAGTTTGGGAGCTCCAAGGAACAAGACTGTTTTTCCCAAGTCTTTCCCCATCAATATTGTGGGCTTTTTCTCACATATAAGGTAAGATTCTTCATCCTTGAAATCTCTTTCTTCCTGGAGGCAATTCCAATGATTTTTCAAAGATGATCAAAACATGATTCCTTGTATTTCAATTTCTAGCCATGGGTTCTTGCATGAAACGATTTGAAACAATGATTTACGATATAATTTATGTTAATAGAATGATTTTAGATCAAATTCCTTATGAGCCCATGCAAATCACGATATCCTTGTTTTGTTTATATTATGGGTAATTTGAGCATGTCTCTATATTATTGAATTCTTGTGTAGTTCTATCATAGCTTTTGAATTATGCTAGAATCATAATAACTATTAGAATGTTGCCCAAAATTCATAAATTTATGTTGAATTATCATTGATTCATTGTCTATTGTAAAAATTTAATTGAATTAATGATCATGGCCATGGGTAAGGGTCTTTGAGTATTTTGTTGGATCATTTAGCTATGGATGGAAGTGGATTGGAGGTTTGTTGGCCTAATTATCTTTATATTATGTAATTTAGGTCTTGAATTATGTTGTGATTGGTATGGTCCACTTATGGTGGCGGTGTTATGTGCTTTACTTGTGAATTATGTGGCCTCGTTGGCGTTACTTTATAAATTATGATGATCATATCATTGTCGGCATTACTTGATGTATTATGATGGTTTGTGTAGTTGATGTTAGTGAAAGATTATCATATCTATCTAATTGTGAGTAAGGTGAAATATGTGTTCTTCTATTTACATTAGGTTATCATGTTAGACTATAACTATGTTCTTATCTGTGTATTCTTAGGGTTGACGCATGATTCTTCATACTTCATTATATGAGTCTTATGATGGTGATACTAAGTGTTTTATAGTAGTTTATAGGGTAACCTATAGTTTACTTTATAGTCTTTAGGTTCTTTAGTATGTTATGCGTATGATATGGTGAAGTGTGTGTGTCTTGTTCTGGTAGACTTGTGTCCCTTACTTGATACATGTATAGTGTGAATATGACTTCTTGACTTAGTATGTTAAAGCTCCTTAGTCTTGTATGTGCGATTGACATGTGACCTTCCTTTATGTGAAACCTTCATTCTAGATGTAATGTTATGATATCCTAGAAGGTTAAAGTCGTAAAGGTATCCTTCTTGTGTGAATAGTTGACTTAAGGCTTGTTGGCTGGAACGGCATGAAATCATCATTAGAAAATTCATTGAGCTGTCCTCTTAGACATTGTAGGTAGCATTAGTGGACCTTCTTTGGTAAGGTGAAATGTGATTGGGTTATAAACTAGATATGTGACCTATTCATGTGATCCTTTATTGATAATACTCTATGAGAACAAAGGCTAGCACCAAGTGAGTATGGTTTGACAAGTTTCTCTATATTAGATGAAATTAGAGAATAAAGAAACCCTTAATATTCCTTAATCATGTGCCTACATGGGATGTGTCATAGTTCAACAATTGGATCGTAGAACAAACCTCCATCGAAGTAGGTTCATTACTCTAGATTCAATGTATAGCTAGTATGGTATATGTCGGTTATTGCCTATTCTCATCATATGGGATACCCACTAGTGTATGATAAATTCTATGATGTTTAAGTGTTGCCTAGTTAAGGTTTGAGGGGGCATAAAGGATGGTCTCGTTGATGTCTTACCTAGGGAAGTCTTAACAATGACTCTAGATAGGAATGTTGGTTGATAAAATATATGTGATACAATCTCATGAAGTTTTAAGAATTATTTAGGAAATCTTAGAGAGGGTGTATGGGCGTTCTCTTCTTGAATTACTTAAGTACGTTTTTTAATAACCTTTGGGGAGGAGAATATCATATTATATATATGTTATTGTATGAAGTGAGAATGATCTTTTTCTAGATAGTCTAAAGGATCTCTTAGGTATGTGTGAAGGGATTGTATGGGCAGTCACTTCATAACAAACTCAAGTGAGCCTTAGCATCATATTAGGGAGGAGGATCTCATATTTATGTGTTCAGCATGTATTTTAATGCTATATTGTGATACGTGAATTTTAGATGAACTTACAATGAAGTCATTGTAAGCTCACTGTAACCTTACTGTAATGTTCCTATATATTATTGGTATAATTTGTAATGTGTTCTAATTGTGATATTTGGTGTTTAAATGTGGTTCTTATGCTTATACAATGATGTTTAAATAAAAAAGAGCACATTTCTAATAAATGTATGTTTCTCATGATTTTATGCATTAATCCATACTTAGTATATGTGTTTGTACTAATTCCATACTTTTGTTTATCTCTAAAGGTGTGGTTAGCAGGTTAGAGGTTTCACTGAAGCAAGCTTGGAATCAAGTTATGGTTCAAGCATAGTTGAAGTATGTCCTCACTTGACTCGAGGGCATAATCATCTTTAGACTTCTTTAATTCGAAGTACTATAATAGATATTAGATTGTTATATTTCGATTGTATGGGCCGTGTCCCAAGTTTTTCTTAAGTCTAAGGATGGCATATAATGAGATTTAGAGTTTTCTATTGTTTTTATAAGTAAGATATTTAAAGATGTTTTCGTGTGAAAAGTTTTAATTCCGCACTACTTTTCATACATGTATGCAATGAATGATGTTAAGGGCTTGTACAAGACCCTCTGAGAGGACAAGTACGTCCCGTCGCACTCCGAGACTGACAAATCTTCTAGGGTGTGCTCGCATGGTGTGACAAACTTGGTATTAGATCATAGGTTATTAAGGTAGTTTTAGGAATCAAAAAGTTTCATAAAGCCACATATGGTATAGTCCCGTTAATCTGTGTGAGTCGTGACACATCTATGGGAAAGAGGCTATAGGACGGTAGAGTTTCCTATATTTTTGTACTCTCATGCCGTGCCGTAGAGTAAAAACTTATGAACGTCTTTCTTAATGCATTTCTTTGTGTTTTTAGGACGATGAATACTAGAAGGATTTCCGCTAGAAGGTTGGAAGAGGGAAGGGTGAATGAGGAGATTCCTCCTCAAGTTGAGCAAGTTATTCAAGGTGCTCAAGGTGCTAGGAATGCTCAAGTCCTTATTGTGGAAGGAGGTAATGATATTCCTATGGTTCCCCTAGAAATGACTAATGAGGAGATTAGAGAAGTTGTACTTCCTTTAGCCTGAGCCGTGACTACTCATACGAATAGGGGTGTTAAGCCTAGAGTCAATGATATAAAGAGCACTATGACCTCTAGATTAAGAGTATTTGTGAGGATGAATCCTTCTATCTTTCTTTGCTCTAAGATGCGAGAAGATCCCTAAGAGTTCCTAGATGGAGTTTATAAGGTGTTGAGTACCATGGGGGTGACTTCTAGGGAGAAGGTAGAGTTAGCTTCATACCAATTGAGGGAGGTTGCTCAAGTGTTGTACACTCAATGGAAAGATAATAGGCCTGTTGAGTCGGATCCTATAGAGTGGGAGGAGTTTAAGGAGGCTTTTTTAGGAAAGTAATTTTCGCGTGAGAGGAGGGAGGTGAAGGTTAAGGAGTTTATTAATCTCAAGCAAGGCAATATGAGTGTTGAGGAGTATTCCTTGAAATTCACTATTATGTCTAGGTATTATCCATCCTTGGTGTCTAACCCTTGGGATGAGATAAGTGGGTTTGTGACCGCTGTTGTCGACTTTGTGTAATAAGAATGTCGTATGACCATGATCCCTGGTGATACAAAATTTTCTAGACTCATGGTGTATGCTCAATCCATTGAGGAGTCTAAGATTAGTAGGATTTCTAAAATCTTGAAGAGAAATGAACTAAGTGAGCAAAACCAACCTAGGTTCCAGAAGAAGACTCCAATTCAAGATGAACCTAGGGTTCCTAAGGTGAAACTTGAGAAGGGTAGCGGTTAAGCCTACTTGTGCTACTTGTGGGAAGAAGCAATATGGGAAATGTCTAATGGGTACCGGAATTGCTTCTGTTATTATAAGGATTGACATAGGGTGAGGGGTTTTCCTACTATTGCTGCTATATGAGGGAAGGTAAGCAAGTTCCTCCAAGTGTTCTGGGTGATGATGTTCGAAGGAAGAATCGCTTCTATGAACTCTGGGCTAGGGGATCAAAGTTGGATGAGGATGATGATGATGGTAAGTTCTTGTATTTCTCTATTTTGTGTTGTGAGGTCCTTCTAAGTGGGGAGGAGTATAGTGAGAAGAAGAATGGTGATTTATTGTTTCATCTCTTCTATTCAAATCAAGCTTGAGAGTTAGAAACTCATAGTAGCATGTTGCATTGTGTTTAGGAGTCTTGTTGGAATTGAATTTCATTGATTCCTTTCATATTACATTTAATGAAGTTATAGTTATTTTGTAAAATGATTTATATGGTTTATCTCTCATATTGTCGTGTTTTTGTCATCAATTGCCTAAGAGTTGCATTTATTTTGGAAATTGTTGCATAATTCATTGTGTTGCGTGGCAGCTTACTGTGGAGTTTTTCAAATTTTTTCTAAATTGTGTTTTTGTTGAAAATGGTTGTAATGTGTATAGAATTGATGTATATGAGCATGATAATGAATATAAAAGTTTTTACCATTTGAAATGAATAATGTAAGTCCTATTACATATGAGTCGTAGATTAGTTTCTAGCTTATTGTTGTGTTGTGAGTCTCTTGGTTATGTGTAAGTGGTGTTCTTACTAAATTTTGTGTTGTATCTTGTGTGGTGTGGTTTTGTGCTGCTAGTGTTGAGTTAATTATATCTTGAAAGTGCTTAAACAGAAGCAAGTGTCATTCGAAGACTAATGTTTCCAAGTGGGAGAGTTTTGTTACACGATCAGTAATGGTTTTAGAGGCATATATAAAGTTTAGAAGTGTTTAGAGGACAAACGTCCAAGAATTTCCAAGACGTCTTGAAACTAGTCAAAGTTGAACTAGTGTGTAGTAGTGTTTTGTAGTGAACGGATGGTTTGAGGGTGAAATTGAGTATCGATTGGTTCCTACACATAGCCTGACAGGTAAAGGGCCAAAACGTCCGAGAACGACACCCCTGGGACCAACCTGAGGGTCCCGAGGAGGACCCAAACATGGGCCATCAAAGCTGCCAGTAGCAAAGATCTTGAAGTTGCTGCCCGACGCGCAACAAACACGAAATGGGAAAAAATCTTGCCCTTCGACACGGGGCTGTCACGAACCATTCTATCTCGAATTTTTCAAAAACAAGATTTGAATATGCCTCTGCGATGCACAGTAAATTCCCAGATCTAGTCGCGTCGTTTTTAGTCAAATTTGAGTTGATTAAAATTCCTATTAAGTGCATGGGTATTTTGGGTAATTTGGGGATGACTTACTAACCGCTATTGAGTCTTTTTATACACCTAAAAACTCACCAATCAAAGAAAAAACCTCAACTCAAAACAAAACCTCTCCATTCTTCTCTTCAAAACCTCCATTGTTGAAGTTTGGGAGCTCATGGGAAGAAGACTGTTTTTCTCATGTTTTTCTCCATCAATCTTGTGGGATTTTCATTAAATTAAGGTATGGTTTTCACCTTTAAATCTCTTTCTTCAAGGAGTAAATTACAATGATTTTTGAAAGATGATCAAAACATGATTCCTTATATTTCAACTTCTAGCCATGGGTTCATGCATGAAACGATTTGAAACAATGTTTTACGATATAATTGATGTTAATTGAATGATTTTCGATTAAATTCCTTATGAAACAATGCTAATCATGAACTACTTATTTTCACATCAGGGGAGCACCCCGTAGAAGTAACATGGCGTATTTGACCTATCGGAGGTCTTGTACAAGCCCATATTTAACATTCATCGCATTGACATAGTAAATTTAACGGATAATTTAAAACTTTTCATAGCACATCATATGCTAGAAACTATACTCCATATATATAAAAACATCATATTAAATACTTAGACCATAAGTCACTTTTCCATCTTAGACTCAAAAACATTATAGTATATTAGGGACACGTCCCTTAAGACACATTACATAACTATACAATATTCAATAAGATCTACAGTAAACACATAAGTAGGAGATCCTTGAACTTAAGGATTCCTTTCATTGAGCTTGGAAATTCTCTATCAAGATCTTCACCATTCAAGTCATCCTTTAAGCATCCATACCCTACACTTTGTATAAAAGTAGAGAAGAATGAAATTAGTACAAGAATGCACAAAGTAAGGCAACCATGCAAAAACATGCATTTAAAAGGGACATTTTCTTGAAATTACACTTCATGCCTTTTTAAGTAAATCTTCATAAAATCTTTATCCAATAGCATTTATATCATTCACATACATCATATAAACATATTCAAAGTCCAAACATTTCATAGGATCGCATATAGGATTTATAACATTTTCAAGTCACATTACAATGACTAGTTTTCCCTTAGCAGTGAACTATTTTCCCTTTTATTTATTAACCCCCCAAGTAACCCTCTAGTGATACTTGGTGGAATGCATCACTTTAAGGTCACAAGTAAACATACATATAACCTACATGAAGCAACATATACCATCATAGGATTATACTACAACATATACATATTTAAGCCAAGACCAAAAGGATACTACAGTGAACTCCTAGACATTATGCACACATTCTTATTTTACTTCACATAGAACCTTATAAGACCTAACTCATGCCCCCAGTCTAAGTCTACTAGTCAATATACATGTAAGGCCTCATAACCTCACACATACTTAGTAAATCTATCATGAGGCCACAAGCCTGTAAATAAAATTCATACATCAATATAGTAAGAGAACACAACTTCATTTATGTCAAGCAAGACCTTCATCATAGAGTCAATAATATACACATCATGCATTCAGACCATGCACATCTTCATAACAAGTAGACCAGTACTACAAAGTCATGCATAAAGAACATATGCATAGTGACATGCATTAGAACACCTTCCTAGGACTTCCCTCAAGATCCACTTGTGCAATGTATAGGAGAAGTCCCATACCCCCACCTACACTAAGCAACTACCCTTAGGTAATCCTAGTTAGGGTCCTTACCATTTACTTACATTGTCCATTTTACATTAGGGAAACTATAGCCTTAACCGATACTAAGACCACGGTTGCTAAACATGGAATTTGGTGTAAATCCCTCACACTAAAAAAGAGGGCATCTTACTTTCCAAGGTAAGACATATATCATGCTAGCATATTAGGTGATATCACTTGCTAAATCTTATGTGGCAAGCATAGTTTATGGAACATGGGGGAATCATGGAAATATCACTCTACATACTTTTTGGGTTATGAGTCTATCCACCCCGTGAGATTTATGGAAGACCTACCTTTCCACATTTGAAAGGTACACAAACTCATATACTAGTCCAGTCGGTGCTAAGCTAAGTTTTCCTTTATTGAAAAAGCCTTTATTATCATTTATTTAAAAAAGATAGGCTTCGGAGAGTCATCCACTCATATTCTTAGCTCATAGTTCATACATGAAAGTTTATCATCCTAATTCATGTGAGAAATCCTTTCACATGGACATAGCATATGTATTAGCACTATCTAGGTAAGGATACACTTGAGCACATATTTCAAGGATCCTCCATTGACTAGATCATAATTTATGTGTGTGTGTGTAAACATATGTGAGCTAAACTTTCACACAACACATTAAAATCACACATGACCATACATTCATATTCATTCACATAGAAACCAAACCTAGGAAGTACACATGTGCAGTGCATAGATAATGTCCCATACCCTTACCCATACTAGTATACCTATCAATTCATCCTAGTAAGGAATACATAACATACATATATCTTACATGCATAGTAGTAGACACTAGTGAATATGAGAAAAACCTTCCATTAGACACTATGAACATTTACTACATTGTAAACATGCATAATGTGTCAATGTCTTTGTACATTGGTCAACATGATCACATAATGTCCATAAACAACATATTGAGGCATCCACCCTATTAAGACCACAATACTCTTTCAAATATAGACCACACAACACATTTAGCATAGGAGACAAGTTAACTTCATATTACACTTAAGACTCCCAGCTTTGTCTAGTCATGCATTCACATAGGGGTACATTGGTAAGGGATTATTAACCATTTTAATTCATCAATGGAAGCACCTACACTTTACCCTAACATGGATATACACATGCTTATACTATATCCATTGAACCTAAAAAACAACTAGAATAGGAAATAGGCATAACCTTCACATAGTATCATCATAAGCACATATTCATATGTTCATCAATTTTCCTTCAAAGCAATGGTCAACACATGTATAATGACAATAAAGTAAACACCACCACCATAAGTGGATCATACCACACAATGCCATAGAAGGCTTCATCATCAATACTATAAAGATGTAGAGAAGTAGAATAGTAGAGCAATTCTTACCAATCCTTTAGACTTTGGTCATATAAAGTACCATAATCATAAAAGAAACCATGTGCAATTTTCTACAAGATCATATTACAATCTAATGTGATACATCACATACATACTAGAAGGTAGATAAACATAGATCATTAATCAAGTTAACTTGCATTGATCATCAATTATATTCAATTAATAGCATAAATCTAGGTCAATAGTTTGAAGAAGTTATAGCCTAAACAAGATCCTATTACAATTGTCAATAAACTCTACATCAATATAACCATTCTTCAGATTAGGAATTCATGGACGATAAATTTACATAGGTTAATTCTATTCAAAATATCATGCATTGATAAAAATTGTATATATTACATATAATTCATAATAACATTATATCATAGAAAGTTTCTAACCATTATTTTAACATGATTGAACCTCACAATAAGCATGCTAGAATCATCAATCTATAGGCTAAAACATGTAGGTCAATCCTACCAAATTTCCTTTGATTCTATCACTAAGGGTTCATACCCACAATTTATTCATAATATTAACTTAATACAGTAGCTACAATGATATATACACAATCAAAATCCCACAACAATCACTATGAATCCGAAATTACAGTGAACACAAAGAACATAGACTAATTTGGTTCAAATCTTCATACATGGATCCAATTGTGTCATTCATCACCAATTAAATATCATTATACTTATATAACAGTAAATATAAGAAATTAAATGTAAGAGAATGGCAATTCCACCATTAACAAGCCATGATCACAAAGTCCATGCAAGGACTAAATCGATTTATGGAAGGAACATAGGGACATCATAAAATTGGAGTAAAATCACGTTCAAACTATTACATTAACATAGATTCATCATGATTTAACTATTTAAAACGTTATTGGAAAGAACACATGGCTAGATTAAAGAAAAGACTTTGATCATGAAAACTCTTTGAAAACCTTGGGAAGAACTCTCCAAGTGATTGGTTAGTTGGAGATGAAGGATTACCATACCTTTATTTTCATGAAAACCCTTAAAAGTTGATGAATAAACCATAGTAATCTAATATACAAGCTTTTCTTGAGCTTTAACAACAATGGAGGTTTCTAAAGAGAAATGGTTTTGGAGGGAAGTTTATTTCGTGTAGAGGGGATTGGGAATGGTAGGTTCACGGTTTTGATGACTTATATACACCAAAAAATAGGTAAATAAATCAATTAGAGTCAGTTTTGGACGTGGGGTAAATTTCCCACCGCTTAAGTGGGCAGTGCACAGAGAGTGTTGCTGGCCACCATCGATAGATGACCATCGCCTGGCCGTTGGTCAATCGATTGGCCGTCCTTTCGCTTCGGTCAATTGGTTCTTGGCCAATTTTTTGGTTGAAACTTGCCCAACCTAAGGTTCTATCGACTAGACTTCACCTACGGTCCGTTGGTCAACCAACTGGCCATCGTTTGGTCCAACGATTGTAACTGCCAAGGCAATGTCTCTACCAGCCTTTGGTGTTTCTTGTGGGCCCTTTTGTGAGGCCCTTTAGAAGTCGTATGTCACATCTTGCGACCACACCCTAGAATACAGGGCACAATATTGGATTGTGGCACGGCGTACTCAAGCTCTTGAGGTCTCATACAAGCCTCTCTTATCATTCATCGCATATATATAATGGAAAGTAGTGCGGAATTAAAACTTTTAATAAAACAATATCATAGTTCGAAAAAATCTTTCATATAGATGTAATAAGAAATACTAAGTCTCAATCTCATCATCTTAAACACAAGAATACTTGGGACCCGGCCCATACGAAATAGAAAATATACTACTATATAGTTTATTACAATCCTTCAATAAGAAACATAAAAGACATAGATGCCCTCGAGTCAAGTGAGGACATAATTCAACTTCTCCTGATTGATCGTCTAAATCGAAGTCTTCTTCACAAATTCTCTTCGCCTACCAAGAACTATATAGATAGATAAAAGCATGAAATTAGTACAACCACATGTACTAAGTACCACTTATGCATAAAAATCATGAAAACAGACATTTATTGGAAATATGCATCTTCTCATTTAATTATCATAATATCATCATAAGAACAACACTTATCAACTTAGAATCACATCATAAAACATTCAAACAAAATAATGAATTAAAGAGGTTACTTTATTGTAACCTCCCTTCAATATACAGTGAAGTCCTTCACTGTTACAGTGAAGTATTTAGTCCTTCACCAATACTCCTTTTATCATGTAATATCCTCACTAAAGATATCCAAAGATTCACTTAAGTCACACAAAGAGAGACCGCCCATTGCCTAAACGCTCCTTAAGATTACTCAGGATGAGAGAAAAACGCACCTACAATACACCAACATACAAAACATACATAATATGTCATTCTCCCCTTCCAAGGCTATCAAAAGACTTACTTAAG
This sequence comes from Solanum pennellii, assembly GCF_001406875.1. Taxonomy (NCBI): domain Eukaryota; kingdom Viridiplantae; phylum Streptophyta; class Magnoliopsida; order Solanales; family Solanaceae; genus Solanum; species Solanum pennellii. The sequence continues at coordinate 31,722,319 of NC_028645.1, forward strand.
TATTCCTAGAAGAGAACACCCATACATCCGCCTCAAGGCTACCTAAATAATCCTTATGACTTCCTAAGTTTACATCATGTAAAATACAACAAGCAACTTCCCTAACTAGAGTCATTCTCAAGACTTCCATAGATACGACAAGAAGGGATCATCCTTTATTCCCTCTTCACACTTTAACTAAGGAATCCTTAAGTCACTTTAGATTAGCTACTTATTCATTTGCAAACTTTATACCATTAAGTCATTAGTTCATTAGTTCATTTAAGAGACATACATCACATAAAAGATATTCAAATAATGGTCTTGGAGAAGTCCTAGGGACTCTTACTAACACCTTCAAAGCCAATTATTAAATGTCTAGATAGCGTCCCATACCACCACCTAAATATCATAGAACTTCTTAAATGAAAATATGTATCCCATATGATGAGAATAGTCAATAATCGACAAATACCATGGTAGCAAATCATGGAATCCAGAGTGGTAACCTACTCCAATGGAGGTTGTTCTACATGCCAATGGTAGAATATGGAGACATCCCATGTAGAACATGGTTAAGAAATATGAAGGGCTTCTTCGTATGCTAGTCTCACGCTTTAACTAGAACTAATTCCCTTATAATACTCACTCGGTGCTAGGCTTAGTTCTTATAGATTAAATCACACTAAGGTTCATACAAATGGGTCCCATATAATGTTCATGACCCAATTACATTTACCTTACCATAGCAAGGTCCACTAGGGCTATCTCACTATGGCGACAAAAAGCTCATCATCACTTTCCCAAGGATTGTTATGATGTGTTCCAGCCAATCAACCTTAATTCCATCAATCATTACATGAAGGATATCACTACGGCTTTCGACTTCAAGTTTCATAACCTTACCACTTGGTCCAAGGTTTCACATAAAGGACCCTCTTATCATCATTCAAGGTCTCACCTAATATTAATTCATTCAAAACTAAGACTCTTTAAGTTCCTAAGTCAAGACATGGCATATTCATATTCATACAAGCATCAAGTAAGGGACAAAACTCTTCCTAAACAAGACACAACATTAAATCAATTTAGCACATATAACATATCATCTTTGAGACACTTAGGAATGACCCTTAACATCATTTAGTCAACCTATTCACTACTTTAACATCATCAACATAACCATTATAGACTCATATAAACAATTTAGGAACAATCATGTAACAACTCTAAGACTACACACTTAACACATAGACATAACATAACATGATTACCAAATATCATCAATAGACTAACACATACTTTCACATATAGGTAGATATAATTATACATCACCAAATAAACTACACAAATATACATATAACTTCAAGTAGTTGCCGAGAAGTCCTTGATCATCGATATACTTAAAATAACGCAGACAAGGCTACATCAATTCACATAACACCGCCACCATAAGTGGATAAAACCAATCACAACATAGTTTAAGTTTAATTAACATTAATTAAGAATAAATAGTGCATCATACCACCTCTTCATCCTCAACACTTCAAGCCAATACCAAATCATCAAATTCAACCTTATAAGGCACTTACCAATGGACATGAACATCTATTCAATACATAAACTATAATAATCAATGAAATATAAACCAATTCAATATACATTCAACAATCTAATATTAATTAGCTAACAATTTAATACGATTCTTATATCATTAGGAAGCCCATAAGAAACTACACATGAATTCCTAACATTAGACCAATGTCAACTAACCCATAAATAAGTAAAAAACTAGGGTTCATCATTACATGGGTTCATGGGTAGATTGATTTAAAATCATCTAAATAACAACAATGAAATCACTATTCAATGACTAAAAACCTTTAATGCACGAACACATGGTAGAATCATGAAATTGGACAATTCATGTTTGAAAACTTTAGAAAACATCTTCGAACTGGGATCCTTGATGAAACAAGTTTCAAAGATAAAAAGGCATACCTCAATGAAGCTAATTCTTCAATTTGATGAAGAATATCCACTTAATTCATCAAACCAAGATCTTACTTGACTTTGGACTTCAATAGAGTCTTAGGGAATTCTTAAGGGATTTTGGGATTTTGATTTGGAAGAACAAAATCTTCTAAGTGTTAATGACTTATAAACACCTTTAAAATACTTAATATACCCCTTAGTAACCTCCAAACCATATATTTGTAAGTGAGTGAAATTGCACTTTCAGCCCTCACTTAATAGTGACCTGCGCAGGAAACACAGGCCAATCGACAGACAACCACCAACGGACAGTCCCTAGACCAACGGACCGTCCTGTTAGTAAGTGGTCTGGGACTGAGGCTGGTCCTTCACTGATATTAAGCCAAAACTAACTCCCAATCGAAGATACAACCAACGGGTCGTTGAGTGGCCCACGATCCATCGATTGCCAACCGTTGGTTGGGCTGTCTTAGGCAGTCTTGGACCAAGTTGTTGGTCATTCCTCAAGGACCCTTGGTTGGTCCTTGGGGATGCTTGCCCGGACCTTTCAACCCAAACATGACCTTATATGTGTTTAAGACCTCTCACATGAATTTCACCTAAAACGAACACGTAAAACTTGATGAAACATTCCTGGACACACAAGTCATTTCAAGGAACATCTTTCGAATGCCATGGACGTTCTTGAGTGTTTGACCTCCAAACTTCTCGAAACTTGACACACTGACTTTATACATCATATTAACTAATTTAAGGGCTTCACAACAACATGAATCACAGATAAACACATAGAACCACATATGAGGCACATAGGTGACTTAGTCGTCGAACATCTTCGTCGTCCCTTGACGTTTGACTTCCAATGCACGTAATACTCTAGCTACTGCCTAAATACCATATTATTGAATTATTTGGGAAGTTATACCACCTTGACCACAATGTTAGTCTCAATTTAACCTATGTCATTTTTTGGATATTATATTCTCCCCCACTTGGATAACATTCGTCCTTGAATGACACTTGCAACTCTCCGAACACTTCAAAGAATAGAGAATAATCTAGCAGCACATAACCAAACCATATAACACATTATCAAGGAGAAAAAATTAATTTTACATAGTTAAGAGATTCATAACACAACAAGAAACTAGAGTACACTTCTATAACTGATTATGCTACGAAACTCACATTCCTCATTCCAAATAGTAAAAACTCATTTTATTTTCATTATTATACTCATAAACATTAGTCCTAACCACATTAAAGCAATTTTAGAACAAAGAAACAATTAGTCAATTTCCCAAAAATATTATAGTGAGCAGTTTCCAATTCTACAATGATTTAACAAATTTAAAAAAAAAATCAAGTTTTAAGCAATTCATGATATAGATATGCTAATATAAAAGGTAACATAGTATAAACATCTTTCACAACATGCTTATAGCTCAATATAATAAATAATGCAAGAAGTTAATGAAATTTAATTTCAACCAAACTCCTAAACATCATGCGCATGCAACAACAAACCACCTATCTAGCCATAGTCCCCCGCTTAGAAGGAATCCATATCACAATAAGAGAAGGAAAAGGACTTACCAATATCATCATCCCTTCATCCGGCTTCTCACCTCTAGTCCAATGTGCGTACAAAAGCCTCTTTGTTGGAGGATCATCCTTTGGAACACTAGGATCAACTATATTGCCATCTTTTCCTCTAGAGGCAATGTTAGGACAATCTCTAACATTGTGTGCATCTCTTCCACATCAAAAGCAACTACCGGTATCCAATATACTTTCACCATAATGTTTCTAACCACAAGTGTCACATGTAGGGTTTCCATCTTTTGAACTACCTCCTTTTTAAACCTCGAATTTAGCACTCCTAGATTCTTCTTGAGTATGAGCACTATTTTTGAACCTAGGTTGCACTAGATCACTAGCAACACTCCTTTTCAAATTCCTTGACATCCTCCTAAGTTTAGATTCTTCAATTGATTGTGCATACACCATGAGTGTAGCCAAAGTCATGTCATCGTGTAGCATAGCCGTACTACATTCTTCCTTCACTAAATTGGCTACACCGGTCAAAAAGCGACTCATTTCGTCCCTTGGATTAGACACTAGGGATGGGCCATATCTAGAAAAAGTTTAGAAATTCAAAGAGTATTCCTCGACACTCATATTGCCTTGCTTGATATTGATAAACTTCTCTACTTTTACCTCTCTCCTCTCACGGGGAAAGTACTTTCCTAGAAAACCTTCCTTAAATTCTTCCCACTCAATAGGATCCGACTCCACCGGCCTATTATCGTTTTATTGAGTGTACCAAATTTGAGAAACATCCCTCAATTTATACGAAGCCAACTCCTCCTTCTCCATAGATGTAACCCCCATAGCACTCAATACCTTGTACACACCATCAAGGAACTCTTGGGGATATTCATCTACCTTAGAGCCAAGAAAGATTGGATTATTCAACCTCACAAAGTCTCTCAACCTAGATGTCATAGTGCTCTCCACAACCCCAGGCAACATACTCAAATTATCTTGAGTAGTTACGGCTCAGGCGATAGCAAGCGCAACATCTCTAATCTCCCTATTAGACATCTCAGAACCTCATTACCTCCTACCACATCAGGGGAATGATCACCTTGAGGAGGCACTTGAGCACCTTGAGCACCTTGGACACCTTACCCACGTAGAGAAACTTGCTTAACTTGAGGAGGAATCTCCTTATTCAACCTCTCCTCTTCCAACCTTATAGCGGCCATCCTTCTAGTATTCATCTCATAGAACCACAAGGAAAAACATTTAGAAGCAGACTCATAGCATTACTCTATCGCACGACATAGGAATAGAAAAGAAGGGAAACACTATCGTCCTATAGCCTCTCTCCCATAGATGTGTCGTGACTCACACCGATTGGTCAAGACTCAACTAGACATGACTTGATGAGACTTTTTGATTTCTAAGACTACTTTCTCCAACATATGTTCACATATCAAGCTTTATCACATCCTGAGACCACACCCTAGAAGTTAGGGCACAATCTCGGATAGTGTCACGGCGTACTCGATCTCTCGGAAGTCTCATACAAGCCTCTCATATCATCAATCACATATATATAATGAAAAGTACTTCATAATTAAAACTTCTCATAAAAAAATATCATAATATTAAAAACTCTTTCAAATAGAACTAATAAGAAATACTAAGTCTCAATCTCATCATCTTAGACACAAGAATAGTTGGGACACGGCCTATACGAAATACAAAACATACTACTATATAGTCTATTACAATCCTTCAATAACAAACATAAAACACAAATATGCCCTCGAGTCAAGTCAGGACATATTTCAACTTCCCTTGAACGATCTTCTAAATCTAAGTCTTCTTCCCAAATGCTCTTCACCTACCAAGAACTATATAGATAGATAAAAACATGGAATTAGTACAACAACATGTACTAAGTATGGCTTATGCATAAAAATCATAAAAATGGACATTTATTGGGAATATGCATCTTTTCATTTAAATATCATAATATCATGATAAGAACAACATTTATCCACTTAGAATCACATAAGAAAAGATTCAAACCATATAACGAATTTAAGAGGTCACTTTACAGTAACGTCCCTTCACTGTACAATGAAGTCCCTTCACTGTTACAGTGAAGTATTTAGTCCTAACCAATACACCTTTTAGCGTGTATATCCTCACTAAAGCTATCCTAAGATTCTGTGAAGACCCGGATTCTGGAATCCAAACCGCGACTGGAGTCGTTAACCTCTCAGAGGTCGCAAACAAGCATCTTCTTAACTTTCATCACAATCATATAGTTAAGTTTACAAAAAATTTAAAACTTTTTATTTATATATCGAAGTGTACATAGACTTCATATAGTAATGTATAAGGGTTGTATTCTACTTGCTCAAACTCAACAACCATCTATCAATAGATTTAACAAATGAAATAAATGATTAATAATAGTTCACCAGTTGGCCTTATTACAACGCTTTGAATAAACACTTGAAAGTAAACGCTAAGGACAGTAGTCACTAGATATATATAATGAAATAAGATAGAATAATAATGTGTAGCATCCTTGAACTCAAGATGACCTACCAAAGTCTGGAGATCACTATTACAAAGTCTTTGTCGAACTTCAACCTTCTTGAGAACCTGTGCCTATAAAAATAGTAAATAGATATGGGGTTAGTACACACTTTTACTAAGTGTGGGTGTATGCACATAACACACAAGGGACAATGCATGAACAAGGAAAGCTCTTCCTAAACAATATGTCAATTACGCTCACAACATTACTTCTCCCTTAAATCGTTAATCTTGATTTATGATATAAATATGACACGTTCTCATGCAATTAAGGCACACAACTCGTTTTCTATATGAACATAAGACCTTGGAATCATGAACATAATTTTAGAACAACTTAATCAACGTTTATAATTTTTTATCAATAGGCCAAGAGTTGCCTTGTCCATTCTTAGGTTATTTTTTCAGTCCTTTCTATCTTTTGTTGTATAGTTCAATGATCTCCTTTGATCATATGTTTCACTTACATGCGCAACAATTCATTGTAGTCCCATACCTATAATGAATTGAGTAACTAATTCACAAGACTAAAGAAAAGATTGGCTACCCTACTTATGAGTTAGATTTCTCATTCTTCTTTTTGTTGGGTATGATTATATTAATATGCCAATCTTTATTGGCTACGCCCCTTATTTAATTATTTTTATAGTGTACAGTTCTTGGGACATAATTCATGCTACATTATTCGCTACCCAACTTGTTATGTCTATCAGATACTAGTGATTAATGTTCATTAAGCTCTAACTTTACTTAGTTCACTATGAACTTATGATTCTACTCCTTTGCTCGATTGTTCACTGTGAACATGCTACTTTATTCTTTCTTGTTCTCTTATAGAAATATCTTAGCATTAACGGAAGTAGATCATGCGAGCTATATGAAATCCAGTGTCTCCCTCACACCAAAAGGAGTGATTCACCAATTAAAGTGAACCAAGCTTTGTGTCTTCCCCACACCGAAAAAAGGGGTTAACCGGCTAAGGTGAACCGTATGGATGTCTTCCCCACACCGTAAGGGGGGTTCACGGCTGTAGTGAACCGGATGCTTGTACTGAGCTATAAAAGACCTAGATCATGTGATCTAAATATGAAATACAGTGTCTCTACCAGACCGAACATAGGTGGAATCACTGGCCAAGGTGAAACCTAAATTGCTAGCGTTCTTTAGTTGGTGGTGTCTACTAGCTAGGTGCTCCTTTGTTGGCAACATAGTTCTAAGACTAGGAGATGTAAAGAGACACTAGTCCACTGGGGTGGTGATCTTATATCATGAGACTTACGTGTACTGGCACAAGCTCATTTCTAGTCTATCGGTGCTAAGCTCAGATTTTTATATTTTAATCTTTTAGAGTTTACTCACACATTATGGAACATTGCTTCTAGTTATGTGGTGTACTTACACTATGTATGACTGGTCATCCCTATTTTTACTTGATGATTATGATCTTAAGTCTTTTCTTTATCATCATGGTGCAACTGAGAGTAGTCTCACGGACTCTAGCACCCTCTTATGTGAGTACTCTTGACATAATGATTAACTTTTCTTGAGACTCGTCTCAATTCTTTCTAACATTCTATATTAGGTCAATTTTCATAACATAACTCTTAGTTATTTCTTTACTCACCTTAACTTGTTCACGTCACTAACTAACCTTATATAATTTGTTATGATGGTTATTAATTCATTGTAAGATGTTATGGCATTCACAAGTTGTGTGGATAGGGTATGTTGGCACTTGTCCCATTGATTGTCACACCCTATGTTATGAGTTTAGTGAATTGATATTGGGATCACTTGGCATCTTTCGAATTTATTAGTACTAACTAATTTGTTGGCACAAACTCAAACTATGATAGTATCACAAGCCAATTCAATCATTCATGACTACAATATAGTAATCTAACATGTTAAACAAGTCAAATTTTAACCTTCAATTAAAATGTAAACAGTCCAACGAATACTCCAATGTTCATGTAAATAACACCCTAAGTATGCGGATCTAACATGTATATTTCACTCAACATTCATATCACAAAAAATACTCATAATGATCAGTTAATACAACATACAATAAACAATGCATCGATAATTACAGGATTAATACTACAGGAATCGGAAATCTGGAGAACTAGGGAGATGAACATGCGATTCAATGGGAACAACCCTAGTTTTGATATTCTTAAAGTAAAAACCTTTGAAAAGACTCTTGGAGAAATAAATTCCATGAGAGAAAACCCATAACTTTCTGTAGAATTAAATATATGAAGATCATTACGAACTTTGCACGAAAAAACCTTGAAGCGTTCTTGCTAGCACCTAGGGTTTCGGTCACGGCTTCCTTGTTCTTACGTTGGGCGTTAATGGTGATCAATTTATGTCTAAATATTTTAAGAACTAATTTTTAACTAAGTCAACTAAGATTATATACTTAAATAAAATAGTTTAAGTAGTTAATTACCAAAACGCCCTTCTTAGATTGACTAGAATTAGAGAACTTCTTTGACTTAACCAATTTTTGGGTCTTTCCTTGGGATTTAAGTTTTGTCTATTTAATTTATTTAATTAAGTTACTAAATTAATTTATTAAGTATTCTAAGGAAATTATTAAAATACCCCTAAGTTGTTAGGACCATAATAAACAATTTTGACCACCCAATGTTAGGTACTAGGTTGTCCCTAAGTTAGTTAAGTTAGTTAGGTGTCACCCGACAAGGTCCTGGGTTGTCGGGTCTCTTGGCTTGTCGTTCTTGGTTGGTCATAGGTTGGTCAATTAGTTAGGTTATTAGTTTAGTGTCTAGGGTAGATTAGGGGGTCTTGTCCTACGCAGTTGGACCCGCATGTGCGTCTGTCCCCCCAACAGCCCTAACCGATTCGGTTAGGGTGGTCCCCCTTGGCCGGTTTGCACATGTGTTGTGTGTGCTTTCCCAACTAATTATTTGGAAGGTTCATTTGGAATATTTACTTATGTCCCAAGGATCCTCAGTATGTCCTCGGGCACTTCTTACTCTACATGATCTTTTTAAATGGTTATGTGCTATGGTGCCTAGGCTTGGCACACGAATGTCTCGTACCTAATTGTGACTTAAGGAATAAAGCATTTTATTTTAGGGTCTTCATTGTAGGTAAATTTATTAAACAATCATGGAATATATTTTTTTGTTGGGTATTATATAGAAATTGGCTAACACCCCTTAGCCAATTTTCTGTACTATGCCTAATATTTCTCAATATTGGGCATTGAGATGCCTATGTACCTCCAATACGCATTCTTAACGACCTATTGGTCTCATCACTAGACATTTAATTTTCCCGAATGTTACATTATTCTCCCCCCCCCCCTTAGAAACATTCGTCGCCGAATGACAGTACTTATTGTTTTAAACCAAAGAGGGTATCTTTCGGAAATCACATTAGCATACTATAACTTTATCTTCGTGAATGTCTGATTCACAACTTACTCATTATGATGCACATAGTCTACGCTTATCTGAAGCTTCTTATTTAAGATAGAGGAACTTCCTTCTCAATTCTACTTTAACTTAATGCACATCACACTCATGCAACACAAAATCACGTAAAAGCTATACAAAAACAGAAACATGAAAGCAAGCATGAACTCATATTAACTCATATAGTGCAAGTACAAAACACACAGTTATGGGCTTCCAAAACCAAAACCTCCTAATGCACTAAGATTTAGAATTGTATTAACAAAATCGTACTTATAGAACGTTTATCTAACCTCAAGAACTAAATAAGTGAGGATAACGGGATCTCATATCGGCCTCGGCCTCCTATGTCGCTCCCTCAACAAAGTGGTTCCTCCATAATACTTTCACGGTGAGAACCTCCTTGTTCCTCATTTTCTTCACTTGACGATCTAAGATTGCAAAGGGAACCTCTTAAAAGAAAGGTTCTCATCGACTCCTAACCCTTCGACGGGTAGAATGGACTCGGGATATCCTACACACTTCTTAAGCATTGAAACGTGAAACACGGGATGAACAGAATCTAAGGCATTTGGTAATTTTAGTTCATAAGTAACATTTTCTACTCATTGCTAGATCTCATACAAACAAATATACTTTGGACTCAATCTTACTGAAACGCATCACCCCTTTCATTGGTGATATCTTGAGGTACACTTGATCACCTACTTCGAATTCAAGAGGTCTCTTTCGGTTATTTGCATACGATTTTTGACGACTATACGCAGTAGCCAACCTATCCCGGATCATTCTCACCTTTTCCAAAGCTTCATGTACGATTTCGAGACCCAAGATGGCAGTTTCTCCCACTTCAAACCATCCAACGGCGGATATAAATCTCCTACCATAAAATACTTCGAAAGGTGTCATCCCAATAATGGAACGGTAGCTATTATTATAAGAGAACTCAATTAGGGTAAAGTGATAGTCCCAACTCCCCTTGAAGTCCATAACACATTCTCTCAACATTTCTTCAAGGGTTTGGATGGTGCGTTCTTCTTGTCCATCCGTTTGAGGGTGAACGCGGTGCTAAGCTGTACTTGTGTACCCAAACTCTTTTGAAAATATCTCCAAAAATACGAAGTGAATTGGGCTCCCAATCCAAAATTATTGACAAAGGAATCCCATGCCACCTCACGATCTTATCAATATAAAGTTTGGCATAGTCCTCGGCTCGGTATGTGGACTTCACGGGAATGCAGTGTCCGGACTTGGTCATTCAGTCAACAATGACCCAAATGGAATCGTGCATCTTTCTAGTTCTCGGCAAAACAACCACAAAATCCATATCAATTGCCTCCCACTTCCACGTTGGAATCTCGACCGATTGAGTAAGACCCCTAGGCTTAAGGTGTTCGTCCTTGACTTGTTGGCAATTGGGACATTCTGTTACGAATATAGAGATGTCTCGCTTCATACCTTACCACCAATAACTTTCCTTCAGATTATGATACATCTTGGTGGATCCTGGATGAATGGAATACTTAGAGCCATGAGCCTCTGCGATAATATTTTGCCTCAAAGCATGAATATTTGGTACGCAGAATCTTGTTTGGTACCTCAGTACACGGTCTCCCCCTAGGGAGAACAATTCATTCATCATACCCAACACCAAATCTTTCAACTCCTTGAGTATCGGATCAAGATGTTGCTTGGCTTTTACGTCTACAACAAATGAGGATTTGGAACTTGAGTGGACCGTAACACCACCATCTGGTGAATCTACGAGCCTTACTCCTAAACTTGCTAATTAGTGTACATCTTTAACCAACTCTTTCTTCTCATCATCGATGTGAGACACTCTGCCCATGCTCAATAGGCTTTATACATCTGCTACTACGTTCGAATTACCTGGATGATAGTGAACACTCATGTCGTAATCTTTTAGCAATTCTAGCCATCTTCTCTGACAAAAGGTTTAATTCTCTTTGTGTGAAAACGTATTAAAGACTTTTCTGGTCATTAAATACATAAACATGTACACCATATATGTAGTGTCTCCAAAGCTTCAACGCAAAGACAACTGCTACTAGTTCAAGATTGTGCGTAGGGTAGTTCTTCTGGTGGACTTTTAATTATCTTGATGCATATGCAATCACCTTAACGTGTTGCAAAAAAACACATCCCAAACCTACTGGGGAAGCATCACAAGACATCACGTACCCTTCACCGCTTCTCGGCAATGTGAGGACTGGGCTGAAGTGAGTCGATCCTTAAGTTCTTCGAAACTCTTCTGACACTTTTTAGACCACTCAAACTTCACTTTCTTCTTTGTTAACACGGTTAATGGAGCAACAATTGCGGGAATCCCTCCACAAATCGTCGATAATGATTAGCCAAACCCAAGAAACTTCAAATATATGTAGGGGTTAGGGGTCTCGGCCAATTATTCACCACCTCTATATTTTTCCTATCAACTTCAACACCTTGATAGGTCACCACATGACCAAGGAAAGTCACCGATCTCAACCAAAACTCACATTTACTAAACTTCACATACAACTCATGTACTCTGAGTACTTTCAAGGTTATTCTCAAATGATGTTCATGCTCTTCTCTTGACATACAATATATGAGGATGTCATCTATGAATACTATGACAAAAGAATCAAGATATTCACGGAAGACTATTCATAAGTTCCATAAACACGGATGGTGCGTTAGTGAGGCCGAATGAAATGACAAGAAACTCGTAATGGCCATATCTAGTTCGGAAGGCAGTCTTAAGAACGTGCTCTCGTCTTACCCTTAATTGGTGATAACCCGACCGAAGATCTATCTTAGGAAAGAAACTTAAACATTGAAGTTGATCAAAATGATCATCGATTCTAGGAAGTGGATATTTGTTCTTTATAGTGACTTTGATGAGTTGCCGATAATCGATACTCATTCAAACAGTTCCATCCTTTTTCTTAACAAACAACACTGGAGAGCCCCATGGGGATATGCTCGGTTTGACGAAGCCCTTATCAAGTAAATATTTTGACTAAAACTTCAACTCTTTAAGTTATGTTGGGGCCATTGTATACGGCGGGGTTGAAATTTTTTTGGTGTTAGGATATAGGTCAACACTGAAATCAATCTCATGTTCAGAAGGAATCCCTGGTAAATCCTCGGGAAAGACATCTTGAAAATCATTGACTACGGACACAAAGTCTATGGAAGGGACTTCTTGTTCTAAGTATTTAACTCTAAGTAAGTGGCATAACTATCCCTTGAATAACATGTTATTAAATTTAAGATTGGAAACTGTTTGGTTTGTTGGATTTGAACCACGCCCTTCCCATTTAACTCTAATTCATTAGGAAACTGAAAACTTACTACCCTATTTCGACAATCTATAGTAGCATAGCATTTATGAATCCAATCCATACCCAAAATTATATCAAAATCAAGCATGGTTAATTCTATTATATCATCATGAGTAACTTTATTGAGAACAATAATTGGGCAATTTCTATAGACCCTCTCGGCCCTAACACTGTCCCCTATGGTAGTACTCACTAAAAATGGCTCATAGAGAATCTAAGGAAGCAAGTCAAATTTACTAGCTACTAAAGGAGTAAAAAAAGACAAGGTAGATCTTGGATCTAATAATACATATAAAGGAAAATAAAATACAAGCAAGTTACAAGTAACAACATCTGCGGACTTCTCTTGTTCCTCTCTTCCTTTCAACGCATCAAATTGGTTCCTCTTAGGAGGTTTGGCTGCTGCATTTGGATTTGGCCGAGGATGAGCATCTGCCTTGGCCGGATTCTTCACGTTTGGGCTGTCCCTAACCACGTTCCCACTCTTAACACACCTGTAACATCCATTGAAACCTACCATGCACTCAATTTTGTGTACACGACCGCACTTATCACACTCCCTTCAGTCAGTCTGGTTATTCTTCTCATTGTCCTTCTTGGCATTAGTATTTTTAGAAGGAGTATATAACTTGAGCATTTGTGCCCCTTCTTCAACTTGGGTTTATCCTGAACCCCAAACGAATTTTAACATAGTCGAATCGTACTGATCCGAGGGTCGCGACTTATTGCTCTCTCGTCTTCTCTCTCTACGACGGTTTTCCTCAACTTGTTGTGCAGGGACCATCAACCTACCAAGGTCCATGTTATCGTGAAACATAGCTGCCCACATTCCTCTTCTAAATCCTCCGACACACCATTCATAAACCTACTCATCTCATCCCTTCTATTGGCCACAAGAGAAGAAGTATATTTGGAAAGCTTAACAAACTTCAAAGAGTATTCCCTAACCGACATACCTCCTTGTCGTAAGTTGATGAATTCCTCGACCTTAGCCTCTCTCTGTTCTTTGGGAAAGAACCTCTCCAAAAATGCAGTTTTTGAGAACGTCCCAAGTGATGGGGACTTCCCTAGGTGTTCGACAATCTTCCCACATCCAGTACCAAACTTGAGCCACATCTCCGAGTTGGTAAGCAGCCAACTCAGCCTTTTCCTCTTCATTAACCCCCATTGCAAATAAAATATTATAAACCTCATTCACTAACTCTTGAGGATCCTCATTGTTATTGGACCCATAGTAGACTGAAGGATTCATCATAGTAAAATCCCTCAACCTACTAGACATAGTGCTAACATGCGGATTCTCTCTGGGAGCAACATCTATAGTGGCTTGAGCCGTGGTGGCCTGTGCTTGCACAGTAATTGCTTGGGCCATATGAAGCAGTGCCTCCCTAACTTCTTCATCTTTCATCTCAACTAAGTTGGTGGGCCTGTGCTTCAGCGGCTGGAGCTTGAGGACGTGCTTGATTGCCTCCAGCAGCTACTTCTTCGACCCTTCTATTGGCATTTCTTCGTGTGTTCATTGTCTTCACGTATACACAAGAAGTAAGTTCGATTCTAGAATGATTCAAAATGTCGAAGCTCTAGAAAGCACAATGAAGAGTAAAAGAAGGGAAAATACCTAACATCACAGAGTCTCTAAATCATGATCGTGGTGCACTTCACAACCATAAGTTAGAAACTATGCAACGTGGTTGTGTTGAGCCTTAGTTCCTAGGTAATTTAACCCCATGCTCTGATACCAAGTTTTTCAATATCCATATTATGGAATCCGAACCACGACTGGCGTTGTTAACCTTTCAAAGGTCGTAGACGAACATTTTCTTATCTTTCATAAATTTGTGAAAAATTTAAAACTATATATTTACTTATCGAAGTGTAAATAGACTTCATATAGTATTGTATAAGGTTGGTATTCTACTATCTCAAACTCAACAACCATCTATCAATAGATTAAACAAATAAAATAAATGATCATAATAATAACAATAATAGTTCGCCAATTGGCCTTATTACAACGCTTTGAATAAATACTTGAAAGGAAACGCTAGGGACAGTAGTCACTAGCTAAATCTAATGTACTAAGCTAGAATAATAAAGTGTAGTATCCTCGAACTCAAGAGAACCTACCAAAGTCTGGAGATTGCTATTCCAAACTTCTTCGTCGAACTTCAACCTTCTTGAGAACCTGTTCCAGTAAAAATAGTAAATAGATATGGGGTTAGTACTCACTTGTACTAAGTATGGGTGTATACACATAACACATAAGGGGCAATGCATGAACAAGGAAAGCTCTTCCTAAACAACATGTCAATCACGGTCACAACGTCACTTCTCTCTCTAATTGTTAATCTTAATTCATGATATGAATATGGCACTTTCTCATGCAATTAAGGCACACAACTCATTTTATATATGAATATAATACCTTGGAATCATTTACATAATTTTAGAACAACTCAATCAACGTTTATAATATTTGATCAATAGGCCGAGAGTTGCCTTCTCCATACTTAGATTATTTTTCAGTCCTTTCTATCTTTTGTTGTATAGTTCAATGATATCCTTCGATATTATGTTTCACTTACAAGTGCAATGATTCATTGTAGTCCCATACCTATAATGAATCGAGTAAGTAATTCCCAAGACTAAGGAAACAATTGGCTACCCTAATTATAAGTTAGATTTCTCATTCTTCTTTTTATTGGGTAAAATTATATTAATAAGCCAATATTTATTGGATAAGCCCCTTATTAGATTATTTTCATAATGTATAGTTCTTGGGACATAATACATGCTCCATTATTGGCTACCCCAACTTTTTATATCTATCAAACACAAGTGATTGATGTACATTAAGCTCTTACTTTACTTAGTTCACTATGAACTTATGATTCTACTCCTTTGCTCGATTGTTCACTGTGAACATGCTACCTTATTCTTTCTTACTCTCTTAAATAATTCGCTTAGCATTAACAGAAGTAGATCATGCGAGCTACATGAATTCCATTGTCTCCCAACACCGAAAAGGGGTGATTCACCGATTAAAGTGAACCAAGCTCTGTGTCTTCCCCACACCAAAAAGGAGGGTTCACCGGCTAAGGTGAACCGTGTCGATGTCTTCCCCACACCGTAAGGGGGGTTCACGACTGTAGCAAAACAATTGCTTGTACTGAGCTTTAACCAACATGGATCATGTGAGCTAAACATGAAATCAAGTGTCTCCCCCAAACCAAAAATAGGATGAATCACTGGCAAAGTTTAAATCTAACTTGGTAGTGTTCTTTAGTGGGTGGCGTCCACTAGCTAGGTTGTAGCATTTCGAAATCTCAAGACATGTCGTAAAGCCTAACCTAGGTGAAATGAAGTATATGTACTGTTTATAAGTCAATTTAAATTAATTTAGGTCATTCAAGGTGTCTAAGAATCAAAATATTCAAGAACGTCCATGACGTCCAAAAAAATGGCTCAAAGGAGTACTAGGGTGTCTTAGCCATTGGACTAGTTTTAAGAGTTTGAATTGAACGAAATTTGGTGAAAATATGTCTGACACGTGTTAGAAATGTTTCATGGTTAAAACATCCAGGTACGACTCCCCAAGGACCAACCAAGGGCCCTTGAGGAGGACCCTAGTGTTAGACACAACACTGCCTGGCAATGTTCAATCGACGGACAAAGAAACGGACCGTGTGTTGACAAACGGGGAGTTGATGCAACTGTTGTCCCACACTCACTCATGGTGAGGAAGACCCTAGCCTGAAAAACACTTTGTTAGAAACGACGGAGTGCGGGACGAGAGGGGTAGAGCCCGTCGACACATAAATGGCCTATCCTTCGGGGTCTCGTCTTCGAGGGTCGAATTTGCTACAAACTTTTAAATGATTTCATTTAATTAATTACGTGGTTTGGTGGTTATTTAGGGGTTTAGGGAATCCTAATTAACTATGTTAACCCATCATATAAATACCCTAACCCTCATTAGTCTAAACACAACTCACAAAATAAACTCTCTTCCTTCTCTCTACTATCTCTCTCTATTGGAAGACACCATTGAAGGCTTAGCTAAGAAAAGTCTTTGGTGGATGGAAAGGGACTAATTCACCATAAAATTGTCATCAAACCTTAAGGTATGGTATATAACTCACCTTTGAGACTTCATTCCTCAAAGGGCTCCTTCAAAGGTTTTCTAAAAGTTGAGTTTTCATATTGGTTTAATTCAATTACGAAATTGATGGTATGAATGGAGTTGTTTATACTTTCACGAAATTGATGGTATGAATTTAGTTGTTTATACTTTCTTTAGTATATAATGAGTAGAGTATCATGTATTGTAACTTAATTTGGACAAATTGAGATGGTTTGTTCTAGCATGTAGATTATGACCCTTAACCCTAGGTTTTATCTTGATATGGATTATGTTGGGTTGTTTCAATTGACTTTATTATTGTTTAAATCATCATTAATTATTTTTTCCATTGATCATAAACCTATTTTTATTAATTGTAGTCGTTCATGTTAATACTTGACGTATTGATCTAGGGTAAGAAGATAGACTTAGACATCATGTTCTCAAGCTTTGGTTTAGTGTTGAATTATGTTATAGTGACTCTTCTAACTTCATTATCATGTTCATTATTTTATTATATACGTGTATTTACTCAAATTGGGTTGAGTTGGGGGTTGATGGTAAGGTCCTTAATATGAAACATTGAGAGGTGTTGGTAAGTCTTGACTATTCAATTTCTTAGTTCAATTTTGGATAATAGTGATCAAGTCATGATGTTATGTTGGAGTAGACGTGGTATAGGGTGATAGGATGGTATGATAATTGAATTCAAATGTCTTATGCTTTGGTTTTGAGGTTGTTTAGGGTGAACTTGTTATTAGGATGGTGATGTGTATTAATATGCCCTACTACGATCTGATATTGAAAGTGTTAACCTCACTTATATGAATTGTGATGAAAGGACTATTTGTCATGCAATTTTTATCAAGATATGATGATGAATACACAAGGGCTAGACCCTGTGACCTAAACTAAGTAATAATGTTTAATAAATCTTAAATATATTTCAATAAAGGGGTAGCTTAGCACCGAGTGATCTTGTACGTGAGGGAGTGACACCTTCCTAAGTAGGGAAGGTAGGGTTCACTACGGTCCTCACGGGATGGATAGCCTCATGACCCAAGGTAGGTTCTAGAGTTGATATCTCCATGATTTCTCCCAAGTTTCACAAACTATGTTTCCACCATAGGATGCTAGATAGTGGATTCACCTACAAAGCTACGTTTATGTTAGGTTTTACCATGGCCGGTAGACCACCTTCCTTTGGTGTAAGGTTTTATGACACCTTATTCCACATTATCTCATGTGGTCTATGTCGGTTAAGTCAAGTGTCCCCTGAACTAAAATGAATGCATGAAGTATAAACTAATCAAGTGACTTGAGCGGTATGACTTTAGCCTAGGTAGGGGTATGGGACTCTACCTATGCCTTGCACTAGTTTGCCTTGATAGGAGCTTTGAGAAGTTAATATTATGTATGTAAATTATGATATAATGTAAATGACTTTATATGTTAAATAAGATACTTATGAACATGGGATTTTTTATTATTTTTAAAGAGAAAACATCATATGAGATTGAAGACTATGCTATGTGAAGTGAATTACTAATTATGATCTTTAAAAGGTTACTTGATTAAGTAGGGTTATGGGTCTTTGCTTGGTCATTGCACTTGTGGCTTTATAAGGGTTATGATTTGTTGGGTTGCTTTGCTATATACATGATCTACTCTTATTCATTCTTATGATGTTATTACTTGAAGATAGAGTTTTATGAGATAATGTTTTTGAGTACGTTGATATGCATATGAATTAATTAACTTGTGTAGTGTGTTTAAAGGATTGATTAAGTTGCTGATTTTTGTATAAGTCCTTTAAGAGGTAAATGACATGACTTCTTTAAATAACCCTTTTTAGCATGCTTTGATGGTGTATGTTCATATGGACTCATACTTAGTATATGTGGCGTACTAACCCTGTTTTCTCCCCTTTTCCCAAATATTTTAGGTTCCGGTTGTTGATGTTTGATTCGAGGCGTTTGAGAGGAAGACCTTGCTATTCTTATCATCCAAGTGGTATGTCCTACGATGCCTATATTCTACCTATGGGCTTACTTATCTCTTATGACTTTCATATTGACTCTACTTTTCATTTGAGACAACGCTGTATAAAGCCTATATGTGGCTTACTTTTATTGTTGTAGCCCTATGCCCATGTTGAGATTGTCTTATTAGATGGTTTATGAGATGAGACTGATTTTATAACTCGAATTCTATCTTATATATGTGTATGAAATAAAAGTAGAAGACTATGCAATCTTCTTATGCGAACGAGTCTATGTATACTCGATGTTAATATTATTATGTGTATGTAGAGGTCTATGTTAACCTCTGGTTAGATATAATTAAAAAGTTTTAACTCTTCTGTATTTTTAATCGATGAATGCAATGATGTAAGACTAAGAGGCTAGTCTTAGTCCTCAAAGAGGATGGCGACGCTGGTTACGTCTGGGGGGTAAACCCGGAAATGACAAACTTGGTATCAGAGCATGAGGTTGAATATACTTGATGTTGATGTCTCTCTCAACCACGTCTATGTAGGTTTGTATTAATAATTGTGAAGCGCACCACACATATGAATAGGAACTTATTTGATGGTTAGGAATCACTCTCATTTTGGAAATCCATTGTCGTGCCTCTAGAGTGTACTTCTTATATGATTTCACCTAAACCTTGTATTTTGGTTATAGGAGATGAATAAATAGATAAATGCAATTAGGAGACTTGAGGAGAAGGTTGCTAATGCGGGAGCTCCTCTTCGTGGTACCCAAGTTCTTACTCTTGAAGAGGTTGTTGTAGATGATCAAGCTCCGGCTAATCGTCCACCTATGAAAGAGGCTCGGATGAGGGCTATTCTTGCTCAAATGGCCCAAGCCATGAATACTCAAAACCCAAACCGCACAGTTCAAGCCCAAGCTATGACTACCCTAGCTAATCGGGATGCTGCACCTAGGGTTCAATAACAAGCTTCTACTATCGCTTCTCGACTTAGGGACTTCACACAAATTAATCCTCCTATCATCTATGGGTCTTAGGTTGATGAAGACCCTCAAAAATTTACTGATGAGGTTTACAAGATACTATGTTGTATGGGGTTGTCTACAAATGAGAATGCGAGTTTGCCGCATACCAATTTAAGGATGTGGCTCAAACTTGGTATATGGAATGGAGGAATAATAGACCACTCCGAGGTGGTCCGGTGACTTGGGAGATCTTCAAGAGCGAATTTCTTTAATCGGTTTATCCCAAGGAAGATGATAGAAACTAAGGTGGTGGAATTCATTAACCTTCGCCAAGGAGGTATGAGTTGTTCATGATTACTCTTTGAAGTTCATTCAATTGGCTAAATATGATCCTTTCTTGTTCTCTGATCCTAGAGATGAAATGAGTTGCTTTGTGACGGGTGTATTAGATGACTTGCCAGAAGAATGTCATTCTGCGATGCTTCATCATAATATGAATATTTCCCGTCTTATGGTGCATGCTAGGAGGGTTGAGGAGGCTAAAGAAAAATGAAGGATAGAGATTCGAAAAGGACAAGGTCTTTTGAGAGTGGAGCCATGAAAGATAGGCTTGGGATTCAAGACAAGCCTAGATTCAAGAAGAGGTTCTCTAATCAAGTTCCATCTAGATTTCCCAAGACGAGGGATGAGAAGACCCCTAGGCCAAGAGTTCAAAAAGGAAAGAGTGGAAATTCGTCTAATGAGAACACATCTTGTAATGAATGTGGGAAGAAGCATTTTGGTGCTTGCCTCCTCGGGTTTGACAAATGATTTAGTTGCGGGAAGAATCATCACAAGGTGAGAGATTTTCCTAATGCTAAGGAACAAGCAAAGGATGGAAAGCCAAGTGGTTCTAGTGATGCTCCCAAGAAGAACCGCTTTTATGTTCTTCGTACTAGAGGTGACAAAGAGGCCTCTCCCGATGTGGTGACTGGTCTGTTATAAATTTTTGCTATTGATGTGTATGCTTTGCTTGATCCGGGTATTACATTGACTTTTGTTACTCCTTTGGTACTGAAAAGGTTTGATACTTTACCAGATGTTTTGCATGAACATTTTGTGTTGTCTACTCTGGTGGGTGAATCAATTGTAGCAAAAAGAGTCTATCGAAATTGTCCTATCACTTTGCCCAATAGAGTTTCTCATTTGGATCTATTTGAACAAGATATGCTTGATTTTGATGTCATTTTGGGTATGGACTAGTTGCATGCTAGTTTCGCTTCTATTGATTGTAGGACTAGAGTTATGAGGTTTAGTCTCCCAAATGAACCTGTTATTGAGTGCAAGGGTGGCAATTTTATTCCTAGAGATTGCATTATATCTTGTCTAAAAGCATGTAAAATGATCTCAAAGGGTTGCCTGTATCACATTGTAAGAATCCAAGATTTGGCTTCTGAAATTCCTCATATCAAGTCGCTCCCCGTAGTGAGTGAATTTCTGGATTCCTCCAGAATGTAAAATTGACTTTGGTATCAATTTGCTACCGGAAACAAACCCTATTTAAATTCCTCCTTATTGAATGGTTCCGTCTAAATTAAAGGAGTTAAAAGCACAACTTAGAGATTTGCTAGACAAGGGCTTTATAAGGCCTAGCATTTCTCCATGGGGTGCTCCGGTATTGTTCGTGAAGAAGAAAGATGGGTCCTTGAGAATATATATTGATTATCGCCAACTCAACAAAGTAACAATCAAGAACAAGTATCCTGTTTCGCGGATTGATGATTTATTCGATCAACTCCAAGGGGCGAGCTACTTCTCCAAAATTGACTTGAGGTCAGGGTACCACCAACTAAGGGTGAGCGGTGAGGATGTACCAAACACAGCCTTTCGGACTCGTTATGGCAACTATGAGTTTTATCTTATATCCTTTGGTCTCAGAAATTCTCCGGCGGCATTCATGGACCTTATGAATAGGGTGTTTCGAAGTTACCGTGATTCATTCGTTATTGTGTTTATTGATGACATTTTGGTATATTGTAATTTGAGGGTGGTGTTGCAAACCCTTAAAGAGCATCAATTATTTGACAAACATAGTAAATGTGACTTTTGGTTGAGGTCGGTGGCATTTATTGGTCATATCATCTCTTGTAAGGGAGTTGAGGTAGACCCAAGGAAGACAGATGCGGTGAGAAATTGTCCTAAACCTTAGACTCTGACTTACATTAGGAGTTTCTTGGGTCTAGCGGGTTACCATCGAAGATTTGTGCATGGTTTTGCATCCATTGCATCTCCTTTGACTACATTGACTCAAAAGTGTAAAAAGTTTGAGTGGGTGGAGGCTTGTGAGAAGAGTTTCCAATTATTGAAAGATAGGATTACTTCCGCTCCGGTGTTGACTTTACTGGAAGGTGCAAAGCGGTTTGTTATGTATTGTGATGCATCTCGCATAGGTTTGGGGTGTGCGCTTATGCAAAATGGGAAGGTGATTGCCTATGCTTCGAAACAACTTAAGGTGAATAAGAGAAACTATCCTACTGATGACCTTTAGTTAGAGGCTATGGTGTTTGCTTTGAAAATATAAAGGCATTAATTGGATTGTGTTCATGTTGATGTTTTCACAAATCGTAAGTCTCCAACATGTGTTTACTCAAAAGGATTTGAATCTCCAGCAAAGAAGGTGGTTAGAATTGTTGAAAGATTATGATATGAGTGTCCTATATCATCCCGGCAAGGCGAATGTAGTTGCGGATGCTCTAAGTCGTATGAATATTGGTAGTGTGTCGCACATAGATGAAGACAAGAGAGACATAGTGAAAGATGTTCATAGGTTGCCTAGATTGGGGGTGCAATTGGAAAATTCCCTAAATGGTGGTGCTATGGTTCATCATAGCTCCGAGTGATCATTGGTGGTTGAGGTGAAGTCCAAACAACACCTTGATTAACTATGGATGGAGTTGAAGAAATCGGTTCTTGGCAAGTTGAATGAGTTATTATCCTTAGGGGGGGATGGTGTATTGAGGTACCAAGGGAGATTACGTGTTCCTGATGTAGATGGGTTGTGGGATCGGATCCTTGAAAAAGCCCATGGATCCCACTAATCCTCATCCGGGTTCGACTAAGATGTACCATGACCTTTGAGAGATATATTAGTGGGAAGGTTTGAAGAATTACATAGAGGAATTTGTTGCTAAGTGTCCGAATTGCCAACAAGTAAAGGCGGAACATCAAAAGTTAGGTGGCTTACTACAAGAGATCATAGTTCCTACTTGAAACTTGAGGAAATTAATATGGACTTTGGAGTAGGGTTGCCTCAAACTCAAAAGTCATATGATTCTATATAGGTGATTGTTGATAGGTTGACTCACTCCGCTTACTTTATTCCCGTCAAATCCACTTATTCGGCGGAGGATTATGCACAGATCTTCATAGATTATATTGTGTGTCGCCATGGTGTTCCGTTATCCATCATTTTGGATCGGGGTGCACAATTCACCTCTAGCTTTTTGAGGTTATTCCAAGGAGGTTTGGGTACTAAGGTGAAATTGAGTAGCTTTTCATCCTCAAACGGATGGTCAAGCGAAATGCACTATTCAAACACTTGAGGATATGCTTAGAGCTTGCATTATTGATTTCAAAGGTAATTGGGATAAACATTTGCCTTTAGTGGAGTTTGCTTATGATAATAGTTTTAATTAATCCATCTCCATGGCTCCCTATGAAGCCTTGTATGGTAGGAGATGTAGGTTTCCCATAGGGTTGTTTGAATTTGGTGAGCCTTTGATTATTGGTCCCGATTTGATATATACGACTTTCGAGAATGTGCACATCATACGTAATTGGTTGCAAACAGCTTATAGTCGACAAAAGCCCAATGCCGACAATAGGAGAAGGGATTTGGAGTTTGAGGAAAGTGATAAGGTGTACTTGAAAATTTTACCTATGAAGGGGGTGGTTAGAATTGGAAAGAAAGGGAGGTTGAGTCCTCGTTTTGTGGGTCCTTATGAGAAATTGCAAAGGGTTGGTAAGGTTGCGTATCACTTGAAACACCTTAATGATTTAGCATTGGTTCATCCGGTTTTTCCGTGTTTCTATGTTGAAAAAGTGTGTCGGCGATCCCGAGTCTATTCTTCCTATTGAGGGCCTTGGTGTCAAGGATATTCTCTCTTATGAGGAGGTCCCGGTTCAAATCCTTTATAGGCAAGTTAAGAGATTGAGGAACAAAGAGGTGGCTTCCGTAAAACTTTTTGGAAAAACCAGCTTGTTGAGGGTGCGACAAGAGAGGCCGAGGCCGACATGAAGACCCGTTATCCTCATCTTTTCGATGATTAAGGTTAGCCATTCTTTTTAACAATATCATTATGAATAGAATTTGTGGTTTCTTAATTTTTAGGTGAAGTTTTTCAAAAATTAAATTTTTGCCTTGGAAAAACATGAAATTTTTCTTTTTGCTTATTTTCAGTTAGGTTTTACATCTTGATATGTTGAGTCTTTATGGAATTTATCTGTAGCATGTTGATAAGATGAACTTTGTGCTAATTGACTCATGTAATGTATGTTGAGCTCATGTGTGTTGTGAGAAGGAAATACCTCATGATGAAATAGTTGAGCCTATGTGTGGTAAGTTGTGTTTTGAAATTGCCTTATTGAAATGATGTGATTCATGTTGATTTATTATTTATGATTGGTTGAGCTTCTAGTCTTTAGTCTATTCTTCCTTTAAAAGAGTATTCAGTGTCATTCAGGGACGAATATTCCTAAGGAGCGGATAATGTACCATTTCAAAATCTCAAGACATGTCGTAAAGCCTAACCTAGGTGCAATGAAGTCTAAGTACTGTTTATAAGTCAATTTAAATGAATTTAGGTTAGTCAAGTTGTCTAAGAACAAAAATTTTCAAGAACGTCCATGACGTCTGGAAAGTTTGCTCACAAGAGTAGTAGGGTGTCTTAACCATTTGGCTAGTTTTAAGAGTCGGAATTGAACAAAATTTGGTGAAAATATGTGTAATATGTGTTAGGTATGTTTCATGGTCAAACGTCTGGGTACGACTCCACAAGGACCAACTAAGGGCCCTTGAGGAGGACCCTAGTGTTAGACATAACACTGCCTAGCAGTGTTCAATCGATGAACAAAGGAACAGACCGTGTGTGGACAAACAGGGCCTCAATGCCACCGTTGTCCAACACTTAGCCATGGTGAGGAAGCCCCTCTCCTCACAGTCTCTGTTAGCAACGACGGAGTGCAGGACGAGAGGGGTAGTGCCCGTCTACTCACAGTATCGTCTGTTTGGGTCGAATTTGCTACAAATTTTTAAATGATTTCATTTAATTAATTAAGTGGTTTTGTTTTTCGTTAGGGGTTTAGGGAAGCGTAATTAATTAAGTTAACCCCTCATATAAAGACCCCAACCCTCATTAGTCTAAACACAACTCACAAAATAAACTCTCTTCCTTCTCTCTACTTTCTCTCTCTATTGGAAGACACCATTGAAAACTTAGCTAAGGAAGGCTTTGGGGGCTGGAAAGGAACGAATTCACCATCAAATTGTCGTCAAACCTTAAGTTATGGGATCTAATTCACCTTTGAGACTTCTTTCCTCAAAGGGCTCCTTCAAAGGTTTTCCAAAAGTTGTGTTTTCATATTGGTTTCATTCAATTACGAAATTGATGCTATGAATTCAGTTGTTTATACATTCTTTAGGATATAATGAGTAGATTATCACGTATTTGTAACTTAATTTCGATGAATTGAGATAGTTTGTTCTAGATTGTAGATTAGACACTTATCCCTAATCCTAGGTATGATGTTGGTATGAATGTGTTGGGTTTAGATTAATTGACTTTATTATTGGTTAAATCATCCTTAATTGTTGTTATTACATTGACCATAAAACTATTGTGATGAGTTGTAGTCGTTCATTCTAATTCTTGAAGTATTGATCTAGGTTTAGAAGATAGACTTAGACATCATGTTGTCAAGCTTTCGTTTAGTGTTGAATTATGTTTTAGTGACTCTTCTATCTTTATTATCATGTTTATTATTTCATTATATTAGTGTATTGACACAAATTGGGGGTAGTTGGGGGTTGATGGCAAGGAACTTATGATGAAACATGGAGAGGTGTTGGTAAGTCTTGACTATTTAATTTCTTACTTCAATTTTGGATAATAGCAATCAAGTCATGATGTTGTGTTGGAGTATACCTTGTTTAGGGTGATAGGACGGTATGATGATTGAATTGAAATTCTTACGTTTGGTTGTGAGGTTTCTTAGGGCTTATATGTTGTAAGGATGGTGATTTGTATTAATGTGACATTCAACGATGTGATATGAAATGTGTTAACCTCACTTAATTGAATTGTGATGAAAGGACTATATCTCATGCAATTCTTATAAATCTATGATGATAAATATACAAGGGCTAGTCCATACGATACAAACTAAGTTATAATGTTTAGTAAATCTTAAAGACATTTCAATAAAGGGGACTTATCTTAGCACCGAGTGATCTTGTACGTGAGGGAGTGACACCTTCCTAAGTTGGGAAGGTATGGTTCACTACGGTCCTCATGGGTTGGATAGCCTCATGAATAAAGGTGGAGTATAGAGTTGATATCTCCAAGATTCCCCCCAAGTTCCATAAACTATGTTTACACCATAGGATACTAGCTAGTGGATCCACGTAGAAAGCTGCGTTTATGTTAAGTTTTACTTTTGCCGGTAGACCACCTTCCATCGGTGTAAGATTTCATGACACCGGATACCACATTAGCTCATGTGGTCTATGTCGTTTAAGGAAAGTGTCCCCAAAACTAAAATGAATGTATGAAGTATAAACTAATCGAAGTGACTTGAGGGGTTTAACTTTAGCCTAGGTAGGGGTATGAGACTCTACCTATGCCTTGAACTAGTTTGTCTTGATAGGAGGTTTGGGAAAATAATATTAGGTATGTAAATTATGATATAATATAAATGAATTTATATGTTTAATTAGATGCTTATGAACATGGGATTGATTGTTATTGTTAAAGAAGGAACATCATATGAGATGGAAGACTATGCTATGTGAAGTGAATTACTAATTATGATCTTTAGAAGGTTACTTGATTAAGTAGGGTTATGGGGATTTGCTCGATCATTGTACTTGTGGCTTTATAAGGATTATGATTGGTTGGGTTGCTTTGCTGTATACATTAATTACTCTTATTCATGCTGGTGATGTTATTACTTGATGATTGAGTTTTAGTCGATTATGGGTTTAAGTACGTTGATATGCATATGACTTAATTAACTTGTTTAGTAATTTTAAAGGATTGTTTAAGTTAATGATTTTTGTGTAAGTCCTTTAAGAGGTAAATGACGTGACTTTACTAAATGTCCCTTTTTAGCATGCTTTGATGGTATATGTGCATATGGTCTCATACATAGTACATGTTGCGTACTAACCCTGTTTTCTCCCTTTTTCCAAAATATTTTAGGTTCCGGTCGTTGAGGTTTGATTCGAGGAGATTGAGAGGAAGACTTGGATATTCTTATCATCCAAGTGGTAGGTCCTCATTTTCCTAAGGATGTTACCGATATTCTACCTATGGGTTTACTTAGCTATTATGACTTTCATATTGACTCTATTTTTCATTTGAGACAAAGTTGTATAAACCCTATATGTGGCTTACTTTTATTGTTGTAGGGATATGGCCATGCTGAGATTGTCTTATTAGATGGTTTATGAGATTAGACGGATTTTGAGACTCTAATAATATCTTATAAATGTGTATGAAATAAAAGTAGAAGACTAGGTAATTCTCTTATAAGAACGAGTCTATGTATACTCGATATTAATATTATTATGTGTATGTAGTGGTCTATATAAACCTCCAATTACATATAATTAAAAAGTTTTGATTCTTCCGTATTTTTAATCGATGAATGCAATGATGTAAGACTAAGAGGCTAGTCTTAGTCCTCAAAGAGGTCCACGAGGCCGGTTACGTCTGGGGGTAAACCCGGATGTGACAAACTTGATATTAGAGCATGAGGTTGAATATCCTTGATGTTGACATCTCTCTTAACCACGTTTATGTAGGTTTGTATTCATAATTATTAAGCGTGACACACTTATGAATAGGAACTTATTTGATGCTTAGGAATCTCTCTCATTTCGGAAATCCATTATCGGACCTCTAGAGTGTACTTCTTATATGATTTCACCTAAACCTTGTATTTTTTGTTATAGGAGATAAATACTTCGAGGAATGCGGCTAGGAAACTTGAGGAGGAGATTTCTAATGCAGGAACTCCTACTCGTGGTGCGCAAGTTCCTCCTCTTGAAGAGGTTGTTGTTGATGATCAAGCTCCGGCTAATCCTTCACCGATGACAGAGGCTCAGATGAGGGCTATTCTTGCTCAAATGGCCCAAGCCATGACTACTCAAGCCCAAGCCGCAATGGTTCAAGCCCAATCTATGACTATTAAGCCAATCGAGATGTTGCACCTAGGGTTCAACAATAAGCTTCTACTATGGCTTCCCGACTTAGGGACTTCAATCGAATGAATCCTCTTATCTTCTATGGATTTAAGGTTGATAAAGACCCTCAAGAATTTATTGATGAGGTTTACAATATAATATGTGCTATTGGTTGTCAACAAATGAAAATACCGAGTAGGCCTCATACAAACTTAAGGATGTGGCTCAAAATTGGTATATGCAATGGAGGGATAATAGACCACTACGAGGTGGGCCGGTGACTTGGCAGATCTTCAATAGGGCATTTCTTGATCGGTTTTTCCCAAGAGAGATGAAAGAAACTTAGGTGGTGGAATTAATTAACCTCCGCCAAGGAGGTATGAGTGTTCATGATTACTCTTTGAAGTTCATTTAATTGGCAAAATATGCTCCTTCCTCGGGCCCCGATCCTAAAGATGAAATGAGTCACTTTGTGACGCGTGTATCTGCTGACTTGCAATAACAATGTCATTTAACGATGCTTCATGATAATATGAATATTTTCCATCTTATGGTGCATGCTAGGAGGATTGAAGAGTCTAGAGCAAAAAGGAAGGATAGAGATTCGAAAAGGACAAGGTCTTTTGAGGGTGCAGCTACGAAAGATAGGATTGGGACTCAAGAAAAGCCTAGATTCAAGAATAGGTTCTCAGATCTAGTTCCATCAAAATTTCCCAAAACTAGGGATGATAAGGCCCCTAGGATGAGAGTTCAAAAAGGGAAGAGTTAAAATTCGTCTAATGAGAAGCAATCTTGCAATGAATATGGGAAGAAGCATTTTGGTGGTTGCCTCCTCGGGTCAGAAAATGCTTTGGTTGTGGGAAGATTGGTCACAAGGTGCGAGATTGTCCTAAAGCTAAGTGGCAAGAGAAGGGTGGACAGCCAAGTGGTTCTAGTGATGCTCCCAAAATGAACCGCTTTTATGCTCTTCGTACTAGAGGTGACCAAGAGACCTCTGCCGATGCAGTTACTGGTATGTTATAAATCTTTGCTATTCATGTGTATGCTTTGCTTTATCCAGGTGCTACTTTGTCTTTTGTTACTCCTTTGGTACCAAAAAAAGTTTGATACTTCACCCGATGTCTTGCATGAACTTTTTGTGGTGTCTACTCTGGTGGGTGAGTCAATTTAGCAAAAAGAGTCTATCGAAATTGTCCTATAACTTTGCCTAGAAGAGTTTATCATGTGGATCTAGTTGAACTAGATATGCTTGATTTTGATGTCATTTTGGGTATGGATTGGTTACACGCTAGTTTCGCTTCTATTGATTGTAGGACTAGAGTTGTGAGGTTTAGTTTCCCAAATGAACCCATTATTGAGTTGAATGGTGGGAATGCTATTCCTAGAGGTCGCATTATATCTTGTCTAAAAACATGTAAAATGATCTCAAAGGGTTTCCTGTATCACATTGTAAGAGTCCAAGATTTGGATTATGAAATTCTTCTTATCGAGTCGGTCCCCGTAGTGAGTGAATTTCTGGAGGTTTTCCCTAATGACCTTCCCGGTATTCCTCCCGAATGGAAAATTGATTTTGGTATCGATTTACTACCAGAAACAAACCCTATTTCGATTCCTCATTATGGAATGGCTCCAGCCGAATTGAAGGAGTTGAACGCACAACTTAAAGATTTGCTAGACAAGGGATTTATAAGGCCTAGCATTTCTCCATGGGGTGATCCGGTATTGTTCGTGAAGAAGAAAGATGGGCCCTTGAGAATATGTATTGATTATCGCCAACTCAACAAAGTCACAATCAAGAACAAGTATCCTCTTCCGCGGATTGATGATTTGTTTGATCAACTCAAAGGGGAAGCTACTTCGCTAAAATTGACTTGAGGTCGGAATACCACCAACTAAGGGTGAGAGATGAGGATGTACCAAAGGCCGCCGTTCAGACTCGTTATGGCCACTATGAGTTTCTTGTTTTGTCCTTTGGTCTCACAAATTCTCCAGCGGCATTCATGGACCTAATGAATAGGGTGTTTCGAAGTTACCTAGATTAATTTGTTATTGTTTTTAATGATGAGATTTTGGTATATTCGAAGATTTAGGGTGACCACATGGATCATTTAAGGGTGGTGTTGCAAACCCTTAAAGAGCATCAATTATTTGCCAAATATAGTAAATGTGAGTGTTGGTTGAGGTCGGTGGGGTTTCTTGTGCATATCATCTCTAGTAAGGGAGTTGATGTAGACCAAAGGAAGAGGGATGCGGTGAGATATTTGCCTACACCTTTGACTCCGACTGATATTAGGAGTTTCTTTGCTCTAGCGGGTTACTATCGAAGGTTTGTGGATTACTTAGCATCCATTGCATCTTCTTTGACTACATTGACTCAAAAGTGTAAAATGTTTTAGTGGTCGTAGGCTTGTGAGAAGAGTTTATAATTATTGAAAGGTAGGCTTACTTCCACTCCGATGTTGACTTTACCGGAAGGTGCAAAGGGTTTGCTATGTATTGTGATGCATCTCGCGTAGGTTTGGGGTGTGTGCTTATGCAAAATGGGAAGGTGATTGCCTATGCTTTGAGGCAACTTTAGGTGCATGAGAGAAACTATCCCACGCAGGACCTGGAGTTAGAGGCCGTGGTGTTTGCTTTGAAAATATGGAGGCATTACTTTTATGGTGTTCATGTTGATGTTTTCACTGATCATAAGAGTCTCCAATATGTGTTTTACTAAAAAGGAGTTGAATCTCCAGCAAAAAGGTGGTTAGAATTGTTGAAAGATTATGATATGAGTGTCCTATATCATCCCGGCAAGGCCAATGTAGTTGCCGATGCTCTAAGTCGTATGACTATGGGTAGTGTGTCACACATAGATAAAGCCAAGAGAGACCTAGTGAAAGATGTTCATAGGTTGGCTAGATTGGGGGTGCGGTTGGAGAATTATCCAAATGGTGGTGCTACGGTTCATCATCGCTCCGATTCATCATTTGTGGTTGAGGTAATGTCCAAACAATACCTTCATCAACTATTGATGGAGTTTAAGAAATCGATTCTTGGAAAGTTGAATGAGTTATTCTCCTTATGGGGAGATGGTTTGTTGAGGTACCAGGGGAGATTATGTGTTTCCGATGTAGATGGGTTGAGGGATTGGATCCTTGAAGAATCCCATGTATCCCACTACTCCATTCATAGGGGTTCGCCTAAGATGTACCATGAACTTCGAGAGATATATAGGTGGGAAGGTTTGAAGATGGACATAGCAGAATTTTTTTGCTTAGTCACTGAATTACCAACAAGTAAAGGCGAAACATCAAAAGCCGGGTGGCTTACTATAAGAGATCCAATTTCCTACTTAGAAATGGGAGGACATTAATATGGACTTTGTAGTAGGTTTGCCTAGGACACAAAATTCATATGATTCTATATGGGTGATTGTTGATAGGTTTACTAAGTCCGCTCATTTTCTTCCTATCAAAACCACTTATTCGGCGGAGGATTATGCAAAGATCTTTGTAGATGAGATTGTGTGTCGCCATGGTATTCCGTTATCGAGCATTTCAGATCGGGGTGCACAATTCACCTCTAGATTTTGGAGGTCATTCAAAGGAGGTTCGGGTAATAAGGTAAAATAGAGTACCGCTTTTCATCATAAAATGGATGGTCAAGCGGAACGCACTATTCAAACCCTGGAGGATATTCTTCGAGTTTGCATTATTGATTTCAAAGATAATTGGGATAAACATTTGCCTTTAGTGGAGTTTGCTTATAATAATAGTTTTCATTCATCCTTCTCCATGGCTCCCTATGAAGCCTTGTATTGTAGGAGGTGTAGGTCTCTAATAGGGTGGTTTGAAGTTGATTATCCTTCGATTCTTGGTCCCGACTTGATTTATAGGACTTTGGAGATTGTGCACATCACAATAAATCGGTCACAAACAGCCTATAGTAGACAAAAGTCATATGCCGTCAATAGGAGAAGGGATTTGGAGTTTGAAGAAGGTGATAAGGGGTACTTGAAAATTTCACCTATGAAGGGGGTGGTTAGATTTGGCAATAAGGGGAAATTGAGTCCTCTTTATGTGGGTCATTATGAGATATCACAAATGGTTGGTAAGGTTTCGTATCACTTGAAACTCCCCATTGATTTAGCTTCGGTTCTTCCGGTTTTCCATGTTTCTATGTTTAAAAAGTCTGTCGGTGCTCCTGAGTCAATTCTTCTTATTGAGAGCCTTGGAGTGAAGGATAATCTCTCTTATGAGGAGATCCCGGTTCAAATCCTTGATATGCAAGTGAAGAGATTGAGGAACAAAGAGGTGGTTTTCGTAAAACTGTTATGGAAAAACCACCTAGTTGAGGGTGCGACATGGAAGGCTGAGGCCGACATGAAAACCCGTTATCCTCATATTTTCGATAATTAAGGTTAGCCATTCTTTTTAATAATATCATTATGACTAGAATTTGTGGTTTCTTAATTTTTAGGAGAAGTTTTTAAAAAATTTAATTTTTGAAAACTTCACAGTAATGCATACAGTGAAGTTACTGTAATTTTTTCCTTGGAAAAACTAGAAATTTTGCTTTTTGCTTATTTTGAGTTAGGTTGCGCATTTTGATATGTTGAATCTTTATGGAATTTATATGTAACATGTTGATAAGATGAACTTTGTGCTAATTGACTCATGTAATGTATGTTGAGCTCATGTGTGTTGTGAGAAGGAAATACCTCATGATGAAATAGTTGAGCCTATGTGTGGTAAGTTGAGTTTTGAAATTTCCTTATTAAAATGATGTGATTCATGTTAATTTAATATTGTGACTGGTTGAGCTTCTAGTCATGAGTATATTCCTTCATTTAAAAGAGTGTTTAGTGTCATTCGGGTACGAATGTTCCTTATGAGGGGATAATGTAACATTTCGAAATCTAAAGATATGTCGTAAAGACTAACCTAGGTGAAATAAAGTCTAAGCACTATTTTTAAGTCAATTTAAAAGAATTTAGGTCAGTTAAGGTGTCTTAGAACAAAAATAATCAAGAACGTCCATGACGTCCGGAATGTTGGCTCACAAGAGTACTTGGGTGTCTTAGCCATTTTACTAGTTTTAAGAGTCGGAATTGAAGAAATTTGGTGAAAATATGTGTGACACGTGTTAGGAATGTTTCATAGTCGAAACGTTCAGGTACGACTCCGCAAGGACCAACCAAGGGACCTTTAGGAGGACCCTAGTGTTAGAGATAACACTGCATGGCAGTGTTCAATTGACGGACAAAGGATCAGACTGTGTGTGGACAAATGAGGCGTCAATGACACCGTTTTCCCACACTTATCCATGTTGAGGAAGCCCCTCACCTGCACAGTGTCTTTAGCAACGACGAAGTGCAGGACGAGAGGGGTAGTGCACGTTGACTCACAGACGGCCCGTCATTTGGGGTCTCGTCTGTGATGGTCGAATTTGCTGCAAATTTTAAATGATTTAATTTAATTAATTAATAGGTTTTGTGGCTAATCAGGGGTTTAGGGAAGCATGATTAAATAAGTTAACCCCTCATATAAAGACCCCAACCCTAATAAGTCTAAACACAACCTACAAAATAAACTCTCTTCCTTCTCTCTACTTTCTCTCTCTATTGGACGACACCATTGAAGACTTAGTAAGGAAGGGCTTTGGGGGATGGAAAGGAACGAATTCACCATCAAATTGTCGTCAAACCTTAAGGTATGAGATCTAATTCACCTTTGAGACTTCTTTCCTTAAAGGGCTCCTTCAAAGGTTTTCAAAATGTTGAGTTTTCATATTGGTTTCCTTCAATTACTATGAATTGAATTGTTTATACTTTCTTCAGGATATAATGAGTATATTATAATGTATTGTGACTTAATTTGGATGAATTGAGATGGTTTGTTCTAGATTGTATATTATGATCCTTGACCCTTAACCTTAGGTTTGATCTTGATATATGAATTATGTTGGGTTTGATTCAATTTACTTTATTATTGGTTAAATCATCTTTAATTGTTGTTATTACATTGACCATAAACCTATTGTGATGAATTGTAGTCTTTCATGCTAATTATTGAAGTATTGATCTTGGTTAACAAGATAGACTTAGACATCATGTTTTCAAGCTTTGGTTTAGTGTTGAATTATGTTATAGTGACTTTTCTAACTTCATTATCATGTTTATTATTTGATTATATTTGGTGAATTGACTCAAATTGGTTTGATTTAGGGAATGATGGTAAGGCCCTTATGATGAAACATGGAGAGGTGTTGGTAAGTCTTGACTATTCTATTTCTTACTTCAGTTTTTGATAATAGCGATCAAGTCATGATGTTGTGTTGGAGTATACCTTGTTTAGGGTGATAGGATGGTATGATGATTGAATTGAAATGTCTTATGCTTTGGTTGTGAGGTTGCTTAGGTTGTACATGTTATAAGGATGGTGATGTGTATTAATGTTCCCTACTACGATGTGATATGAAAAGTGTTAAACCTAACTTACATGAATTGTGATGAAAGGACTATATCTCATGCAATTATTATCGAGCTATGATGATGAATATACAAGGGCTAGACCCTATGACCTAAACTAAGTTATAATGTATAAGAAATCTTGAAGACATTTGAATAAAGGGGACTTAGCTTAGCACCGAGTGATCTTGTACGTGAGGGAGTGACACCTTCCTAAGTAGGGAAGGTAGGGTTTACTATTGTCCTCACGGAGTGGATAGCCTCATGACTCTAGGTAAGGTGTAGAGTTTATATCTCCAATGATTTACCCCATGTTCCATAAACTATGTTGCCACCATAGTATACTAGCAAGTGGATCCACCTAGAAATCTACGTTAATGTAAGGTTTTACCTTGGCTGGTTGACCACCTTCCATCGGTGTAAGGTTTCATGACAACTGATTCCAAATTATCTCATGTGGTCAATGTAGGTTAAGGTAAGTGTCCCCTAAACTAAAATGAATGTATAAATTATAAACTAATCGAAGTGACTTGAGGGGTTTGACTTTAGCCTAGGTAGGGATATGGGACTCTACCTATGCCTTGCACTAGTTTGCCTTGATAGGAGCTTTGAGAAGTTAATATTATGTATGTAAATGATGATATAATGTAAATGAATTTATATGTTAAATAAGATGCTTATTAACATGGGATTGGTTATTATTGTTAAAGAAGGAACATCATATGAGATGGAACACTATGCTGTGTGAAGTGACTACTAATTATGATCATTCGAAGGTTACTTGATTAAGTAGGGTTATGGGGCTTTGCTTGGTCAATTCAGTTGTGTCTTTATAAGGATTATGATTGGTTGTGTTCGTTTGCTATATACATGAGTTACTCTTATTCATGGTTGTGATGTTATAAATGATAGAGTTTTATGAGATTATGGGTTTAAGTACGTTTATATGCATATGACTTAATTAACTTGTTTGGTGTGTTTAAAGGATTGTTTAAGTTTTTGATTTTTGTATAAGTCATTTAAGAGGTAAATGACATGACTTCATTAACTGGTCCCTTTTTAGCATGCTTTGATGGTATATGTGCATATGGTCTCATACTTAGTACATGTGGCGTACTAACTCCGTTTTCTCCATTTTTCCCAAACATTTTAGGTTATGGTCATTGAGGTATGATTTGAGGCGATTGAGAGAAATACTTGGATATTCTTATCATCAAAGTGGTAGGTCCTCACTTTCCCGAGGACGATGCCGATATTCTACCTATGGGTTTACTTAGCTATTATGACTTTCATATTGACTCTATTTTCAATTTGAAATTTTCTTATAAGTTGGTTTATGAGCTGAGACGGATTTTATGACTCTAATTCTATCTTATATATGTGTATGAAATAAAACTAGAAGACTAAGTAATCTTCTTATACGAACAAGTCTATGTATACTAGATATTAATATTACTATATGTATGTAGAGGTCTATATAAACCTCTGATTAGATATAATTAAAAAGTTTTAATTCTTCTGTATTTTTAATGGATGAATGCAATGATATAAGACTAAGAGGCTAGTCTTAGTCCTCAAAGAGGATGACGACGCGTGTTACATCTGAGAGTAAACCGAGATGTGACATAGGTGCCCCTATGTTGTAAACATAGTTCTAAGACTAGGAGATGTACGGAGACACTAGTCCACCAGCGTGGTGATTGCATCTCATGAGACTTACATGTGTTGGCACAAGCTCATTCTAGTCTATCGGTGCTAAGCTCAGATTTTTATCTTTTTATCTTTTAGAGTAATCACATATTATGGAACCTTGCTTCTAGTTATGAGGTTTACTTACTCTATGGATGACTGGTAATCCCTATCTTTACTTGATGATTATTATCTTAAGTCTTTTCTTTATCATCATGGTGCGAGTGAGACTGGTCTCACGGACTCTAGCACCCTCTCATGTGAGTATTCTTGACATAACGGTTAAGTGTTCTTGAGACTCGTCTCACTTCTTTCTAACACTCTATATTAGGTCAATTTCAAAACATAACTCTTAGTTATTTCTTTACTCACCTTAACTTGTTCACATCACTTACTAACCTTATATAATTTGTTATGGTGGTTATTGATTCTTTGTAAGATTTTATGGCGTTCACAAGTTGTGTGGATAGGGTATGTTAGGACTTGTTCCATAAATTGTAACACCCTATGTTATGAGTTTATTGAATTGAGATTGGGATCACTTGGCATCTTATGAATTTATTAGTACTAGCCAAGTTGTTGGCACAAAATAAAACTATGATATTATCACAAGCCAATTCATTCATTCATGACTACAATATAGTAATCTAACATGTTAAAAAATTCAAATTTCAACCTTTAATTAACATGTAAATAATCAAACGAATACTCATAACAAGTCTCATATTCTCGAAACACAAGTAGGCATTATAAGATTCAATGTTCATGTAAATAACACCCTAAGTATGAGGATGTAACATTTATATTTCAGTCGACATTCAAATAACTAAACATACACATAATTATCAGTTAATACCACATACAATCAACAATGCATCGAGAAATACAGATTAATAATACAAGAATAAAAACTCGGGAGAACTATGGAGATGAACATGCAATTTGATGGGAGCAACACTAGTTTCGATATTCTTAAAGAAAAAACGTTTGAAAAGCCTCTTGGAGAAAGAATTCAATGAGATAAAACTCATACCTTGCTGTAGAATTAAATCTTCGAAGAGCACTACGAACTTTGCACGAAAAAACCTTGAAGCATTCTTGCTAGCATCTAGGGTTTCGGTCACGGCTTCCATGTTCCTGCGTTTGATGTTAATTGTGATCAATTTAGGTCTAAATCATTTAAGAACTAATTTTTAACTAAGTCAACTTAGATTATATACTAAACTAAAATAGTTTAAGTAGTTAATTACAAAAACGCCCTGCCTAGATTGACTAGAATTAGAGAACTTCTTTGACTTAACCGATTTTTGGGTCTTTCCTTGGGATTTCGGTTTTGTCTATTTAATTTAATTAATTAAGTTGATAAATTAATAAATTAAGTAGTATAAGGTAATTACTAAAATACCCCTATGTTGTTAGGACCATAATCAACCATTTGGACAATCCTAGGTTAGGTACTAGGTTGTCCCTAAGTTAGTTTAGTTAGTTAGGTGTCACCCGACAAGGTCCTGGGTTGTCGGGTCCCTTGGCTGGTCGTTCTTGGTTGTTCTTAGGTTGTTTTGTTAGCTAGGTTATTTGGTTAGGTTCTAGGGTAGGTTAGGGGGTCTGGTCCCACGCTGTTGGACCCGCATGTGCATCTATCCCCCCAACCGCCCTAACCGATTCGGTTAGGGTGGTCCCCCTCGGCCAGTTTGCACATGTACTTGCACATGTGTTGTGTGTACTTTCCCAACTAGTTATTTGGAAGGTTCATTTGGAATATTTACTTATTGTCCCAAGGATCCTCACTATGTCCTTGGGCACTTCTTACTCTATATGATCATTTTAAATTGTTATGTGCTATGGTACCTAGGCTTGATACATGGATGCCACGTACCTAATTGTAAGTAAAAGAATAAAGAATTTTAGATTAGATTCTTCATTGCAGGTACATATCTTAAACAAGCTAGGAATATATTTTGCTTATTTGGGTATTATATAGAAATTGGCTAACATCCCTAATGTAACATTCCGGAAAATCATATGTCTAATGAAGAGCCTAATATGCCCTTAGGATAGCCTATTAGGGGTACATAGTCACCCCAATGCCCAAAATTGAGAAATATTGGGCAAGGTATTGAAAAATTGGCTAAGGGATATTAACGAATTTTCTATATACGAATAAGAAATACACTTTTTGGGTTGTCATACCCCAATCCAAGATTGATGTTCAATATATATACCTTCAATGAATACCCTAAGCTAAAAATATAGATTTCCAAGTATTCACTGAAGTATGAGGCATCCAAGTGTCAATCCTAGATACCATTTCAAATGACCATCTAAAATGATCATGTATATTAAGCAGTGCACAAGGACATAAAGAGGGTCCTTGGGACAATAAGTAAACATTACCAATGTAACCATAAATAATATTTATTTAGTAAAGTACATTTAACCCATGTGCAAGCACATGGTCAAAGCTTGTGGGAATCGGTCATAAGGAGGTGACCACCCTAACCGAATTCGGTTAGGGTAATTAAGGGGCAGTATGTGCGGACAGGTCCCTCCACGTGAGGACTAACTTCCTAACAAACTCTAGGTTCTAAATAAGTGTCCTAAATAGATAAATAACCTAGGACTAACCTAAATGGAACGCTAGTGCACCCGACAACCTAGGACTTAACCGGGTTGACATTGACCAGCACTAGTTGAAGAGACAACCTAGTACCTGACATAGGATGGTCCAAAAGGATGGTTATAGTCCTAACAACTTAGGGATACTTTAATAATTATCCTATGCTACTTAATTAATTAATTTAGAAACTTAATTAAATAATTTAAAGGGGAAAAATTAAAATCACAAAACAATTTCCAGATTTCGGTTAAGACAAGAAAGGGACAACCTAGTACCTAACCTAGGATTGTCCAAAGAGTAAGTTAAGGTCGTAAAGACTTAAGGGTACTTTAGTAATTACCATAGGTAACCTAATTAATTAAATTAGCCATTTAATTAATTAATTTAAATTGTCAAAACGAAATCCTTTCACTAAC
Organism: Solanum pennellii; assembly: GCF_001406875.1. Taxonomy (NCBI): domain Eukaryota; kingdom Viridiplantae; phylum Streptophyta; class Magnoliopsida; order Solanales; family Solanaceae; genus Solanum; species Solanum pennellii. The sequence continues at coordinate 31,761,916 of NC_028645.1, forward strand.
CTAGTATAATTCAAGAAACATCCTAGTACTTAACCTAGGATGGTTCTAAAGGGTTGATTATAGTTCCAATGACTTAGGGGTACATTAGTACTTATCCTAGGTACATAAATTAATTAAATTAAGGATTTAATTAATTAATATAAATTCCAAATGTTGACCGAAACCATAGTCAACACCAATTTCCAGATTTGACTCAGTGTTATGTTCTCGTACGTTTAGTCAACTTAGGAGGGGTGTTTTGGTAATTGGTTAATTTGTTTATTAAATTAACTTATTAAACCTTTTTTTATAATTTAATATCAGTTCCTAAACCTAAAAATCATGATCAAAACGTTGAGACTCACGACACTAAGGTAGTAGGCGACAAACCGCAATAAAACGTAGAACGCTAAAGATTTCTTAGGCGAATTCAAGGTTTTCTTCAAGGTTTCGTGCAAGGTGATCTTCGTAGGTTAAATTCTACATAAGGTATGGGTTTCTCTCCTGGGAACGATTCAAAGATCTTGAAAACTAGGGTTGTTCCTGTGTTCTCTTTGAACTCCCTTGTCCCTAGTATCCTTCTCGATTCAATGTTGAATGTGTTAGAGAACATGTTGTTGGTACATTATGTTGGACGATCTTATGTTTAATGTTCTTGAATTATGAATGTTGATTTACCTATGAAGTTGTGATCGTATAAAGTTAAGTGCTTAAAACGTGAATCATGAATCGACGATGTGTTAGTTACACCCGTAATTGTTTAAGTGTTTATATGTTTGTCCGAATGTTGTCTTGCTGTTATTTGTACGTTATGAAGGTGCTAAATTCATCAAATTTTAATATGATGTTGTCCAATATGTCTTTAAAATGTTACCCTAAAGTCATGAACTAAGATTGGTTAAGAGAATGATACTATCATGAACTAAGATTGGTTAAGAGAATGATACTATGCTAAGATGTCTCCGAAAATGTTATGTATGAAGATGATTACGGTCTGTTGTGCATACCTACTTGTAATGTGACTTGTTGATGATGTTGTATTCATTAAATGATCATATTATGTTGTCCAAGATGTTTAAAAACGTTATCCCTAAAGTTATGTTATAAGGTTGGCTAAAAAGATCTCCATGAAATCATAAGTTGAATGAATGTTTGGTTTATGTCGATAAAATTGCTAACAATGTCTTGCACAGAAGTTGAAAGGAATAGTATTACATTATTGCTTTTAAATAATGATGGAAAAAATTGGCTAATGAGAATCTCACGAAACTATAATTGGTTGAATGTTTGGTTTGTGCCAATAAATTGGCTATGAAGTCATTTCCAAATTTTCTAGGCCAATACTAAATTTACATCAATCTTATGTTGCCCAATATATTGTAATCTCAAATTGCATGACCAACATAACAAAATGAATCCATAACTAAGGGTATGCCAATCAATGGGACAAGTCCCGACATACCCTATACTATCTTATATGACTAAAATGTTAGAATGACAAATGAATTAGAACATCTAAAGTAGTTCAATCAATCCACAATCAAGGAAACGAAATTCATTGGGACAAATCCCAACATGCTCTAAAAGAATGACTAGGAACATATGTAACTCATTGGAGGAAGTGTTCATCATCCATAAACGATGTAATGAAGCTACTACACCAAAGTAAAAAAGTAACATGAGTTATAACATACTAAATGGGTTCAAATTAAGTAAGTTACTAGAATAGGGTGTTAAAGGAAGTGAGGCAAGTCTTACTTACACCTAAGGTATTATGTTAAAAGAATACTCACGAATGAAGGTGTTAGAATGTGTGAGACTAGTCTCTTTAAAACCTAAGAATGATATGTAAGGACAATTCAAATTTCATCAATGTAAAGTAAGGATGTTATGTAAGGACAATTCACATTTCATCATGTAAAGTAAGGTTGACAAGTCATCAAAAGAGTAAGTAAATCTCAATCTATGAGTAAGCTTCCATAATGCTTGAGTCAACTCTAAATGATAAAGAGGATAATAAAAGTGACCACAACACCGATAGACTAGTTATGAGCATGTGCTTGCACGTGTAAGTCTCATGAGACGAGGCTACCACCGAGGTGGATAAGTAGTCTCATTAAGTCCCTAGTCTTCGAACTATGTCTAGACAACATAGGAACTAGCCAGTGGCTTCCACCTAAGAGAGCTAGGTATGTTCGGTTTCACGTTGGCCAGTGATTCCACCTTTATTCAGTGTGGGGAAGACACCGAATTTCATGTTTAGCTCACATGATCTATGTCTGTTAATGCTCACGATATGTTCTTCGTTCACTATAGTCGTGAGCCGCTCCTTTCGGTGTGGAGTGAACACTTGAGATGGATACGCCTTAGACAGTAATCACCCCTTTTAGGTGTGGGGAAGACAGTAGATTTCATGAAGTATCACATGATCTAGATTTATTTTTACTGGTGAATCACCTCTTTTCAGTGTGGGGAAGACACTAGATTTCATGTTAAGCTTGCATTATCTTATTCCTAATGATACGTCTATGAAAGTAAGGAAGGATAATGATGATGGAAAATATGTTCAAAGTTAGCCATTAACAAGAGCTTAAGAAGGTCAATTGCCAATATCACACTCATGAAGTTTCTGCAAATAATGGGCAAAACCAAACTAGATTGACTTATAATGACTTCTTATATGATGCCAATAAAGGGGAGTAGAAACATAATAGTAACTCAAAATTTCATAACTTTCCTAATATGAAAATGATGAATTAAGTGGAATAGCCAATAGATACTTGCTTATGAAAGTTAATGTATACATAAAGTAATGAATGACTCATTGTAAGATAGTGAAATCATTCCTTAGTCCTTGGATTACTTACATTGATTCATTGTGGGTATGGGACTACAATGAATCATTGCACTTGTAAGTAAATCATAGGAGAAAAGGAATTATAAAACTACATAACAAGAAGAAGAAAAAGATTGAAAATAAAAGTAAGTATAAAGAGGTGAGCTCTCGGGTTAGGAAGAGTAAATTTTCAAGTCTTCGGACGAGTGGTTCAAAAATTATGTTGATGATACTAATGTATTTTAATAATATAGAAAATGAGTTCTGTGCATTGAATGCATTAAAATACATCATATTCATACCACAATTCACAAAATAATGAATTAGAAAAGTCTAGTGATGTCACTTTCCAGAAATAACATGTTATTTAGGAAGAGATTTCCTTGATAATGCATAGCCTTATGTGTATGTGTGCATACACCCATAACTAGTACAAGTGGTGTACTAAACCCCTACTATATATTATTTTTATAGGTGCGGGTCAGAGGACAGATTGATGACTCTTGCAGCAGTTTGGACATCAGCGTTCTCCAAACTATTTGGTAGGTCCACTTGATTTCGAGGATGCTATAGTTTTAGTCTAGCCTTAGTGTTAGACATAACTAGTGGATGTTGTCCCTAGCATTTCTTTCGTACTTTCATTTCGAAGTTTTTTAATAAGGCCATGTTTGGAAAACTATTTATGATATATTCATCTTCTATTTCGAATTGACTCTTATGATAGATGGTTGTCTATTTATGTTGGCTTAGTATATGATGAAATTAAGTATTGACTATATGAAGTCTAATTAAACTTCATATTTATAAAAAAATTTAAATTTTCTGCTAAAATTAACCATATGAATGTAATGAATGCAAGAAGAGGCTTGTTTGCGACCTCTAAGAGGTCAATGACGCATGTTGCAATTCGGAATCCATTATTAGGATCATGACAAACTTGGTATCAGAGCATGAGGTTAAATTACCTAGGAACTAAATCTCAATACAACCACGTTACGTAGTTTTTGACTTATGATTGTGAAGCGCCACACAATCATCACTTATAGACTACGCGATGATAGGAAATATTTCCTCCTTCTACTCTTTATTGTGCTATCTAGAGCTTTGAAACTTTGTGTCGTTATAAGTATCTAACTTCCTTCTTGTGTGAGAACATAGAAGAATACACACAACAATTACGATGGCCAAGTGGTCTAAGGCGCCAGACTCAAGATCTAGCCTTCCAAAGAAGGGACAATAATGGAAACGCCCAGCATGAACAAAATTTGTGTGGGAATGTGGCTGTCTGCATTGAGGTGAGTGCATGGTAGGTTCTAAAAGCATGCTATGAGTACTGATGAAGAGGAATAATCTAAGTTGGCTGCATACCATCTCAACGATATGAATTAGGTATGGATTTGCTTCATAAGTGTTATGCCACCATCGACTGTCGAAATAGGGTAGTAAGGCTTTAGTTTCAAAATAAGTTTGGTTAAAATGGGAAGGGAGTGGTTCAAATCATACAGGCCAAATAGTTTCAAATGTTAAGGCCAATAGGATGTTATCTAAGGGATACTAAAGCCACTTAGTTTGAGTGAATGACTTAGAACAAGAAGTCCCTTTTATAGACTCTGTATCCGTAGTTAATATGAGGTTTGGTAAGAAAAGGAAGTTGATTCTGAGGTATATAGGTCATTATGAGATCTTACAGCAAGTAGGTAAAGTTACCAAATGACTTGACTTTTGTTCATCTAGTGTTTCATGTTTCGATGCTTGAGAAGTTTCTAGGTGATCCGACGTCCATCCTACCCGTCGAGGGGTTAGGAGTATATGGAAATATTTCCATATAAAGAGGTTCCCGTTGCAATTTTAGATTGTCAAGTGAAGCGACTGAAGAACGGGGAGGTTCTCACCATGAAGTTTTTATGGAGGAACACCTGTGTTGAGGGGGCAAAATGGGAGGCCGAGGCTGGGGCCGATATGAGATCCCATTACCCTCACTTGTTCAGTTCTTGAAGTTAGATATACTCTTCTTAAGTTTTGTTTATATTTCAGAAACTCTAAGTTTATGTTTTTTAGTAGATTTGGTGTGGTCAGTTCCTAATCGTATGTCTTATAATAGCATTATGTGAGTTAAAACGAAATTATGTTTGCATTTTATGTTTTTTTCTTGTGTAGCACAGGTATGTTATCTGTGTTGCATGATTTGCGATGTGCATTAAGTTACGTGTGATTGAGAAGGAAATTCCTCAATCTCAAATATGAAGCTTCAGATAAACTTGAATGATATGCATAATCCGAATAAGTGTGAATCAGATATTTACAAAAGAGATATGTTCAAGCATGATAGAGTAACTTCTGAAAGTCACCCCCTTCGTTTAAGAGATGTGTAAGTTTCATTCGGGGACGACTGTTCCTAAGGGGGGGGGGATATGTAACATTTCGGAAAATCATATGTCTAATGAAGAGCCCAGTGTGCCCTTAGGATAGATAGCCTATTAGGGGTACATAGGCACCCCAATGCAAAATATTGAGAATATTGGGCATAGTATAGAAAAATTGGCTAAGGGATAATAGCCAATTTTCTATATACTACTACAAAATATACTTTTTGGGTTGTCATACCCCAATAAAAGATTGATGTTCAATAAATGTACCTGCAATGAAGACCTTAAGCTAAAAACATTGATTTCCAAGTATTCACTGAGGTATGAGGTATCCAAGTGTGAAGCCTAGATACCATTCCAGATGACCATCTAAAATGATCATGTATATTAAGCAGTGCCCAAGGACATGATGAGGGTCCTTGGGAAAATAGGTAAACATTACCAAAGGAACCATAAATAATAGTTATTTTAGGAAAGTACAACCAACTCATGTGCAAGCACATGGGCAAATCTTGTGGGAATCGGCCAAGGGAGGGGACCACCCTAATCGAATTCGGTTAGGGTAGTTAAGGGGCAGCATGTGCCGACAGGTCCCTCCAAGTGAGGCCTAACTTCTTCAAAAACTATAGGTCCTAACTAACTGTCCTAACTAGATAAATAACCTAGTACTAACCGAAATGGACCAACTAGTGCACCCGACAACCTAGGACTAAACAAGGTTGACACTAACCTAGTACTAGTTGAAGAGACAACCTAGTACCTGACCTAGGATGGTCCAAAAGGTTGGTTATGGTCCTAAAAACTAAGGGATACTTAAGTAATTACCCTAGACTACTTAATTAATTAATTTAGCAACTTAATTAAATAATTTAAAGGGGCAAAACTGAAATCACAAAAAAAAATTCCAGATATCGGTTTAGACAAGAAAGGGACAACCTAGTACATAACCTAGGATGGTCCAAAGAGTTATTTATGGTCCTAAAGACTTAAGGTTACTTTATTAATTACCTTAGTTCACCTAATTAATTAATTTATCCATTTAATTAGTTAATTTAAATGGCTAAAACTAAATCCTTTCACTAACCTAGTATAATTCAAGAAACATCCTAGTACTTAACCTAGAATGGTCCTAAAGGGTTGATTATAGTCCCAATGACTTAGTGGTACATTATTACTTACGATAGGTACCTAAATTAATTAAATTAAGGATTTAATTAATTAATATAAAGTCAAAATGTTGACCGAAACCATAGTAAACACCAATTTCCAGATTTGACTAAGTGTTATGTTCTCCTATCTTTAGTCAACATAGGAGGGGCATTTTTGTAATTGGTTAATTAGTTTATTATATTAACTTATTAAACCTAAGTTTTATAATTAAATTGAAGTTCATAAAGATAAAAATCACGATCAAAACGTTGAGACTCACGACGCTACGGCAGTAGGTGACAAACCGCAAGAAAACGTAGAACTCTAAAGATTTCTTAGGCGAATTAAAGGTTTCGTGCAAGATCTTCGTAGGTTAAATTCTACATAAGGTATGGGTTTGTCTCCTGGGCTTCTTTCTCCAAGAGAATTTTCTTTCCAACGATTCAAAGATCTTGAAAACTAGGGTTGTTCCCGTGTTCTCGTTGAACTCCCTTGTCCCTAGTATCCTTCTCGATTCAATGTTGAATATGTTATAGATCATGTTGTTGGTACATTATGTTGGACGATCTTATGTGTAATGTTCTTGAATTATGAATGTCGATTTACCTATGAAGTTGTGATCGTATAAAGTTAAGTGCTTAAAACGTGAATCATGAATCGACGATGTGTTAGTTAAACCCGTAATTGTTTATGTGTTTATATGTTTGTTCGAATGTTGTCTTACTGTTATTTTTACGTTATGAAGATGCTAAATTCATCAAATTTTAATATATGTTGTCCAATATGTCTTAAAAACGTTACCCTAAAGTCATGAACCAAGATTGGTTAAGAGAATGATACTATCATGAACTAAGATTGGTTAAGAGAATGATACTATGCTAAGATGTCTCCGAAAATGTTATGTATGAAGATGATTACGGTCTGTTGTGCATACCTACTTGTAATGTGACTTGTTGATGATGTTTTGTTCACTAAATGATCATATTATGCTGTCCAAGATATTTAAAAACGTTATGCCTAAAGTTATGTTATAAGGTTGGCTAAAAAGATCTCCATGAAATCATAAGTTGAATGAATGTTTGGTTTATGCCAATAAAATTGCTAACAATGTCTTTCACAGAAGTTGAATGGAATAATATTACATTATTGCTTTTAAATAATGATGGAAAAAATTGGCTAATGAGAATCTCATGAAACTATAATTGGATAAATGTTTGGTTTGTGCCAATAAATTGGCTATGAAGTCATTTCCAAATTTTCTAGGCCAATACTAAATTTAGATCAACCTTATGTGCCCAATATAATGTAATCTCAAATTGCATGACCAACATAACAAAATGAATCCATAACTAAGGTATGCCAATCAATGGGACAAGTCCCAACATACCCTATACTATCTTATATGACTAAAATGTTGGAATGCCAATTGAATTAGCACATCTAAAGTAGTTCAATGAATCCACAATCAAGGGCATGAAAGTCATTGGGATAAATCCCAACATGCTCTAAAAGAATGACTATAACATATGTAACTCATTGGAAGAAGTGTTCATAGTCCATAAACGATGAAATGAAGCTACTACACTAAAGTAAAAAAGTAACGTGTGCTATAACATAATTAAAGGGGTTCAAATTAAGTAAGTTACTAGAATAGGGTGTTAAAGGAAGTGAGGCAAGTCTTACTTACACCTAAGGTATTATGTTAAAAGAATACTCACGAATGAAGGTGTTAGAATGTGTTAGACTAGTCTCATTAAAACCTAAGAATGATATGTAAGGACAATTCACATTTCATCAATGTAAACTAAGGATGTTATGTAAGGACAATTCACATTTCATCATGTAATGTAAGGTTGATAAGTCATCAAAAGAGTAAGTAACTCTCAATCTTTAAGTAAGCTTCCATAATGCTTGAGTCAACTCTAAAAGATAAAGAAGATAATAAAAGTGAGCAAAACACCGATAGACTAGTTATGAGCATGTGCTTGCACGTGTAAATCTCATAGGACGAGGCTACCACCGAGGTGGATAAGTATTCTCATTAAGTCCCTTGTCTTTGAACTATGTCTAGACAACATAGGAACTAGCCAGTGGCTTCCACCTAAGAGAGCTACGTATGTTCGGTTTCACTTTTTCTAGTGATTCCACCTCTTTTCGGTGTGGGGAAGACACCGAATTTCATGTTTATCTCACATGATCTATGTCAGTTAATGCTCACGATATGTTCTTTGTACACTATAGTCGTGAGCCGCTCCTTTCGGTGTGGAGTGAACACTTGAGATGGATACGCCTTAGATAGGAATCACCCCTTTTAGGTGTGGGGAAGACAGTAGATTTCATGAATATATCACATGATCTAGATTTATTTTAACTGGTGAATCACCTCTTTTCAGTGTGGGGAAGACACTAGATTTCATGTTAAGCTCGCATGATCTTATTCCTAATGATATCTCTATGAAAGTAAGGAAGGATGATGATGATGGAAAATATGTTCGAAGTGAGCCATTAAGAAGAGCTTAAGAAGGTCAATTGCCAATATCACACTCGTGAAGTTTCAGCAAATAATGGGCAAAACAAAACTAGATTGACTTATAATGACTTCTTATATGATGCCAATAAAGGGGAGTAGAAACATAATAGTAACTCAAAATTTCATAACTTTCCTAATATGAAAATGATGAATTAAGTGGCATAGCCAATAGAGACTGGCTTATGAAAAGTTAATGAATACATAAAGTAATGAATGACTCATTGTAAGATAGTGAAATCATTACTTAGTCCTTGGATTACTTACATCGATTCATTGTGGGTATGGGACTGCAATGAATCATTGTACTTGTAAGTAAATCATAGGAGAAAAGGAATTATAAAACTACATAACAAGAAGAAGAAAAATATTGAAAATAAAAGTAAGTATAAATAGGTGAGCTCTCGGGTTAGGAAGAGCAAATTTTCATACCACAATTCACAAATAATGAATTAGAAAAGTCTAGTGATGTCACTTTCCAGAAATAACATGTTATTTAGGAAGAGATTTCCTTGATCATGCATAGCCTTATGTGTATGTGTGCATATACCCATAACTAGTACAAGTGGTGTACTAACCCCCTACTATTTACTATTTTTATAAGTGCGGGTCAGAGGACAGATTGAAGACTCTTGCAACAGTTTGGACATCAGCGTTCTAAAAACCATTTGATAGGTCCACTTGATTTCGAGGATGCTACAGTTTTAGTCTAGCCTTAGTGTTAGACATAGCTAATAGATGTTGTCCCTAGCATTTCTTTCGTACTTTCATTTCGAAGCTTTGAAATAAGGCCATGTTTGGAAAACTATTTATGATATATTCATCTTCTGTTTCAAATAGACTCCTATGATAGATGGTTGTTTATTTATTTTTGCATAGTATATGATGAAATTAAGTATTGACTATATGAAGTCTAATTAAACTTCATATTTAAAAAAAAATTTAAATATTCCGCTAAAATTAACCATATGAATGTAATGAATGCAAGAAGAGGCTTGTTTGCGACCTCTAAGAGGTCAATGACGCATGTTGCAATTCGGATTCCATAATTCGGATCATGACAAACTTGTTATCAGAGCATGAGGTTAAATTACCTAGGAACTAAAGATCAATACAACCACGTTACGTAGTTTTTGACTTGTGATTGTGAAGCGCGCCACAATCATCACTTAGAGACTACGTGATGATTGGAAATATTTCCTTCTTCTACTCTTTATCGTGCTATCTAGAGCTTTGAAACTTTGTGTCATTATAAGTATCTAACTTCCTTCTTGTGTGAGCACATAGAAGAATACACACAACAATTAGTATTTCCAAGTGGTCTAAGGCACCAGACACAAGATCTAGCCTTCCCAAGAAGGGACAATAATGGAAACGCCCATCATGAACGGAAGTTGTGTGGGAATATGGCTGTCTGTAAGGAGGTGAGTGCATGGTAGGATCAAAAAGCCTGCTATGAGTACTGATGAAGTGGCTGCATACCAACTCAACGATATGAATTAGGTATGGATTTGCTTCATAAGTGTTATGCCACCATCGACTGTCGCAATAGGGTAGTAAGGCTTTAGTTTCCAAATAAGTTTGGTTAAAATGGGAAGGGAGTGGTTCAAATCCAACAGGCCAAATAGTTTCAAATGTCAAGGCCAATAAGATTTTATCTAAGGGATACTAAAGCCACTTAGTTTGAGTCAATGACTTAGAACAAGAAGTCCCTTTTATAGACTCTGTATCCGTAGTTAATATGAGGTTTGGCAAGAAAAGGAAGTTGAGTCTGAGGTATATAGGTCATTATGAGATCTTACAACAAGTAGGTAAAATTACCAAATGACTTGGCTTCTTTTCATCTAGTGTTTCATGTTTCGATGCTTGAGAAGTTTCTAGGCGATTCGACGTCCATCCTACCCGTCGAGGGGTTAGAAGTCTATGGAAATATTTCCGTATGAAGAGGTTCCCGTTGCAATTTTAGATCGTCAAGTGAAGCGACTCAAGAACGGGGAGGTTCTCACCATGAAGATGTTATGGAGGAACACCAGTGTTGAGGGGGCAAAATGGGAGGCCGAGGCCGGGGCTGATATGAGATCCCATTACCCTCACTTGTTCAGTTCTTGAAGTTAGATATACTCTTCTTAAGTTTTGTTTATATTTAAGAAACTCTAAGTTTAAGTTCTTTAGTGGATTTGGTGTGGTCAGTTCCTAATCGTATGTCTTATAATAGCACTATGTGAGTTAAAACGAAGTTATGTTTGCATTTTATGTTTTTGTTTTGTGTAGCATAGGTATGTTATCTGTGTTGCATGATTTGCGATGTGCATTAAGTTAAGTGTGATTGAGAAGTAAATTCATCAATGTCAAATATGAAGCTTCAGATAAACTTGAATGATATGCATCATACAAATAAGTGTGAATCAGATATTTACAAAAGAGATACGTTTAACCATGATAGAGTAACTTTGAAAGTCCCCCTCTTTGTTGAAGTGATGTGTAAGTGTCATTCGCGAACGACTGTTCCTAAAGGGGGGGGGGATAATGTAACATTTCGGAAAATCATATGTCTAATGAAGAGCCCAGTGTGCCCTTAGGATAGATAGCCTATTAGAGGTACATAGGCACCCCAATTCCAAATATTGAGAAATTTTGGGCATAGTATAGAAAAATTTGCTAAGGGATAGTAGCCAATTTTCTATATACTACTACAAAATATACTTTTTGGGTTGTCATACCCCAATAAAAGATTGATGTTCAATAAATGTACCTGCAATGAAGACCATAAGCTAAAAAGGTTGATTTCCAAGTATTCACTGAGCCATGAAGAAGAGCTTAAGAAGGTCAATTGCCAATATCACACTCATGAAGTTTCTGCAAATAATGGGCAAAACCAAACTAGATTGACTTATAATGACTTCTTATATGATGCCAATAAAGGGGATTTGAAACATAATAGTAACTCAAAATTTCATAACTTTCCTAATATTAAAATGATGAATTAAGTGGCATAGCCAATAGAGACTGGCTTATGAAAAGTTAATGAATACATAAAGTAATGAATGACTCATTGTAAGATAGTGAAATCACTCCTTAGTCCTTGGATTACTTACATCGATTCATTGTGGGTATGGGACTACAATGAATCATTGCACTTGTAAGTAAATCATAGGAGAAAATGAATTATAAAACTACATAACAAGAAGAAGAAAAAGATTGAAAATAAAAGTAAGTATAAAGAGGTGAGCTCTCGGGTTAGGAAGAGTAAATTTTCAAATCTTCGCTCGAGTGGTTCTAATATTATGTTGATTATACTAATGCATTGTAACCATAAAGAAAATGATTTGTGTGATTCGAATGAATTAAAATACATCATATTAATACCACAATTCACAATAACGAATTAGGAAAGTCTATTGATGTCACTTTCCAGAAATGGCATATTGTTTAGGAAGAGCTTTCCTTGATCATGCATAGCCTTATATGTATGTGTGAATACACCAAAACTTAGTACAAGTGGTGTACTAACCTTCTACTATTTACTATATTTATAGGTGCAGGTCAGAAAATAGATTAAAGACTCTTGCAGCGGTTTGGACATCAACGTTCTCCGAATCATTAAATAGGTCCTCTTGATTTCGAGGATGCTACAGTTTTAGTCTAGTCTTAGCTTTAGACATAGCTAGTATATTTTGTCTCAAGTAATTCTTTCGTACTTTCATTTCAAAGCTTTGTAATAAGGCCGTGTTTGGCAAACTATTTATGATATATTCATCTTCTATTTCAAATTGAATCTTATGATAGATAGTTGTTTCTTTATGTTGAGCTTAGTATATGATGAAATTAAGTATTGACAATATGAAGTCTAAGTAAACTTCATATTTACAAAAAGTTTTAAATTTTTACGCTAAAATTAACCATATGAATGTGATGAATACAAGAAGAGGCTTGTCTGCGACCTCTGAGAGGTCAATGACGCCGTTTGCGATTCGGATTCCAGAATCCGCGTCGTGTCACCTTAGCCAATTTTCCACACTATACCCAATATTTCTTAATATTGGGCATTTGGATGCCTATGTACCCCTAATACACATTCTTAATGACCTATTAGGATCTTCACTAGACATATAACTTTCCGTAATGTTACAGATTCACTTAAGTCACACAAAGAAAGACCGCCTGTACACCCTCTCTAGATGTGCCTAAACAATCCTTAAGATTACTCATAATGATACACATACACACCTACAATACAACAACAAAAAAACATACATAATATGACAATCTCCCCTACCAAGGATATCAAAAGACTTACTTAAGTATTCCTAGAAGAGAATGCTGATACATCCGCTTCAAGGCTACCTAAATAATCCTTAAAACTTCCTAAGTTTAGATCATGTCAAACATAACAAGCAACTTCCCTAATTAGAGTCATTCTCAAGACTTCCATAGATAAAACATGAAGAGATCATCTCTTATGCCCTCTTCACGCTTAAGTAAGGAATCCTTAAGTCACTTTATATTAGGTACTTATTCATTTGCATACTTTATATCATTTAGTCATTAGTTCATTAGTTCATTTAAGAGACATACATCACATAAAGGACATTCAAATATGGTCTTGGAGAAGACGTAGGGACTCTTACTAACACCTTCAAAGCCTATTATGCAATATCTAGATAGTGTCTCATACCACCACCTAAATCTCATAGAACTTCTCTAATGCAAATATGTAATCCCATATGATGAGAATGGCAATAAACGACAAATACCATGGTAGCAAATCATGGAATCCAGAGTGGTAACCTACTCCGATAGAGGGTGTTCTACTTGCCAATGGTAGAACGGGGACACATCCCATGTAGGCACATGGTTAAGAAATATGAAGGGATTCTTCGTATTGTAGTATCACTCTTTATCTAGAACCACTTCCCGTAACATACTCACTCGGTTCTAGCCTTAGTTTCTTATAGATTAAATCACACTAAGGTTCATACAAAAGGGTCCCATATCATGTTCATGACCCAATTACATTTACCTTACCATAGCAAGGTCCATTAGGCTATCTCACTATGGAGACAAGACGCTCATCATGAATTTTCTAAGGATTCATATGACGTCGTTCCAGCCAATCAACCTTGAGTCCATCATTCATTACGTGAAGGATATCGTTACGACTTTCGACTTCAAGTTTCATAACCTTACCACTTGGTCCAACTAGTAATAACTTGACACACTGACTTTATACATCATATTAACTCATTTAAGGATTTCACAATATCATGACTCACACATAAACACATAGAACCACATATGAGGCACATAGGTTACTTAGTCGTCGAACATCTTAGTCGTCCCTTGACGTTTGACTTCCAATGCACCTAATAATTTAGCTACTGCTTCAATACAATATTATAGACTTATCTGGGACCTTTAGACAACCTTTACCACAATTTTAGGATCTAGTTCACCTTTGTCATTTTCGGGATCATATATTTTCCCCTACTTGGACAACATTCATCCTCGAACGACACTTGCCACTCTCCGAACACTTCCAAGAATAGAGAATCAACTTGAAGCACATAACCAAACCATATAGCACATTATCAAGGATAAAACATCAATTTCACATAGTTAAGAGATTTATAACACAACAAGAAACTAGAATACACTTTTATAACTCATTATGCTACGAAACTCACATTCTTCATTCCAAATAGTAAACACTCATTTTATATTAATTATTATACTCATACACATCAGTCCTAACAACATTAAAACAATTTTAGACAAAGAAACAATTAATAAATTTCCCAAAAATATTACAGTGAGCAATTTTCCAATGCTACAGTGATTTTAACAAATTTTCCAAATATGCAAATTTTATGGAATTCATGATATAGATATCCTAATATGAAAGGTGACATCATATAAACATATTTTATAACATTTTCATAGATCAATAAAATACACAATGAAAGAAGTTAATAAATTCAATTTCAACCAAACTCCTAAACATAATGCACATGCAACAACTAGCACACCTATCTATCCATACTCCCCCACTTAGAAGGAATCCATATCACAATAAGAGAAGGACAAGGACTTACCGATATCATCGTCACTCTCATCCGGCTTCTCACCTATAGTCCGGAGTGCATAGAAATGCTTCTTTGTTGGAGCATCATCCTTTGGAATACTAGGATCAACTTTCTTACCCTCTTTTCCTCTAGAGGCAATGCTAGGACAATCTTTAACTTTGTGTCCATCTTTTCCACATCCAAAGCAACTACCGGTACCCAATAGACACTAACCATAATGTTTCTCACCACCAGTGGCACATGCAGGTTTGCCATCTTTGGATCTACCTCCTTTCTCAATCTTGAACTTAGCACTCCTAGATTCTTCTTGAGTTTGAGCCCTCTTTTTGAACCTAGGTTTCACTTGATCACTAGCAACACTCCTTTTCAAATTCCTTGACATCCTCCTAAGTTTTGAATCTTCAATTGATTGTGCATACACCAAGAATCTACTCATATTATCATGTAGCATAGTCGTACGACATTCTTCCCTCACTAAATCGGCTACACCCATCACAAAGCGACTCATTTCATCCCTTGGAATAGAAACTAAGGATGTGCATATCTACACAAAGTTGAGAACTTCAAAGAGTATTGCTCAACACTCATATTGCCTTACTTGAGATTGACAAACTCCTATACTTTTACCTGTCTTCTCTAACGGGGAAAGTACTTGCCTAGAAAAACTTCCTTAAATTCTTCCCACTCAATAGGATCCGACTCCACCGGCCTATTATCCTTCCATTGAGTTCACCAAATTTGAGAAACATCCTTCAATTTATACTAAGCAAACTCAGCCTTCTCCCTAGATGTAACACCCATATCACTCAATACCTTGTACAAACCATCAAGGAACTCTCAGGCATCTTCATCTACCTTAGAGCTAAGAAAGATTAGAGGATTCAATCTCACAAGGTCTCTCAACCTCCTCCTTCTACATTAGGGGTATGATCACCTTGGGCAGGCACTTGAGCATCTTGGATACCTTGCCCGCCTTCAGGAACTTGCTCAACTTGTTCAACTTAAGGAGGATTCTCCTCATTCAACCTAACCTCTTCCAACCTTCTAACGGTCATCCATACAGTATTCATCTCCTAGAAACACAAGGAAACACATTTAGAAGGATACTCATAATATTACTCTACCGTACGACATAGGAGTAGAAAAGAAGGGAAACACTATCATCCTATAGCCTCTCGCCCATAGATGTGTCGCAACTCACACTGATGGTCAAGACTGTAGTTGACATTGCTTAATGACACTTTTTGATTCCTAAGACTACTTTCACCAACCTACGCTCTGATACCAAGCTTTGTCAAATCACGAGACAACACCCTAGAAGTTAGGGCACAATCTCGGATTGTTGCACGGCGTATTTGACCTCTCGGAGGTCGCATACAAGCCTCTCATATCATCCATCACATATATATAATAAAAAGTAGTGCAGAATTAAAACTTTTCATAAAACAATATCAGTCTTAAAAACACTTTCACATAGAAGTAATAGGAAATACTAAGTCTCAATCTCATCATCCTAGACACAAGTATAATTAGGACACTACCCTTACGAAATACAAAACATACTACTATATAGTCTATTACAATCCTTCAATAAGAAACATAAAAGACATATATGCCCTCGAGTCAAGTGAGGACATACTTCAACTTCTCTTGAACAATCTTCTAAATCCATATGTTCTTCCCAAATGCTGTTCACCTACCAAGAACTATATAGATAGATAAAAGCATGGAATTAGTACAACCACATGTACTAGGTATGGCTTATGCATAAAAATCATGGAAACAGACATTTATTAGAAATATGCATATTTTCATTTAATTATCATAATATCATCGTAATTTCATTTAAATATAATAGTATCATCAAATAAAAAAAATTTAATAAGTCATTTTACAGTAACCTCCCTTCACTATACAGTGAAGTCCCTTCACTGTTACAATGAAGTATTTAGTCCTTCGCCAACACATCTTTGAGCATGTAATATCCTCACTAAAGATTTACTTAAGTCACACAAAGAGATACTTCCTGTACGCCCTCTCAAGATGTGCCTAAACGATCCTTAAGATTACTCATAGTGAGACACATACACACCTACGATACACCAACAAACAAAACATACATAATATAACAATCTCCCCTACCAAGACTATCAAAAGACTTAATTAAGTATTCCTAGAAGAGAATGCCCATACATCCGCTTCAAGGCTACCTAAATAATCCTTAAGACTTATTATGTTTAGATCATGTCAAACATAACAAGCAACTTCCCTAATTACAGTCATTCTCAAGATTTCCATAGATAAAACATGAAGAGATCATCCTTTATGCCCTCTTCAAACTTAACTAAGGAATACTTAAGTAAGTTTAGATTAGGTACTTATTCATTTGCATACTTTATATCATTTAGTCATTAGTTCATTAGTTCATTATATAGACATACATCACATAAAGGACATTCCAATATGGTCTTGGAGAATACCTAGGTACTCTTACTAACACCTTCAAAGCCTATTATACAATGTCTAGATAGCGTCTCATACCACCACCTAAATCTCATAGAACTTCTCTAATGCAAATATGTATCCCATATGATTAGAATAGGCAATAACCGACAAATACCATGGTAGCAAATCATGGAATCCGGAGAGGTAACCTACTCCGATGGAGGGTGTTCTACTTGCCAATGGTATAACATGAACACATCTCATGTACTCACATGGTTAAAGAATATAAAGGGCTTCTTTGTATTCTAGTCTCGCTCTTTAACTAGAACTGCTTCCCTTAATATACTCACTCGGTGCTAGCCTTAGTTCTTATAGATTAAATCACACTAAGGTCATATGTAAAGGGTCTCATATCATGTTCATGACCCAATTACATTTACCTTATCATAGCAAGGTCCACTAGGGCTATATCACTATGGCGACAAGAAGCTCATCATTACTTTCCTAAGGATTGATATGATGCCATTCCAGCCAATCAACCTTAAGTCCATCATTCATTACATGAAGGATATCATTACGGCTTTCGACTTCAAGTTTCATAACCTTACCACTTGGTCCAAGGTTTAACATAAACGACCCTCTTATCATCATTGAAGGTCTCACCTAACATTCTTTCATTCAAGACTAAGACTCTTTAAGTTCCTAAGTCGAGATATCACATATTCATATTCATACATGCATCAAGTAAGGGACACAAGTCTACCTAAACAAGACACAACATTACATCAATTTAGCACATATAATATATCATCTTTGATACAATTAGGAATGACCCTTAACATAATTTAGTCAACCTATTCACTACTTTATCATCATCAACAGAACCATCATAGACTCATATAACCAAGTTAGGAACAACCATGTAACAACTCTAAGACTACACACTTAACACATAGCCATAGCATAACATGATTATCTAATATTATCAATAGACTAACAAATACATCCACATATAGGTAGATATAATCATACATCAGCAAATCAACTACACAAATAGCCATATAACTTCAAGTAGTTGTCGACAAGGCCATGATCATCGATATACTTAAAATAACGCCCATAAGACCACATCAATTCACATAAAACCGCCACCATAAGTGGACCAAACCAATCACAACATAATTTAAGTCCAATTAACATTAATTAAGAATAAATAGGGAAGAATATCACCTCTTGATCCTCAACACTTCAAGCCAATACCAAATCATCCAATTCAACCTCAAAAGGCCCTTACCCATGGCCATGAGCATCAATTCAATGCATAAACTATTATAATCAATGAAATCTAAGCCAATTCAATATATATTCAAAAATCTAATACCAATTAGATAAAAATTGAATACAATTCTTATATCATTAGAAGACCATAAGAAACAACACATGAATTCCTGAACGTTAGACCAATATCAAGTGACCCATAAATTAGTCAAAAACTAGGGTTCATCAATTACATGGTTTCATAGGTAGATTGAGCTAAAATCATATAACTAAAAACAATTCAATTACTATTCAATGATTAAAAACGTTTATTGCAAGAACCCATGGTAGAATAATGAAAATGGACAATTCATCTTTGAAAGCTTTAGAAAACATCTTTTAAGTGGGCTCCTTGATTAAACGAGTTTCAAGAATAAATAATCATACCTCAATGAATCTAATTCTTCAATATTATGAATAATCTCCACTCAATTCGTCACACCATGCTCTTCGTTGACGTTCAACTTCAATTGAGTCTTTGGGAATTCCAAAGGGATTTTGGGGTTATCATTTTGAAAAATGAAATCTTCTAAGTGTTAATAACTTATAAACACCTTTAAAATATGCAATATACCCCTTAGGAACCTCCAAACTATCTATTTGGAAGTGGGGTGAAATTACACTTTCATTCCTCACTTAACAGTGACCTGTGCAGGAAACACAGATCAATCGATGGACAGCCACCAACGGACCGTCCCTTGAAAAATGGAACGTCCTGTTGGTCCATGGTCTTGGACTGATGCTGGTCCTTGGATGATCTTCATCCATGACTAACTCCCAACCGACGAGCCGTCGATTGGCAACCGTTGGTTGGGCTGTCTTGCGTAGTCTTGGACCAAGTTTTGGGTCCTTACTCAAGGACCCCTTGGTTAATCCTTGGGGATGTTTGCCCGGAAGTTTCCAACCCAAACATGACCTTATATTAGTTTAAGACCTCTCACATGAATTTCACCCAAAACAAACACGTAAAACTCGACAAAACATGCCTAGACACAAAATGTCATTTCAAGGCACATCTTTCGAATGCCATGGACGTTCTTGAGTGATTGACCTCCAAACTTCTCGAAACTTGACACAATGAATTTATACATAATATTAACTCATTTAATTACATCACAGCATCATGAATCACACATAAACACATAGAACTACATATGAGGAACATAGGTGACTTAGTCGTCGAACGTCTTGGTCAACCCTTGACGTTTGACTTCCAATGCACCTAATACTTGAGCTACTGCCTCAATACAATATTATAGACTTATTTGGTACCTTAGACCACCTTGAACACAATGTTAGGCTCTAGTTCACCTATGTCATTTTCGGGACCTTACACTCTCATCCACTTGGACAACAATTGTCCTCGAATAACACTTGTCAGTCTCCGAACACTTCCAAGAATAGAGAATCAACTAGAAGCACATAATCAAACGATATAACATATTATCAAAGAGAAAACATCTATTTCACATAGTTAAGATATTCATAACACAACAAGAAACTAGAACACACTTCTATAACTCATTAGGCTACGAAACTCATTCATTCCAAATAGTAAAAACTTCTTTTATATTCATTATTATTCTCATACACATCAGTCCTAACAACATTACAACAATTTCGGACCAAAGAAACAATTATTCAATTTCCGAAGAATATTATAGTAAGCAGTTTTCCAATGCTACAATGATTTTATCAAATTTTTCAAAAATGCAAATTTTAAGAAATTCATGATATTGACATGCTAATATGAAAGGTAACATCATATAAACATCTTTTACAACATGCTCATAGCTCAATAAATACACAATGCAGAAAGTTAATGAAATTCAATTTTAACCAAACTCCTAAACATCATACATATGCAACAACTAGCACACCTATCTAGCCATACTCTCCCACTTAGAAGGATTCAATATCACAATAAGGGAATGACAAGGACTGACCAATATATCCATGACTCTCATCCGCCTTCTCACCTCTAGATCAGAGTGCATAGAAACACCTCCTTGTTGGAGCATCATCCTTTAGAACACTATGATCAACTTTCTTACCCTTTTTTCCTTTAGACGCAATGTTAGGACAATCTCTAACTTTGTGTTCATCTTTTCCACATCCAAAGCAACTACCGGTACCTAATATACACTCACCATAATGTTTCTTACCACAAGTGGAACATGTAGGTTTTCCATCTTTGGAACTACCTCCTTTTTCAACCCTGAACTTAGCACTCCTAGATTCTTCTTGAGTTTGAGCCCTCTTTTTGACATTAGGTTGCACTTTATCACTAGATACACTCCTTTCTAAATTCCATGACATCCTCCTAAGTTTAGACTCTTCAAATGATTGTGCATACACCATGAGTCTAGCCAAAGTCATATCATCATGTAGTATAGCCGTACGACATTCTTCCCTCACTATGTCGGCTACACCCATCACAAAGCGACTCATTTCATCCCTTAGATTAGACACTAGGGATGGTGCATATATAGACAAAGTTGAGAACTTCAATGAGTATTCCTCAAAACTCATATTGCCATTCTTACGATTGATAAACTCTTCTACTTTTACCTCTCTCTACTCGAGGAAAGTACTTGCCTAGAAAAGCTTCCTTAAATTATTCCCACTCAATAGGATCCGATTCCACCGGCCTATTATCCTTCCATTGAGTGTACAAAATTTGAAAAACATCCCTCAATTTATACGATGCCAACTCCCCCTTCTCCCTAGATGTAACACCCATAGCACTCAATATCTTGTACACACCAGCAAGGAACTCTTGGGTATATTCATCTACCTTAGAGGCAAGAAAGATTGAAGGATTCAACCTCACAAAGTCTCTCAACCTAGATGTAATAGTGCTCTCCACAACCCTAGGCAACATACTCAAATTAGCTTGAGTAGTTACAGCTCGGGCGATAGCAAGCAAAGAATCTCTAATCTCCCTATTAGACATATCCGGAACCTCATTACCTCCTTCCACATTAGGGGCATGATCACCATGAGGAGGAACTTGAGAACCTTGAGCATCTTGGACACCTTGCCCACCTTGAGGAACTCTCTCAACTTTCTCAACCTGCTCAACTTTAGGAGGAATTTCCTCATTAAACCTCTCCTCTTCCAACCTTCTAGCGGCCATCCTTCTAGTATTCATCTCCTAGAAACACAAGGAAACACATTAAGAAGGATACTCATAACATTACTCTACCGCACGATATAGGAGTATAAGAGAAGGGAAACACTATCGTCCTATAGCCTCTCACCCATAGATGTGTCGCGACTCACACCGATGGTCAAGACTCTAATAAATGTGACTTGATGAGACTTTTTGATTCCTAAGATTACTTTCACCAACCTATGCTCTGATACCAAGATATTTCATATCCCGAGTCCACACCCTTGAAGTTAGGGAACAATCTCGAATTGTGTCACGGCATACTCGACCTCTCGGAGCTCTCATACAACCCTATCATATCATCCATCGCATACATATAATCTAAAGTAGTGCAGAATTAAAAATTTTCATAAAACAATATCATCATCTTAAAAACTCTTTCATAAAGAAGTAATAGGAAATACCAAGTCTCAATCTCATCATCTTGGACACAAGAATAGATGGGACACGGCCCATACGAAATATATAACATACTACTATATAGTCTATTACAATCCTTCAATAAGAAACATAAAAGGCATATATGCACTCAAGTCAAGTGAGGACATACTTCAACTTCTCTTGAACGATCTTCTAAATCCAAGTCTTCTTCCCAAATGATCTTCACTACAAGGAACTATATATATATAGATAAAAGCATGGAATTAGTACAACCACATTTACTAAGTATGGCTTTTGCATATAAATCATGAAAACGGACATTTATAGGAAATATGCCTCTCTTCATTTAAATATCATAATATCATCATAAGAACAACTTTTATCAACTTAGAATAACATAAGAAGACATTCAAACCAATTAACGAATTTAAGAGGTCACTTTACAGTGAAGTCCCTTCATTGTTATAGTGAAGTATTTAGTCTTTCACCAATACACCTTTTAGCATTTAATATCCTCATATAAGCTATCCTATAATTAACTTAAGTCACACAAAGAGAGACCGCTCATACACCCTCTCTAGATGTGCCTACACGATCCTTTAGATTACTCATAATGAGACACCTACATAATATGACAATCTCCCTTACCAAGTCTATCAAAAGACTTACTTAAGTATTCCTAGAATAGAACGCCCATACATCTGCTTCAAGGCTACCTAAATAATCCTTAAGACTTCCTATGTTTAGATCATGTCAAACATAACAATCAACTTCCTTAACTAGAGTCATTCTCAAGACTTCCATAGATAAGACATGAAGATATCATCATTTATGCCCTCTTAACACTTTAACTAAGGAACCCTTAAGTCACATTAGATTAGTTACTTATTCATTTGCATACTTTATATGATTATGTAATTAGTTCATTAGTTCATTTAAGAGACATACATCACATAACGGACATTCAATTGATGGTCTTTGAGAAGACTAAGGGACTCTTACTAACTCCTTCAAAGCATATTGTGCAATGTCTAGATAGTGTCCCATACCACATTCATTACATGATGGATACCATTACGACTTTCGACTTCAAGTTTCATAACCTTACCACTTGGTTCAAGGTTTCACATAAAGGACCCTCTTATCATCATTAAAGGTCTTACCTAACATTCATTCATTCAAGACTAAGACTATTTAAGTACCTAAGTCAAGACATCACATATTCATATTCATACAAGCATCAAGTAAGGGACACAAGTCTATCTAAACAAGACACAACATTACTTCAATTTAGCACATATAACCTATCATCTTTGATACACTTAGGAGTGACCCATAACATCATTTAGTCAACCTATTCACTACGTTAACATCATCAACATAACCATTATAAACTCATATAATCATGTTTGGAATAACCATATGAATACTCTAAGACTACACACTTAACACATAGCCATAGTATAACATGATTACCTAATATCATCAATAGACTGACACACACCTTGACATATAGGTAGATATAATAATACTTCATTAAATCAACTACACAAATAGCCATATAACTCCAAGTAATTGCTGATAAGGCCATGATCATCGATATACTTAAAATAACGCTGACAAGGCCACATCAATTCACATAACACCGCCATCATAAGTGGACAAAACCAATCACAATATAATTTAAGTCTAATTAACATTAATTAAGAATAATTAGGGAAGAATACCACATCTTCATCCTCAACACTTCAAGCCAATACCAAATCATCTAATTCAACTTCTTCAGGCCTTTACCCATGGCCATGAACATCAATTCAATACATAAACTATAATAATAAATGAAATCTAAAGCAATTCAATATAGATTCAACAATGTAAGACTAATTAGATAAAAATTGAATACAGACCAATATCAAGTAACCCATAAATTAGTCAAAAACTAGGGTTCATCAATTACATGGGTTCATAGGTATATTGAGTTAAAATCATCTAACTCACTATTCAATTATCAAAAACCGTTAATGCAAGAGCCCATGGAAGAATCATGAAATTGGACAATTCATCTTTGCAAACTTTCAAAAACATCTTTGAAATGGGCTCCTTGATGAAACAAGTTTCAACGATCAAAACCAATACCTCAATGAAGCTAATTTATTAAGTTTATGAAGAATATCCACTCAATTAGTCACACCAAGCTCTTATTTTACTTTGGACTTCAAGGGAGTCTATGGGAATTCTTAAGGGATTTTGGGGTTTTTATTTTGAAGAAAGAAATCTTCTAAGTGTTAATGACTTATAAAAACCTTTAAAATACCCAATATACCCCTTAGGAACCTCCAAACCATCTATTTGGAGGTGGGGTGAAATTACACTTTCACCCCTCACTTAACAATGACTTGCGCAGGAAACACAGGCCAATCGACGGACAGCCATCAACGAACCATCCTGTTGGTCAGTGGTCTGGGAATGAGGCTATCCTTGGATGCTCTTCACCCACGAATAACTCCAAATTGATGAGCCACCACCGACGGGGCATCTACAGGCCCACGAGCCGTCGATTACCAACCGTTGGTTGGGCTGTCCTGGCAGTCTTGGACAAAATTTTTTCTCCTTCCTCAAGGACCCTTGGTTGATCCTTGGGGATGTTTGACCGGACGTTTCAAACCCAAAAATGAAATTATATGATTTTAAGACCTCTAACATGAATTTCACACAAAACATACACGTTAAACTCGACCAAACATGCCTAGACACACAAGGTCATTTCAAGGCACATCTTTCGAATGCCATGGACGTTCTTGAGTGTTTGACCTCCAAACTTCTAAAAGCTTTACACACTGACATTATAAATCATATTAACTCATTTTAACATTTTACAACATCATGAATCACACTTAAAAACATAGAACTACATATGACGCACATAGGTGTAGTCGTCCCTTTACATTTGACTTCCAATGCACCTAATACTTTAGCTACTGCATCAATACCATATTATAGACTTATTTGTCACCTTATAACACCTTTACCACAATGTTAGGCTCAAGTTCACCTATTTCATTTTTGGCATTTCACATTCTCCCCCACGTGGACAACATTCATCCTCGAATGAAACTTGCCACACTCCGAACACTTCCAAGAATAGAGAATCAACTAGCAGCACATAAACAAACCATATAACAGATTATCAAGGACAAAATATCAATTTCTCATAATAAAGAGATTCATAACACAACAAGAAACTAGAATACACTTCTCTAACTCATTATGCTACGAAACTCACATACATCATTCCAAATAGTAAAAACTCAATATATATTCAATATTATACTCATACACATCAGTCCTAACAACATTACAACTATTTCAAACCAAAGAAACAATTATTCAATTTCCCAAAAGTATTATAGTGAGCAATTTTCGAATCCTACAATGATTTTAACAAAATTTCCAAAAATGCAAATTTTTTTAAGAAATTCATGATATATACATGCTAATATGAAAGGTAACATCATATAAACATCTTTTTACAACATGCTCATATCTCAATAAATACACTATGCAAGAAGTTAATGAAATTCAATTTTAACAAAACTCCTAAACTTCATGCACATGCAACAACTAGAACACCTATCTAGCCATACTCTCCCACTTAGAAGGATTCAATATCACAATAAGGGAATGAGAAGGACTTACCAAAATCATCATCACTCTCATCCGGCTTATCACCTCTAGTCCAGAGTGCATAGAAATACGTCTTTGTTGGAGCATCATCCTTTAGAACACTAGGACCCTCTTTTCCTTAAGAGGCAATGTTAGGACAATCTCTAACTTTGTGTCCATCTTTTCCACATTCAAAGCAACTACAGGTACCTAATAGACACTCACCATAATGTTTCTTACCACAAGTGGCACATGTAGGTTTTCCATCTTTGGAACTACCTCCTTTTTCAACCTTGAACTTAGCACTCCTAGATTCTTCGTGAGTTTGAGCCCTCTTTTTGACACTAGGTTGCACTCGATCACTAGATACACTCCTTTCAAAATTCCTTGACATCCTCCTAAGTTTAGACTCTTCAATTGATTGTGCATACACCATGAGTCTAGCAAAACTCATATCATCATGTACCATAGTCGTACGACATTCTTCCCTCACTAAGTCGGCTACACCCGTCACAAAGCGACTCATTTCATCCCTTGGATTAGACACTAGGGATGGTGCATATCTAGACAAAGTTGAGAACTTCAAAGAGTATTCCTCAACACTCATAATTCCTTTCTTGCAATTGATAAACTCCTCTACTTTTACCTCTCTCCACTGACGGGTAAAGTAGTTGCCTAGAAAAGCTTCCTTAAATTCTTCCCACTCAATAGGATCCGACTCCACCGGCCTATTATCCTTCCATTGAGTGTACAAAAATTTGAGAAACATCCCTCAATTTATACGAAGCCAACTCCCCCTTCTCCCTAGATATAACAACCATAGCACTCTATATCTTGTACACACCAGCAAGGAACTCTTGGGGATCTTCATCTACTTTAGAGCCAAGAAAGATTGGAGGATTCAACCTCACAAAGTCTCTCAACCTAGATGTCATAGTGCTCTCCACAACCCTAGGCAACATACTCAAATTAGTTTGAGAAGTTACGGATCGGGCGATAGCAAGCCAAGCATCTCTAATATCCCTATTAGACATCTCCAGAAACTCATTACCTCCTTCCACATTAGGTACATGATCACCTTTGGAAGACGAGGAACTTGAGCATCTTGGACACCTTACCCACCTTGAGGAACTTGCTGAACTTGCTCAACTTGTGGAGGAATCTCCTAATTCAACCTCTCCTCTTCCAACCTTCTAGCGGCCATGCTTCTTGTATTCATCTCCTAGAAACACAAGGAAACACATTTAGAAGGATACTCATAACATTACTCTACCGCAAGACATAGGAGTAGAAAAGAAGCGAAACACTATCTTCCTATATCCTCTCACCCATCGATGTGTCGCGGCTCACACTGATGGTCAAGAGTTTATTAGACGTGACTTGATGAGACTTTTTGATTCCTAAGACTACTTTCACCAACCTATTTTCTGATACAAAGCTTTGTCACATCCCGAGTCCACACCCTAGAAGTTAGGGGACAATCTCGGATTGTGGAACGGCATACTCGACCTCTCAGAGGTCTCATACAAGCCTCTCATATCATCCATCGCATATATATAATGAAAAATAGTGCGAAATTATAACTTTTCATAATACAGTATCATAGTCTTAAAAACTCTTTCATATAGAAGTAATAGGAAATATTAAGTCTCAATCTCATCATCTTAGACACAAGAATACTTTGGACACGGCCCATACGAAATACAAAACATACTACTATATAGTCTATTACAATCCTTCAATAAGAAACATAAAAAGACATGTATGCCCTCGAGTCAAGTGAGGACATTCTTCAACTTCTCTTGAACGATCTTCTAAATCCAAGTCTTCTTCCCAAATGCTCTTGACCTACCAAGAACTATATAGATAGAGGAAAGCATGGAATTAGTACCACCACATGTACTAAGTATGGATTATGTATAAAAATCATGAAAATGGACATTTATTGGAAATATCCATCTTTTTATTTAAATATCACAATATCATCATAACAACAACATTAATCAACTTAGAATCAGATAAGAAAACATTCAAACCAAATAACGAATTTAAGAGGTCACTTTACAGTGAAGTCCCTTCACTATTACAGTTAAGTATTTAGTCCTTCATTAATACACCTTTTAACATGTAATATCCTCACTAACACTATCCTAAGATTAACTTAAGTCACAAAAAGAGATAACGTCCATGCACCCTCACTAGATGTGCCTAAACGATCCTTAAGATTACTCATAATGAGACACATACACACCTACAATACACTAACATACAAAACATACATAATGTGACAATTTCCCCTACCAAGGCTATCAAAAGACTTACTTAAGTATTCATAGAAGAGAAAGCCCATACATCCGCTTCAACGCTACTTAAATAATCCTTAGGACTTCCTAAGTTTAGATCATGTAAAACATAACAATCAACTTCCCTAACTAGAGTCATTCTCAAGACTTCCATAGATAAGACATGAAGATATCATCCTTTATGCCTTCTTCACACTTTAACTAAGGAAAACATAAGTCACTTTAGATTAGGTACTTATTCGTTTGCATGCTTTATATGACTAATTCATTAGTTCATTAGTTAATTTAAGAGAAATCATCACATAACGTACATTTAAATAATGGTCTTGGAGAAAACCTAGGGACTCTAACTAAAACCTTCAAAGCCTATTGTGCAATGTCTAGATAGAGTCTCATACCACCACCTAAATCTCATAGAACTTCTCTAATGCTAATATGTATCCCATATGATGAGAATAGGCAATAACCAAAAAAGGCCATGGTAGGAAATCATGGAATCCGGAGTGGTAACCTACTCCGGTGGAGGGTGTTGTACTTGCCAATGGTAGAACATGGACACATCCCATGTAGGCACATGGTTAAGGCATATGAAGGGCTTCTTTGTATTCTAGTCGCACTCTTTAACTAGAAGTACTTCCATTACCATACTTACTCGGTTATAGCCTTAGTTCTCATAGATTATATCACACTAAAGTTCATACAAAAGGGCCCCATATTATGTTCATGACCCAATTACATTTACCCTACCAAAACAAGGTCCACTAGGGTTATCTCTCTATGGAGACAATAAGCTCATCATGACTTTCCTAATGATTGATATGATGTCGTTCCAGCCAATCAACCTTAAGTCCATCATTTATTACATGAAGGATACCATTACGACTTTCGACTTCAAGTTTCCTAATTGTACCACTTTGTTCAAGGTTGCACATAAAGGACCCTCTTTTCATCATTCAAGGTCTCACCTAAAATTAATTCATTCAAGACTAAGACTCTTTCAGTTCCTAAGTCAACACATCACATATTTATATTCATACAAGCATCAAGTAAGGGACACAAGTCTACCTAAACAAGACACAATATTACATCAATTTAGCAAAGTCTACCTAAACAAGACACAATATTACATCAAAATTTAGCACATATAACATATCATCTTTGATACACTTAGGAATGACCCTTAACGTCATTTAGTCAACCTATTCACTACTTTAACATCATCAACATAACTATTATATACTCATATAACTCATAGCATAACATGATTACCTTATATCATAAATAGATTGACACATACTTTCACATATAGGTAGATATTATCATACATCATAAAATCAACTACACAAATAGCCATATAACTTCAAGTAGTTACCGACAAGGACATGATCATCGATATACTTAAAATAACGCCGACAAGGCCACATTAATTCACATAACACCGCCACCATAAGTGGACCAAACCAATCACAATATAATTTAAGTCTAATTAACATTAGTTAAGAATAAATAGGGCAGAATACCACCTCTTCATCCTCAACACTTCAAGCCAATACGAAATCATTCAATTCAACCTCATAAGGCCCTTACCCATGGCCATGAACATCAATTTAATACATATACTATAATAATCAATAAAATCTAAACCAATTCAATATAGAACAATATAAGACCAATAATATAAAAATTGAATACATTTCTTATATCATTAGAAAGCCTATACGAAGCTACAGATATTTTCCTAAACATTAGACCAATATCAAGTAAACCATAAATTAGTCAGTACTAAGGTTCATCAATTACATCGGTTCATAGGTAGACTGATATAAAATCATCTAACCAACAACAATTCAATCACTATTCAATGATTAAAAACCTTTAATGCAAGAACGCATGGTAGAATCATAAAATTGGACTTTAGACTCAATTCGTAACACCAAGATCTTCCTTGACTTTATACATCAATGGAGTCTTTGGAAATTCTTAAGGGATTTTGGGGTTTTGATTTTGAAGAATGAAATATTCTAAGTGTTAATGATTTATAAACACCTTTAAAAAACCCAATATACCCCTTAGGAACCGCCAAACCATCCATTTGGAAGTGGGGTGAAATTACACTTTCACCCCTCACTTAACAGTGACCTGCGCAGGAAACACAAGCCAATCGTTGGACAACCAGCAATGGACCGTCCCTTGACCAACAAATCGTCCTTTTGGTCCGTCGTCTGAGACTGAGGCTGGTCCTTGTCTTATATTCACCCAGGACTAACTCCAAATCATCAAGCCACCACCGACGGGGCGTCTAATGGCCCACGAGCCGTCGATTGCCAACCGTTGGTTGGGCTGTCTTGGGCAGTCTAAGACCATGTTTTTAGTCCTTCCTCAAGGACCCTTGGTTTATCCTTGGGGATGTTTGCCCAGAATTTTCCAACCCAAACATGACCTTTTAGGAGTTTAAGACCTCTCACATGAATTTCACCAAGAACAAACACGTAAAACTCGACAAAACATGCCTAGACACACAAGGTCATATCAAGGTACATCTTTCGAATGCCATGGACGTTCTTGAGTATTTGACCTCCAAACTTCTCGAAACTTGACACACTGACTTTGCATATCATATTAACTCATTTAAGTACTTAACAACATCATGAATAACACATAAACAAATAGAACCACATATGAGGCACATAGGGGACTTAGTCGTCGAACGTTTTGTCCATCCATTGACATTTGACTTCAAATGCATGTAATACTTTATATACTGACTCAATACCATATTATAGACATATTTGGGACCTTATACCACCTTGAACACAATGTTAGGCTCTAGTTCACCTATATCATTTTCGGGATCTTACATCGTACCCGGATGTTTCCCACATAAATATAATCCTTAAAAAGTTATAGACCTCCCACGTAAGTTTCACCCAAAACTAATACTCACAACTCATCCAAACATGCAAGGCCCCATCAAGACGCACATAAACGTCTCAAGGGCTAACTTTGAACGTCTTTGACGTTTTTCGACGTTTGACCTCCAAACATCACAAAACTTCATATAATATGATTAAACATCATTATAACTCATTTTAAGTCTTTATAATGTTACAATTCGGAAAATTTCATGTCTACTGAAGAGCCTAGTAAGTCCGTTAGAATGCTTGTTGGGGGTACATAGGCATCCCGATGCCCAATATTTAAATTTATTGGGCATATTATAGAAAATTGTCTATGGGGTGTTAGCCAATTTCTATAATGCTACCCAAGTAATTGAAACATATTAAAAGCTTGTTTAGAAATTGTACCTTCAATCAAGACCCTAAGCTAATATAATTGTCATTATATACATATAGATCCACAACCAACGCGTGAGGCATGATACATTCAAGTGTCAAGCCTAGATATCATAGCACATAACCATTTAAAATGATCATGTTAACTAAGCTATGCCCAAGGGCATAGTGAGGATCCTTGGGACAATAAGTAAATAATCCAAATGAACCTTCGAAATAGTTAGTTGGGCAAGTACAAGAAACACATGGGCAAGCTCATGGGCAGCACATGGTCAAGCACATGTGCAACCACATGTGCAAGAACCGGCCAAGAGGGAGGGGGACCACCCTAACCGATTCGGTTAGGGCGGTTAGGAGGACAACCGCACATGCGGGTCAAGCTGCGTGTGACCAGACCCCCTAACAAACCCTAGACCCTAACCAACTAAGCTAAATACCTAAATAACCTAGGACTAACCAAGAACGGCCAGCCATGGGACCCGAAAACCTAGGAAAAACTATCTAACTAACTAACTTAGGGACAACCTAGTACCTAACACAGGATTGTCCAAAAGAGTTGGATATAGTCCTAACAACATAGGGGCACTTTAGTAATTACCCTAGGTTACTTATTTAATTAATTTCTTAACTTAATGAATTAATTTAAAAGGACAAAACTGAAATCACAAAGAAATTTCCAGATTTCAGTTAAGACAAGAAATAGACAACCTAGTAACCTAACCTAGGATGGTCCAAATGGTTGACTTAAGCCCCAACAACATAGAGACACTTTAGTAATTACCCTAGGTTACGTAATTATTTAATTTAAAAACGTAAGATATCGGTCAAGGCAAAAAATAGACAACCTAGTATTAAACCTAGGATTGTCAAAAAGGTTTGTTATGGTCCTAATAACTTAGGGGTACTTCAATAATTACCCTAGGTTACCTAATTAATTAATTTAGAAACTTAATCAATTAATTTAAAAGGATAAAACCGATAATACAAAGGGAATTTCCAGATTCGGTTAAGACAAGAAAAAGACAACCTAGTACCTAACCTAGGATGGTCCAAATAGTTTGTTATGCTCCTAACAACTAAAAGGTACTTAGGTAATTACCCTAGATAATTTAATTAATTAATTTAGCATATTAATTAATTAAAATAATAGGAAAAAATCGAAACTAGTAGGAAAGACACCAAAAACGGTGAAGTCACGAATATTCAAATCCGAGTCAATCTAGGAGGGGCGTTTTTGTAATTATCTAATTGGTCTACATTAATTAGGTTCTATAGCCCAAGTAGAATTAGTTAACATTATGTTTATAAAGCCTTCGACACATTATTAACTCCAAGAAAACGTTACAACTAAATCAAGAGAAAAAAGTGAGAACAAGAGAAGTCGCAAACTAAACCCTAGGACGCTAGCAAGGGATGTTTGAATGGTTTTTTGTTAAAAAATCTCATTGATCTTCATAGTTAATTCTATAGAAAGGAATGGGTTTTATTTCATGGAATTCTGTACCCAAGAGGCTTTTCAAACGTTTTTACTTCAAGAATATCGAAACTAGGGTTGTACCTTCGAATTGCATGTTCTTCTCCCTAGTTCTCCTGATTTCTTATTCTTGTAGTATGGTAGCATTATTCTCGATACATTTCTGGTTTTATGTGGTGTTTACTGATCTTATATGCATGTTTAAGTGATTTATATCTCAAATAAATATGCATGTTAGATCTGCATTGTAACGACCCGGATTCTTGAATCTGAATCGCCACCGGCGTCGTTGACCTCTCAGAGGTCGCAGACAAGTCTCATCATGCATTCATCACATTCATCTACTTAAATTTGAGGAAAACTTAAAACTATTTATATGTATGAAGTTTACTTAGACTTAATATAGTCATTACATGTTTACATCATATATTAAGTTCAACATAAAAAACAACCATCTATCATAAAGAATCAATTCGAAACTGAAGATGCATATATCATAAATAGTTTGTCAAACACGGCCTTAATACAAAGCTTTGAAATGACAGTACGAAGGAAATTCTAGGGTCAACATCCACTATCTATGTCAAAAACTAAGGCTAGACTAAAACTGTAGCATCCTCGTAATCAAGAGGACCTACCATATGGTTTGGAGAAATGTTGAAGTCCAAACCGCTGCAAGTGTCGTCAATCTTCCCTCTGACCTGCACCTATACAAATAGTAAATAGTAGGGGTTAGTACACCACTTATACTAAGAATGGTTTGTATGCACACATACACATAAGAGTATGCATGATCAATGAAAGCTCTTCCTAAACAACATCCATTTCTGGAAAGTCTAGTCATTAGTCAAAACACACAACTCATTTTCTAAATGATTAAAACACATTAGTATCATCAACATAATTTTAGAACTACTCTAGTGAGGATTTGAAAATTTGCTAACCCCCAACCCGGGAGCTCCATTTTTGACACTTGGATTATTTTTTAGTCATTTTCTTCTTGTTGTTGTGTAGTTCAATAATTCCTTTGGTCCTATGTTTTACTTAGAACTAAAATGATTCATTGTAGTCCCATACCCACAATGAATCGATGTAAGTAATCCAAGGACTAAGAAATGATTTCCCTACCTTATAGTGAGGCATTCTTTACACTATATGTTCATTATATTTCATAAGTCATTCTCTATTGGTCATGCCATTTATTTCATTACTTCCATGTTAGGGAAGTTATGAGGTATTTAGTTAACATTACGGTTCTACTTCCCTTTATTGGCATCATATAAGAAGTCATTATAAGCCAATCTTATTTGGCTTTGCCCCTTATTTGCGGAAACTTCATGAGTGTGATATTGGCACATGACATTCTTAAGCTCTTCTTCATTGCTCACTTTGAACATATGTTCCATCATCATCATTATTCTCACATTCATAGTGACATCATTAGGAATAAGATCATGCAAGCTAAAATGAAATCCAGTGTCTTCCCCACACTGAAAAGAGGTGATTCACCAGTTAAAATGAATATAGACCATGTGAGATACTCATGGAATCAAGTGTCTATCCCACAACGAAAAGGGGTGACCCCCGGCTAAGGCGAATCCATCTCAAGTGTTCACTCCACATCTAAAAGGAGTATCTCACAGCTATAGTGAACCAAGAATATATCGTGAGCATTAACCGACATAGATCATGTGAGATAAAAATGAAATCCAGTGTCTGCCCCACATCGAAAAGGGGTGGAATCACCGGCCAAGGTGAAACTGTCATGCCTAGCTCGCTTAGGTGGAAACCACTGGCTAGTTCCTATGTTGGCTAGACATAGTTCGACGACGAGAGACTTAATGAGATTACTTATCCACCTCGGTGGTAGCTTCGTCTTCATGAGACTTACACGTGCAAGCACATGCTCATTACTAGTCTATCAGTGTTGTTCTCAATTTCATTTTCTTCTTTATCTTTTAGAGTTTTCTCAAGCATTATGGAAGTTTACTTCTATATTGAGATTTATTTACTCTTTTGATGACTTGTCATCCTTACTTTACATTGATGAGATGTGAATTGTCCTTACATATCATCCTTACTTCCTTACATATCATCCTTACTTTACATTGATGAAATGTGAATTGTCCTTACATATCATCCTTTCTTTACATTGATGAAATGTTAATTTTCCTTACATATCATCCTTCGGCGTTAATGAGACTAGTCTCACACATTCTTACACCTTCATTCGTGAGTATTTTTTTAACATAGTAGCTTAGGTGTAAGTAAGACTTGTCTCACTTTCTTTAACACCCCATTCTTGTCACTTAATTATTTTAGACCCCTTTTATTATATTATAACCCACGTTACTTCTTTACATTAGTGTAGTATCTTCATTTAATCGTTTATGGACGATGAGCACTTCTTTCAATGTGTTACATATGTTCATGGTTCATTTTTGTAGAGCATGTTGGGAGTTGTCCCAATAAATGTCATGTCCTTGGTTATGGATTCATTGAGTTACTTTAGAAGTTATTATAATATCATTTGACACTCGAACTACACAAGATTGGCATATGATTAGTATTGGCTCAACATTTGGATATTAAATTACATAACCATTTTTGTTGGTATAACCCAATTTTGCGTATGTTCATGTTTAAATTCAATATGTATGAACCTTCACCCAATCTTTCAATCATTTACATAAGACCCTAGCCATTAGCATGCATTCGTTTTGACAAAGTAGTGTTAGCCTATTTTATTGGCATTTGATAGTCAATTCATTCAATATGTGATTTCATAGTTGTCTTTTAAGACAAACTTAGTTCATGACTTCAGGGTAAAATTTTTAAGACATATTGGACATCATCATATTAACATTTGATGAATTTATCATCTTCATATCATCACAAACACAACAATACAACATTCGGACAACACATCACACTTAACGTTTTTGGAACATATCTTAGTAATGCATCCTTTTTTAATTTACGTAAGAGACCCTTAGCATCAAATGAGTTCAATTCATATTTCATTCGACATTTAACAATCAAGAACCCTACACATTAATATAATCCATCACCAAATACCAACAACATGACCAAGACTAATCTATGCGACATTGAAAACATAACAAGGATACTAGAGAAAGGGAAGTTCAATGAGAACTTTGAGAACAACCCTAGATTTCGAGATTTCATGAATTACGACGATGGAAAGTACTCTTGGAGAAAGAATTCCAGGATATAAACCCATAACTTATGTAGATATGAATCTACGATGATAACTCCACACGGAATTCTTGAAAAGTATTTTGAAATCGCCTAAGAGAGACTTTGGCGTTCCACGTTCTTGCGTTTGTTGTTTACTGCCTTAGTCGTGAGTCTCCTGTGAATGAACGTGGTTTCTAGGTTTTTGGAACTGATGTTGAATTATTCAACTTTAGGTTAATTAACTTAATTAATAAATAAATAAGTTAATTACTAAAGTACCCCTCCTAAATTTACTAGACATAGGAGGACCATTGACTTAGACAAATCCGAAGTTGGCTCAGTGTCTCGGTTGGACAATGGTTTTTAATTAATTAATTTGGATGCTCAGTTAAATAAATAAGGGACTTAAGAGAATTATTGAAATTCCCCTAAGTCACTATGACCACAACTAAAAACATTGGATCATCCTAGGTTAGTACTAGGTTGTCCCTAAGTTAGTTAGGTGCCACCCGACCAAGTCCTAGGTTGTCGGGTGAATGAGGGGGTCCAATTCAGTTTGTCCTAGGTTAGTTGTCTTGTTTGGATAGTTGGTTATTACATAGATTTAGTTAGGCTGGCTGGTCCCACATGGAGGGACCCGCCCGTGCTTGTCTTGCCTAACCGCCCTAACCGAATTTGGTTAGGTTGATTCCATGGTCCCCCTTGACCGGCTCCTTCACGTGTGCTGCCCAAGTGCTTGCACATGAGTTTGTTGCACTTTCCTAACTAATTTATCTTGATGGATCATTTGGGAATGTTTAATTATTGTCCAAAGGACCCTCACCATGTCCTTGGACACTGCTTAATCTACATGATCATTTTAATTGATCATGTTCCATTTTATCTAGGCTTGACATTTGGTTGCCCCATACCTTTTGTGAGTTGGACGAAATATATTTTATTAGCTTAGGGTCTTCATTGCAGGTACATTTCTTAAACTTCAATATTGGATTGGGGTATGGAAACCCAAAAAGTATATTTCATATTCGTGTATAGAAAATTGGCTAATATCTCTTAGCCAATTTTTTTCTATACTATGCCCAATATTTCTCAATATTGGGCATTGGGGTGCCTACGTACCCCTAATAGGCTGTCCTAAGGGCATACTGGGCTCTTCATTAGACATGATTTTCCGGAACGTTACACGCATACTGAGGGTGTTATCTACGTAAACGTTTAATGTTATAATGCCTATATGTGTTTCAAGAATCTGTGCTTATTGTGAGTATTCGTTGAATTGACTACATATTCATTAAAGGTTATATGTTGACTTGTTTAACATGTTAGATCGCTACATTGAATCCATAAATGACTGAATTTAAATATCAAATATGATTTTGTGCCAACAAAAGGGCTAGTACCAATAGATTCAAAAGATGCAAAATGATCTCATTATAAATTCAATAAGCTCATAACATAGAGTATGCCAATCAGTGAGACATGTCCCAACATACCCTATCTACACAACTTGTAACGCCTTAAAATCTTATAGAGAGTCAATAACCATCATAAGGAATGATATAAGGTTAGTAAGTGACGTAAACAAGTTAAGGTGAGTAAAGAGAAAGAGTTAAGTTATGAAATTGACCTAATAAAGAGTGTTAGAAAAAAGTGAGACGAGTCTTAAGAACACTTAATCGTTATGTCAATAATACTCACATAAGAGGGTACTAAAGTCCGTGAGACAAGTCTCACTTTCACCAGGATGACAAAGTAAAGCTTCAAGATCATAATCATCAAGTAAAGATAGGGATGACCAGTCATCCATAGAGTAAGTAAACCTCATAACTAGAAGCAAGCTTCCATAATGTATGAGTAAACTCTAGAAGATAAGAAGATAAAATCTGAGGTTAGCACTGATAGACTAGTAATGAGCTTGTGCCAGCACATGTAAGTCTCATGAGACGAGATTGCCAGGGTCTCAGTACGTCTCCTATTCTTTTAACTATGTTTGCCAGCTAAGGACTAGCCGGGGGAGAGCCTCCCCCCAAGAATGCTAGGTAGTTTCGGTTTCACTTTGGCCGGTGATTCCACCTCTTTTCAGTGTGGGGGAGACACCATATTTTCATGTCTATCTAAAATGATCTATGTCGGTTATAGCTCAGTACAAGCATTCGGTTACCGCTGTTAACCCCCCTTTACGATTTGGGAAAGACATCGACCGATTCACCTTAGCCAGTGAATCCCCATTTTTGGTGTAGGGAAGACACAGAGCTTGGTTCACTTTATCGGTGAACCACCCCTTTTCGGTGTGGGGGAGACACTGAATTTCATGTAGCTCGCATGATCTATTTCCGTCAATGCTAAAAGAATTCTTCAAGAGATTAAGAAAGAATAAGTACCAAATTCAAAGTGAACAATTGAGCAAGGGAGTAGAATCATAAGTTCATAGTGAACTAAGTAAAGTAAGAGCTTAATGATGATTAATCTTTAGTGTTTGGTAGACATAACAAGTTGGGGTTAGCCAATAATGAAGTATGGATTATGTCTAAAGAACTAGATATTATAAAATAATCAATAATGGGGTATAGCCAATAAAGATTGGCTTATTACTGTAAGTATACCCAAAAAGAAGAAGAATGAAAAATCTAACTCATAAGTAGGGTAGCCAATTGTTTCCGTAGTTTTGTGAATTGTTTACTCGATTAATTTTAGGTAGGAGACTAAAATGAATAATTGCACTTGTAAGTGAAACATAAGATTAAAGGAACCATTGAACTACACAACAAGAAGATAGAAAAGACTAAAAATAAATTAAAGTACAAAAAGGGCAACTCTCGGCCTAAGTTTCAAAATAACAATGGTGTGTTTAATTTTTTTTAAAATTTTGTTCATGATTCCAAGGTCTTATTTTTATATAGAAAACGAGTTGTATGCCTTAATTTCATGACACTACACCATTTTAAGCCTAAGGCCACACTAAATCTGGACAACACTTGTAAAGTGTTGCCTAAAAGATATTTGGGTACACTTTTGAAGTGTAGCCTTAGTTGTTAGCTTTTGACTACAATAATATTGGCGACACTTGTAAAGTGTTCTCTTTAATGGTATAGACAACACTTTTTAAGCGTTGTGATATCTTGATAAAATTGGCAACACCTATTTACACATGTGACTACACTATTAAAGTGTTCTATTTTTATAAATTTAAAAACAACACTTAACAAGTGTGGCCTTGTAGTTTTTCATAAAATTTCACTAAAATATTATTTTCCCTCCAACATATATAACTTTCCCTCCAATTTCAAATTTTCCAAAAATAAAAAAGAACTTCTTCAAAATTAAAAACACAATTTAACACTAAAAATTAAACACCCATTGTCACTTTGTCCAAATAGCTACTCTTAGATATGCAACCCTAACTCCTACAACCTTTCTTTTCATTTCCCCCCAAAAAAATAACCATTGTCTCTCCTCCGTCTGACATGGTGACGATTTTCTATCCTTATTTGCCTTCATTCAAATATCTGGAGAAATTTTTTGAAGAAAACTGACTTTGGTTGTCGGAATATAAATCTATACAAGTGAAGATACAAGATTCGGCAAGCAAGATAGATTTGGTAACTTTGATTATATAGGCCAGTCATCTTCTTGTAATCAGTATCTCCATGTTGTTGGTACTCAAAAATTATAATTTGTATGAGTATCTCTTCATTTTTCGCTTTTAAAAATGTTTTATACAAATTTAGATCTAAGAAGAATTTCAATTTGACTATATTACACATAGTATGAACTCGATTTGAATTTAAATTGGTCAGGCTTGCACTTTGCCTTTGGCCAACTTCGTGATTTCATCAGAAAAATGTTCGATTGGTGGGATGCTAGTAATTTTCAGGTTTAATTGTATTTCTATTTCTATAATGTTTGTCCTGCTAATATGCTTGTCTCTGTGTTTGATTCACGGCATTTCTACTGGCCTTTTATGGTTTTTTGATTGTTTTGTATATTGCTTTAAGAGAACTATGTGTATATAAAGTTACTACCACTAGACAGGAGATGTATGAATATTTCTCTATTGTACAATGTAATATATATAATTAGTAGTAAGTGTTTCAAAACATTTTTTAATGCTCAAATAAACTCCAAAAAAATTTATGCAGTCAGATCACAAAAGTTTAAAGGTGCCTGAACTTGAGATCATATATTACCTTCGTTTTGCTGTTTCTGATGAATATTGCACCCCATGTGTTATTGAGTCTTTGATAAGATTTTCCGCAAGCACATGTAGTACCCGTGTTGATGTAGGTAGGCATGATCCTGTTCAATTTTATACTATGCATCTTTCCTGCATAAGTAACATTAATTGGAAATGTATGTGGTTAATTTTGTTGGAAAACCAGCTGCTTTTGTTTTTAGTATGGGTTATGTTACAAATTCAACTATTCTTCCTTTGTTTATTGGAAAGGTATAGAGTTATATAAAGTTATGTTCTTGTTTTATACTTGGTATAATATTATTACAGTCATTTGCAGGGAGGATAGATCATCACTGATTATCTAAACCACATCTCTATTCAAAATGGTGCTCGAGGTTCTGGATCCACCATTACCGTTTTTCAACATAACAATAAGTATTCACGAGATTTCATTTTCATTTGAATGATAATTTTCATTGAGGTGTCCTATGTCATGTCTGTGCTTTAAATTTTCATAATAGCACCATCCACATGGAGAAAGTTTACAGAGAACATATTGCTGAGGGACAATCTAGAACACACAGACCATGGAAGAAGATAATTGTTGTGGTCGAGGGCATGTACAGTATCGAAGGGCTCCTTTGCCATCTAAAGAGATTGTTGCGATATGCAAGAAATACAAGGTAATATAGTGTTTGATGTCTCTTCCTTGAACTTCTTCTTTTACATGTCAATAATCTTTTGACTTTCTGCCCAGAAGTACAATATACTAAAACAGATTGCAGTTAACTTTCTTGAAGAAAAACACATATTGATGAAAGAAATCAATACAAAAAGTGAGACCTATGTAAAGTTGGACTCTTTTCAGTTATGTATAAATATGTGTCTTTACTTTTTCATGTAAGTTTGTTTATTATGCTACATTAGATTTTGTGAGTATGTTGAGGTTTGCCCTTATTATTGGACAAAAAAATAAAACATAATTTCCTTCATATGAATTTATTTTAGTCATCCGGTAACTCCAGTACAGGAAAAGTAAAGAAACTGATAATTATCTTGCCACTGGCAGCATTAGGTCTGCTCCTAGTACTATGCTTAATCATGTACATAAGGAAAAAGAAGAAGAAAAAGAGGTAAACCTCACAAGGCAAAAGAAGAAGATAAAGAGGTAGATTTACCGTTGTTTGATTTTGAAACTATATCACATGCAACCAACAACTTTTCATTGAACAACAACCTTGTAGACAGTGGTTTTCGACATGTTTACAAGGTAACTATTTTAACTTAAGATCTTTCAAATCATCAAAAATAAATCCCTAAAAAGGAATTTCTGAACCTTTATAACGAAAACACATGTTTAGGTAAGATTATTGATATGTCATTCTCCTACTTCATGTAAACAACAATGTTAAAATCTAGTTTATTGTTTGTCAATAAAATATTTTGGAGAAACTCATTCAACTAGTGTACTGGATATCTAGGGTATGCCTAAATATGGACCAGGGAACTGATGAGTTCTAGAATGAGGTTATCTTCAATTGCTTAACTCCAGGATTGGAATCTTGTGTAGCTTCTTGGTTGTTGTATCCAAGCAGAAGAAAAATATGTTTGTGTATGAGTACAAGCCAAGTAACAACTTGGATTGATTCATTATTTGTTTGCTCTAACTTCGCTGAACTCTCAACATATTTGGTTATCTGTAGTAATAGTTTAGTCAGCTGCAAACAAATTGGTTATCATTAGATGGATTTGATTATCACTTCTCTGAACTATTGATTTTTGCCATGTTTTGCTTTTCCGAGGATAATTACATCACCATATTGATGTTGTATCTGTTACTCTTATTTATGCAGGATACTTTCTTATACCCATCTTGAATAGGAACCTCTACTTCTGAATTTAATAAATTTCGGCTGCTTGGAACTTGGGAGTTCTTGCTCTCACAAATAAATGACAGCTACAGTCATCCACTTTCACATCTGAAGGACATTTTAATCAATTTTCGGTGTTGCCCCTGTATGTCAAGCTTCAGATTCTTGAAGAAGTATATTTCATTTGTTGAATCCATGAAGAACATTATGACACAACTCATTGTTAATATTTTAAAAATTGTTAAATACAAACTGATTTGTCACGTGCAGCGCACGGGCAACATCCAGTTTATATGTGAAACAGATTTATGTAAAAAGAAATTATTATTTTTCAAGTAGAAATTGTGGCTGTAGAATACTTGACATATTTCCACGTTAAAAGTGTGGCTAAAGTGGACATCAATTATGGGGATCATTAATTATAAATTGTAGCATGTACATATGAAAAGGTTACACTTAAAAGTGTTGTCATAGGAGAAGTACGAAAGGCTACGCTTTTAAAATGTGACTAATAATAAATCAAAGGCCACACTTGGAAGTGTTGTATTATAAAAATAAAGTGTTGTGAATAATATGCTACAAAGTGTGGCCTTTGTACTTCATCGGCCACGCTTTTAAGCGTAGCTACGTTGGCAACACTTGAAAAGTGTAGCCTAAAGTGAATGGTAACGGCTCTTTAGGCCACCCCCCGAAAAGTGTTGCCTGAAATCAAAAAGTGTATCCTTTTATCAAAGGCCACACTTTATGCTAGTTTAGGCCACACTTTACAAGGGTGGCTAAAAGCGTAAAAGGTTGTAGTGTGAGAACATTTCATATTCACATTATAAATCAAGAGAATGTATTTAAGTAAAGAACTAACGTTGTGACCGTAACATTTACATTTGTTTAGGAAAGAGTTTTACTTGTTCATGCATCGTCCCTTATGTGTTATGTGCATACACCCATACTTATTACAAGTACGTACTAACCCCATATCTATTTACTATTTTTATAGGCACAGGTTCTCAAGAAGGTTGAAGTCTGTCGAAGCAGTTTGGGAAACCGATCTCCAAACTTTGGTAGGTCCTCTTTAGTTTGAGGATGCTCCGTTTTGGTATTCTAGATTAGTTCATTAGATTTAGCTAGTGACTATTGTCCCTAGCGTTTCTTTCCAAGTATTTATTTCAAAGCGTTGTAATAAGGATAATAGGCAAACTATTATTATTTCTATTACGATCATTCATTTCACTTGTTTAATCTTTAATATATGGTTGTTGAGTTTGATCTATTAAAATATCACTCATATACAAAGCTATTTGAAGTCTATGTATACTTCGCTAAGTATTAAAAAGTTTTAAATTTTCTGCAAATTTAACTGTATGATTGTGTAAAAGCTAAGAAGAGGCTTGTCTGCGACCTCTGGAGGTTAAAGACGCCGATTGCGGTTTGGATTCCTGAATCCAGGTTGTGAAAATAAGCTCATGAAATACAAATATAAGCACGTATAGATACATGAGGAACATAGGTGACTAGTCATTGAACGTCTTGATCGTCCCTTG
This sequence comes from Solanum pennellii, assembly GCF_001406875.1. Classification (NCBI taxonomy): domain Eukaryota; kingdom Viridiplantae; phylum Streptophyta; class Magnoliopsida; order Solanales; family Solanaceae; genus Solanum; species Solanum pennellii. The sequence continues at coordinate 31,805,691 of NC_028645.1, forward strand.
ACGTTTGACTTCAAATCACCTCAAACTTTATACACTGCCTCAATACCAAATTATGAGCCATTTTAGGACATTAGAATCTTAATACGAAAAAGTTAGGCTCTAGACACCCTAACTCATTTTGGGGGTCTTACACTTATTTTGACTATATTATTGGTAATTTGATCGTGTCTCTATATTATTGAATTCTGGTGTAGTTTGATTAGGGCTATTGAATTATTATAGAATCATGTTACAATTTTTAGTATGCTTCCCTAAATACATTAATTTATGTGGAATTGTATTTTATACATTGTCTATTGTAATTATTGAATTGAATTGGTTATCATGGCCATGAGTAAGGATCTTTGAGTATTGTTTTGGATATTTTATCTATTGATGGAAGTGGATTGGTTTTACGCTGCCCTAGTTCTCTTTATATTATGTAATTTAGGTCTTGAATTATGTTGTGATTTGTATGGTCCACTTACGATGGCGGTGTTATCTACTTTACTTGTGAATTATGTGGCATACTTGGCATTACTTTATGAATTATGAGTATCATGGCCTTGTCCGAATTACATGATGTATTATGATGGTTTTTGTAGTTTATATATGTGAAGTATGATCATATCTATCGAATTGTGAGTAAGGTGAAAGTATGTGTTATTCTATTTACATTTGGTGATCATGTTAAACTATGACTATGTCCTTATGTGTGTAGTCTTAGGGTTGATGCATGATTTTTCCTACTTGGTTGTATGAGTCTTATGATGGTGATATTAATGGTTCTATACTAGTGCATAGGGTGACCTATAGTTGACTTGGTCGTCTCTAGGTGCTCTAGAATAGTATGCTATGTGTATGGTATGGTGAAGTGTGTGTGTCTAGTTTTGGTACATGTGTAATGTGAATATGAATTCTTGACTTAGTATGCTAAAACTCCTTAGTCTTGTATGTGTTGTTGACATGTGACCTTGAACATAGGTAAGAAAGCCCTTTATATGGAACATCATTCTAGGTGTAAGGTTATGATATCCTTGAAGTTGAAAGCCCTAATGGTATCCTCCTTATGTGAATAGTGGACTTAAGGGTGGTTGGCTGGAATGTCATGAAATCATCCTTAGAAAAGTCATTGAGCTATCCTCTAGCCATTGTAGGTATCCTTAGTGGACCGTCTTTTGTAAGGTGAAATGTGATTGAGTTATGAACTATATATGGAACCTCTTCATGTGATCCTTTTATTGAAAATACTCTATGAGAACAAACGCTAGCACCGAGTGAGTATGATTTGGGAATTTTCTCTATATAAGATGGCATTAGAGAACAAAGAAACCATTCATATTTCTTAACCATGTTCCTACATGTGATGTGTCCTGGTTCTACCATTGGTCCGTAGAACAAACCTCCATCGAAGTAGGTTCATGACGCTGGATTCCATGCATAGCTAGTGTGGTCTATGCCGGTTATTGCCTATTCTCATCATATGGGATACCCACTTGTGTTGGAGAAGTTTTATGAAGTTCAGGTGGTGGTATTAGATGCTATCTAGACATTGCACGATTACGCTTTGAAAATGTTAGTGAGTGAGTCCCTAGGTCTTCTCCAAGACCACTACTTTAATGTCCTTATGTGTTGAATGTCACTTAAATGAACTAATGAAGACAATAACTTATGTTAGAAGGCATGTATAGAATAAGTACTTATCTAGAGTAGTTTAAGGGTTGCCTAGTTAAGGTGTTAGTGGGGCATAAGGGATGGTCTCTTCATGTCTTACCTAGGGAAGTCTTAATAATGACTTTAGATAGGAAAGTTTGTTGATAAAGTAGACATGATCCAATCTTAGGAAGTCTTAAGGATTATTTAGGAAATCTTGGAGAGGGTGTATGGGCGTTCTCTTCTTGAATTACTTAAGTAAGTCTTTTGATAACATTTGGGGATGAGAATCTCATATTATATATATTTTATTATATGAAGTGAGAATGATCTTATTCTAGATAGTCTAAAGGATTTCTTAGGTGTGTGTGAAAGGATTGTATGGGAGGTTGCTTCATAACTTACTCAAGTAACCCTTAGAATCATATTAGTTAGGAGCATCTCATATTTATGTGTTTTGGATGTATTTTAATGATATATTGTGATATGTGAATTTTAGATGAACTTACAGTGAAGTCATTATAAGCTCACTGTAACCTTACTGTAATGTTCATATATATATTGAGTATAATTTGTAATGTGTTCTAATTGTGATATTTGGTGTTTAAAGGCGGTTCTTATTCTTATACTATGAAGCTTTTAATCAAGAAGAGCATATTTCTCATAAATGTGCATTTATCATGATTTTATGCATTAAGTCATACTTAGCACATGTGTTTAATTCCATACTTTTGTTTATCTCTAAAGGTGTGGTTAGCAAGTGAGAGGTGTCATTGAAGCTAGCTCAGAATCTAGTTATCGTCAAGCATAGTTGAAATATGTCGTCGCTTGACTCGAGGGCATAATCATCTTTAGAATTCTTTGATTCAAAGTATTGTAATAGATATTAAATTGTTATATTTCTACTGTATGGGTCGTTTCCAAAGTATTCCTTAAGTCTAAGCATGTCATATAATGATACTTAGAGTTTTCTACTACTTTTTATATGAAAGATATTTTAAGATGTTTTCGTGTCAAACGTTTTAATTTTGCACTACTTTCCATACATATATGCAATGAATGATGTTAAGGGCTTGTACAAGACCTCCAAGAGGTCAAGTATGCCACGTCGCACTGCAAAAGTGACATATCTTCTAGGGTGTGCTCTCGGTGTGTGACGGTGATGGATTATGTTAAGGTTTCCATAGGAGTGAATAGGGTGACTTATAGTTGACTTGGTTGTCCCTATGTGCTTCTTAGATGTTATGTTATATGTGATAAGATGAAATATGTGTGTGTCTTGTTGTAGTCAACCTATGTCCCTCTACTTGATACATGCAGAATATGGATATGACTCTTGACTTAGTAGGCTAAAACACCTTTGGCATGTATGTATATGTGTGAATGGAATGTGACCTTGAACATAGAAAAGAGGGTCATAATATTGAACCTTCAACCTAGTTAGGAGGTTATGATATCCTTGAAGTTGAAAGTCGTAATGGTATCCTTTTTTGTGAATGGTGGACTTAGGGATAGTTGGCTGGAACAACATGAAATCATCCTTAGGAAAGTGATTGAGCTATCTAAGTAACCATTGTAAGGTAGCGCTAGTGGACCCTCTTTGGTAAGGTGTATTATGATTTGATTATGACTACTATATGGTACCTCTTCATATTCTCCTAGATTGAATTACTTTATGAGAACAAATACTCACCCCGAGTGAATGTGCCATGGGTAGTAGCTCTATTGATAATAAGACTAGAGTTCAAAGAAACCCTTTATATACCTTAACCATGTTCCTACATGGGTTGTGTCCTCGTTCTACCATTAGAAAGTAGAACAACCTCCATTTGAGAAGGTTATGACTCCGGATTCCATGCCTAGCTAGTATGGTCTATGTCGGTTATTGCCTATTATCATCATGTGGGAAACATGCTAGTGTTGGCAAAGCACTATGAAATTTAGGTAGTGGAATGCTACGCTATCTAGATATTGCACGAGTACGCTTTGAAGATATTAGTATGTAGGTTCCCTAGGTCTTCTCCAAGACAATTATGTGAAAGTCCTAATTGTTGCATTTCTTAAATGGGTTAATGAATATAGTGATTTGAGTTAAGATCATGTTAATGAAAAGGTACTTGTCAAGAGTGTCTTTGAGTATTGCTTAGGTAGGCTTGAAGAGGGTGTATGGGCGGACTCTTCATGTCTTACTTAAGTGAGTCTTAAAGTAATTCTAGGTAGGGTGTTTAATTGATGAAACGGGAATAATCTTATATTACGTAGTCTAAAGGATCTCTTTGGTGTGTGTGAAAGGGTTGTATGGATGGTCGCTTCACAACTCACTCAAATGAGACTTAGAATAACCTTTTGTTAGGAGAGTCTCATGTTTATGTGTTCTGAAGTTTTCTTGATGTTATATTGTGGAGTGTGCCTTATATGTGAAGTTGGTGTTGTATATGGTTCTTATACTTATTTTATGAATATTTCTTAAAAATAACATGTTTTATACAAATTTCCTTTTAGCATGATTTTATTGCATATAACCTACTTAGTACATACAATGTGCTAGTTCCAATATTGTTTACTTTTAAAGGTGTAGGTGGCAATTGAGAGGAGCTCTTTAAGTGAAGCTTTGAAACTAGTAATCTTTCAAGCAAATTCGTTGTATGTCCTCACTTGTTCCAAGGACATAACTGTCTTTAGATTACTTGTTAAAAGCATTGTAATAGACTTAGCTATTTTCTATATTGTATTGTATGGGACGTATCCCAAAGATATTCATGTGTATAAGATAGTGACAAATACTTAGCCTTTCCTTATAATTTTTCTATGAAAGGCATTTTGAAGTACTATTCGATTGTGTGAAAATTTTTAATTCCGCACTAATTTTCACACATGTTATATAATGAATGATGTCTAAGGGATTGTATGAGACCTCTGAGAGGTCGAATATGCCGTATTGCAACTCAAGAGTACGTTAACTTCTAGGGTGTACTTGCGGGTCGTAACAAACTTCGTATCAGAGCATAAGGTGATGAAGTAGTCTATAGGATTCGAAGTCTCATTAAAGCCACGTCTAGTATATTCTTGTTCATTGGTTTGAGTCATGACACATCCATGAACGAGAGGCTATAGGACGATTGAGTTTCCCTTCTTATCTACCATTGTGTCGTGTCGTAGAGTAAAAAGTTATGAGTGTCCTTCTTAATGGGTTTCCTTGTTTTATAGGAGATGACTACTAGAAGGATGGGCGCAAGAAGGTTTGAAGAAGAGAGGGTGAATGAGAAAATTACTCCCCAAGTTGAACAAGTTCTCCAAGATGGACAAGTTCCGCAAGGTGTGCAAGTTCCTCAAGGTGAACAAGTGCCTATTGGGGGTCAAGGAGATGAGTTTATGTGTTTCCCCTGGATATGAATAATGTAGAAATTACGCAGGCTCTCCTTTCCCTAGACGGAGCCATGACAACTCATGTGAATAGGGGTATTGATCCTAGGGTGAATGCTTTAGAAAGTACCATGACCTCTAGAAGGAGGGACTTTGTGAGGATGAATTCTCCTATATTCCTTGGCTCTAAGGTGGTAGAGGATCCCCAAGAGTTTCTTGATGGTGTATACAAGGTGTTGAGTGCCATGGGGGTGACTTCTAGGGAGAAAGCAGAGTTAGCTTCGTACCAATTGATGGAGGTTTCTCAAGTGTGGTACACTCAATAGGAAGATAATAGGCCAGTTGAGTCGGGTCCCATTGAGTGGGAGGAGTTTAAGGAAATTTTCTTAGGAAAGTACTTTCCCGGTAAGAGGAGGGTGGTGAAGGTTGAAGAGTTCATTGATCTTAGGCAAGGTAAAATATGTGTTGAAGAGTATTCCTTGAAGTTTACCTTGTTGTCTAGATATGATCCATCCTTGATGTCTAACCTTAGGGATGATATGAGTAGGTTTGTGATCGGTGTTGCCGACCTTGTGAAAAAAGAGTGTCGTACATCCATACTCCATAATGACATGAACTTGTATAGGATTATGTTGTATGGACAACCCATTGAACACTCCAAATTTAGTAAGATCTCAATGAATTTGAAAAGGAGTGGATCCAATGGGAAAAACCAACCTAGGTTTAAGAAAAGGGATCCAAATCAAGAAGGATAGTGCTCCTAAAATCAAGATTGAGGATTGTAGTGGTTCTCGAGGTGTTAAGCCTACTTATGTTACTTGTGGGAAGAAGCACTTTAGGAAATATTTAGCCTGTATCGGTCGATGCTTTGGTTATGGTAAGGATGGTCACAAGGTGAGGGATTATCCTACCATTGCGTATAGAGGAAGAGAGGCCAAGCAAGTTCGTTCTAGTGTTCTGGAAGGTGATGTTCCAATAAAGAATCACTTCTATGCTCTCTGAGCTAAATGATCAAACTCAGATGATGATGGTGCCGGTAAGTTACAGTTTTCTCTTTAGTTGTTATGGGTTCGTTCTAAGTGGGGGAAAATGTAGAGTAGTTGGGTTGTTGATTGTTGTCTCTTCTCTTACATTCTATACAAGCATGAGGGTAAGATTGTGATAGTAACATGTTACATTTTTTTAGGCGTCTTGAGTCAAAATGAATTTTATTGATCTCCTTGCATTCTGCATTTTCATGAAGTTATGTTTAAATGGTAAAATTATTTTATATGATTTTGTCTCTCATGTTGTCATGCCTTCATCATGAATTGCATAAATGTTGGATTAGTGATTTAGTAAGCATGCCTTCTTGTGAAGTAGTTGGAAATTTTTTGCTTAATTGTGTTTTCATGAGAGTCACTCTAATGAGCTTGAAAATGATGTATATGAGAATGATAACGTGAGGGGAAGGAACTTCCTCTTATATGTTAAGAAAAGGTAGAATCCTATTACATGATGAGTTGTAGATAAAGTTCAATCCTTCTTGTTATGTTGAGTCTCTTTGTTATGTGGAGTTGATGTTCTTCCTATCTATGTGTATTGAAAATAATGTGGTATAATTATGAGCTTCTAGTCTTGAGTCTTAACTCTTGAAAGAGTTTAAAAAGTGTAGCGAGTGTCATTCGAGGACGAATACTTCCATGTGGGGGAGTATTGTTACACCCTCAAAATGAGCTAGGTTGAGTTAGAGCCTAACATGTTGGTTATGAGTCTTTCAAATCCTAAAATGGTTAATTGTAGTGTTAATAGGAAGTGTGTAAAGTTCGGATGAGTTTGGAGGTCAAACGTCTAAGAATGTCTAAGATGATCTAAAGTTAGGCTTGAGACGTGCTTGCGCGTTATAGTGTGTCTTGGCATGTTTTCTGTGTTGATTGGAGTCTAAATTGGTAATATCCGGGGAGCACCCCCTAGACGTAACCGGCGTTGTCGTCCTCTTTGAGGACTAAGACTAGTCTCTTAGCATACATTATTACATTAATAGGTTTAAATACAAAAAAAAATTAAACGTTTCATTTCTTCTACATTGAGGTTAACATAGACCTCTACATACACAAAATATATTTGTATCGAGTATACTACCCATCGTATAGGAAGATTACATAGTCTTCTACTTTTATTGCACATCAATATATATATATATA
>NC_028645.1:31813691-31831071 GCF_001406875.1 Solanum pennellii
TATATATATATATAACATAGAACATAGTTTTTAAAGATTGTCTCATCTCATAACCATCTAACAAGATTAACAATTTGGGCATAGCCCATACATCAATGTAAGAATAGCCACATATATAGGCTCTATACAATTCATACTCAAATAAAAAGAGATAGAACATAAGAGTGGTAAAACTAAAACAACTTCATAAGTACGATATTGGCATCACCCTCGGAAAGTGAGGACCTACCCACTTGGATGAATGAGAAATTCCAAGCCTTTTTCAAAGTCGTCTCAAAGAGACCTCAAAGACCGGAACCTAAAATATTGGGGAAAAGGGAGAAAACGGGGTTAGTACACCACTTGTACTAAGTATGAGACCATATGCACGTATAAGATCAAATCATTATAAAAAATACATTTCATTGAGTTTGCCCTTTTCATTAAAGCCTTTATGCACATTCAACAAGATCGTACCAACCATTAGGACAGGTTCATTTAGTTATAGGCATGTATATCACAAGAACAATACCACCAAGTCTAGTCAAGTTAACATGCATATTATATAATTGAATACCTTGCTAAAGCAAGACAATCACCCATACACCCTCATTAAGTCAACAAGTGCAATGCCTAAGCAAAGACCCGTAACCTTACTCAATCAAGTAACTCAACAAAAACCACGACCAACATCCAACTTCACATAACACATCATGTAAGAATACATTTCATCAAAATTTACCAACGCCACATAATGTCATTTACATATAAGTTCATTATATACATATCATTTATATTTATATGCATATACATACATAAGAACATCGTTCTACGACTCCCTTCAATGATAACTAGTGCAATGTATAGGTAGAGTCCCATACCCCTACCTAGACTAAGCTAAACCTTTTAGTTCATCCTAGTTAGAGTTCATCCGTTACTTCATTTTACCTTTTAAGAACATCATACCTTAACCGACATAGACCACATTATCTAATTGTAGAATCCGGTGTCATGGAACCTTACACTGAAAGAAGGTGGACTACTTTCCAAGGTAGTACCAATACATGAACATAGATACTACGTGGATCCACTAGCTAGTATTATTATGGGGCAACATAGTTCAAGAACTAGGAAACATAGTTGGGACCCTCTTTATGCCTACATGAATTATAGTCTCCAATCTCAAGAGTACATTCATGATCCTACCTTCCCTATGTGGGAAGGGACACTCCTCAATCTAGTTCACTCAGTGCTAAGCTAGAGTCCTTTTTTGAAATGTCTTTAAGCCTTTATTAACAATCATAGATTAGTTTAGGTAATAGGGTCTAGCCCTTGTATAATCATCATCATTATATCTAAATAAGAATTGCATGAGTATAGTCCTTTTGTTACAATTCATATAAGTCAGGTTAGCACATTTACATATTTATTCATGATAAGGCACATTGGTAGTCATCACCATTATTATAACATTTACATCTTAATTAAACTCACAACCATAGTCAAGACATTTCAATTCAACATAATACCACCCTATCAATCCTAATACAAGACATACTCCGACACAACATCATGACTTAATCACAATTAACCATAAATTGATGTAAAGACTAGGGATCATAAGACTTACCAAGTCTCCCTCATAATTTTTCATCAATATCTTACCATCAACCCTTAATACAACAAAATTAAGGCATAACATAATCATAATTCAATGACCAACATGGTAACAAGATTATAAGAATCACCACATCACAATTCAATACTAGATCATATCTTAAGACAAGATACTTAGGTCAATTCACAACACACTTATTAACCTAGATCACTTCTCAAGAACTAGCATTAGAAGGACTACAATTCACCATAATTCATTCATTATTAGTATAACAACATCATCTATTAGTAATTCAACCAATAACCATGTCAATTGAACTAATATAACCTAATTCATATCAAGATCATAACCTAGGGTTAAGGGGTAAAGGTCATCTTCTACAAACTATACCAAACCATAAAAATATATCATAATTAAGTTAGAAAAAATGTTAATATATTCATAATATCCAAAATAAATCATAAACAAATCAACTCATAAAATTAATTTCGAGATTGGGAAAGACCCACATGAAAACTCAACTTTTGAAAATACTTTGAAGGAACCCTTTGAGGAAAGAGGTCTCAAAGGTAAATTAGATCCCATACCTTAATGTTTGATGAAGAATTTATTGGGAATTCATCCCTTTACAGCCCCTAAAATCCTCCCCTAGCTTGGTCTTCAATGGAGTTCTTCACTAGAGAGAGAAAGAAGAGAGAAGGAAGAGAATTTGGGTTTGTGAGTTATGAGAGTTTACTTAGTCTTTATTAGGTTAGGACTTTATATACGGTGTTAACTAAGTTAATTAGACTTTCCTTAATCCATAGATAACAACCAAACCTCATAATTAATTATTTAAGACTTAGTCAAAACGTGTGGAAAATTGGACCCTCACACACGAGACCTCGACCAACGGTCCGTCTGTGAGTCGACGACCACCCCCCTTCTGTGCTGCACATCCATAGTCTTGGTCAGATACAATGCACATAAGTCACTCCAATTAATTGTCTAAGTGTTGGTCGATGGATTGAATTGACGTCCCGTCGATCAACACACGCCCAGTTGAAGCCCTTACGTGGGTGCACACTGCCCAGTCAGTGTTTGACTCCAATGTGCATGTCCTTGGGGAGTTGTACCTGGACCTTTTGATTATGAATCAACTTAAACGCATGTTATACAGCCTACCACAAATTTTCATCATTTTCTGACTTTTAAAAGCTAGTCAAATAGGCTAAGGCACGCTAGTACCTCCTTGAACTAATTTTTGGATGTCATGTACTTCTTGGACGTTTAGGTTTCTACACTTCCTAAATGACTTATATTCATTAGAATGAACATTAAAACAGTGTCTAGACCTTATGAACACATGTTAGGCTCTAGAACACGTCTTGGATTTTGGAAGTGTTACATTATCCCCCCTTAGGAAACATTCATCCCCAAATGACACTAAAAATATTTTTGAAGGAAGGAATAGACTCAAGACTAGCAGCCCAACCAACAACAATGCAAGACAACATTAATCGTATTACTTAAACAAGGCTACTCAAAAGCTTCAACTACCACACATAAGGCTCAACCATTACATTATGAGGAATTCTCTTCTCATAGCAACAACATGAGCTCAACATACTTTACATGAGTCGATTATGCTAAATTCAACTTACCAACATGATACATATCATTTCATAAAGACTCGTCATATCAAAATGCAAAACATAACTCAAACAAGCCAAAGAGCAAAATTCTTTAGTTCAAATGCACAATTTCACAGTAAGTTATTGTAACAACATAACAAAATGCATATATTGCAATACTTCACCAAAAATCAAGAAACTTCAATGTCTAGTCATTATTTTCATTATTAATAGAAGTAACTAACCTTAGTTATCAAATAGATGAGAGTAACGGGACTTCATGTCGGCCTCAGCCTCCCATGTTGCACCCTCAACTAGGTGATTCTTCCATAACACCTTTACGAAGCCACCTCTTTGTTCCTCAACTTCTTTACTTTCCTATAAAGAATTTGAATCGGAACCTTTTGATAAGAGAGGTTATCCTACACACCAAGACCCTCAATATGAAGAATAGACTCAGGATCACCGATACACTTCTTAAGCATAGACACATGGAAAACCAGATGAACTAAAGTCAATTCACTAGGCAACCTTAACTCATAGGCAACCTTACTAATCCTGTGCAAGATTTCATAGGGACCCACATAACGGGGACTTGACTTCCCTTTCTTGCAAAATCTAACCACCCCTTTCATAGGTGAAATTTTCAAGTACACTTATTACCTTCTTCAAAATCTAAATCCCTTCTCCTATGATCGGCATAAGACTTTTGCTGACTATAGGCCGTTTGCAACCGGTTCCTTATGATGTGAACTTTTTCCAAAATCTTATAAATCAAATCGGGACTAAGAATCGAAGACTTTCCGACTTCAAACCACCCAATAGGAGATCTACACCTCCTACCATACAAGGCTTCATAAGGAGCCATGGATATGGATGAATGGAAACTATTATTGTAAGCAAGCTATACCAAAGGCAAGTGTTTATCCAAACTTCCCTTGAAGTCAATGACACAATGTCTAAGCATATCCTCAAGGGTTTGAATAGTAGCTCTGCTCCACTCCCCGTTTGGGGATGAAAAGTGGCACTCCACTTCACCTTAGTACCCAACACTTCTTGGAATGACCTCAAAAACCTAGATGTGAATTGTGCACCCTATCCGACATGATGGATAATGAAATACCATGGCGACACACAATCTTATCTATGAAGATCTTTGCATAATCCTTCACCAAAGAAGTAGACTTGACGGGAATAAAATGAGCGGACTTGGTAAACCTATCCACCACCACCCATATGGAGTCATATTGTTTTTCAGTCTTAGGCAAACCTACCACAAAATGCAAATTGATTTCTTCCCACTTCCAAGTAGGAATTTGGATTTCTTGAAGTAAACCACCCGGCTTTTGATGTTCGGCTTTCAATTTTTGGCAATTTGGACACTTTTGTAACAAACTCCAATATGTCCTTTTTCAAACCTTCCCACCAAAACACTTCCCTAAGGTCATGATACATCTTTGTTGACCCCGGATGAATAGATTAACTGGAACCATGAGCTTCCTCAAGAATCCGGTTCCTCAAATCATCTACATTAAATAAAAAAACACAACCTTCCCTGATACCTCAAAACACCATCCCCCCCCCCCAAGGAGACTGACTCATTATGCTTACCAAGAACCAATTCCTTCAACTCCATCAATGGTTGATCAAGGTGTTGTTTGGACTTCACCTCAACAACTAAGGATGACTCCGAGTTATGATGGACCATAAAACCACCATTTGGAGAATCTTTCAATCAAACCCCAATCTAGCCAACCTATGAACATCTTTTACTAGGTCTTTCTTGGCTTCTTCCACATGAGACACACTACCCATAATGATACGACTTAGAGCATCCGCGACCACATTGGCCTTATTGGGGTGATAGAGAACACTCATGCCATAATTTTTCAACAATTCTAATAACCTTTTTTCGGATATTCAACTCCTTTTGAGTAAACACATATTGTATACTCTTGTGGTTGGTATACACATCAACATGAACACCATACAAGTAATGCCTCCAAATTTTCTAGGCCAATACCACAGCCGCTAACTCAAGTTCATGGGTTGGATAGTTCTTGTCATGCACCTTAAATTGTCTAGAAGAAAGTGTGATTACCTTCCCATGTTGCATAAGCAAACACCCCAAACCCACTCGGGATGCATCACATACAGAACAAAGACCTTTGTACCCTCTGGCAAAGTCAATTCCAGAGCAGAAGTAAGCCTATCTTTCAAGATTTAGAAGCTTTTATCACATGCCTCCGACCGCTCAAACTTCTTACTCTTTTGGGCAAAAGTAGTCAAGGGAGAAGCAATGGATGTAAAACCATCCTCAATCCTCCTATAATAACCTGCTAGACCCAAGAAACTCTGAATGTCAGTTGGAGTCAATGGTCTAGGCCAAATTTTCACCGCTTTCGTTCTCCTTGGATCAACCTCAACTCCCTCATTAGAGATGTATGACCAAAAACACCACCGACCTCAACCAAAACTCACATTTGATATACTTGGTAAACAATTGATCTTCATTAAGTAGTTGCAACACCGCTCTAAAATGACCCATGTGATTAATCTCGTTTTTCAAATATACCAAGATATCGTCGACGAAGACAATGAAAAATGAATCTAGGTAACTTTAAAACACCCTATTCATTAGGTCCATAAACGCCTCTAGATCATTAGTGAGACCAAAGGACATTACTAACAACTCATAGTGACCATATCTAGTCTGAAATGCCGTCTTTGGTATACCCTCACCTCTCATCCTAAGTTGGTGATACCTCGATCTCAAGTCAATCTTAGAAAAGTAGCTTGCCCCTTGGAGTTGATCAAACAAGTCGTCAATCCGTGGAAAGGCTACTTGTTCTTAATCGTGACTTTATTGAGTTGGCGATAATCAATGCACATTATTAAGGACCCCTCCTTCTTCTTCACAAACAAGACCAGACCACCCCATGGAGAAATTCTAAGTCTAATGAAGACTTTGTCTAGTAAATCTTTGAGTTGAGCCTTCAACTCCTTCAATTCGGTCGGAGGCATCTGATAAGGAGGAATTGAAATGGGATTTGTATCCGTTAGCAAATCGATACCAAAATCAATTTCTTGTTCGGGAGGAATACCAGGAAGATCATTAGGAAAGACCTCGGAAGTTCACTCATCACGGGGACCGATTAAATGGGAGGAATTTTGGAGTATAAATCTTGGACTCTTACTATATGATATAGACAACCTTTTTAGATTGTTTTGCATGCTTTTATAAAAGAGATTATACGACCTCTAGGAATAGAATTTACCCCCTTCCACTCTACAACGGGGTCATTTGGGAATTTAAATCTCACCACCCTAGTTCTACAATCAATAGAGGCAAAGCAAGCATGCAACCAATCCATACCCAAAATGATATCAAAATCAAACATATCAAGTTCTACTAGTTCAACATAAGAAACTCTATTGGGCAACATTATAGGACAATTTCTATACACCGTCTTTGCAATAACCGACTCACCCACTGAGGTAGACACTATAAAAGGTTCATGCAAGATATTAGGGAAAATGTCAAGATTTTTAGCTACAAGAGGTGTAACATATGACAAGGTAGCACTGGGATCAGTAAAGGATACACATCAATAGAAAAGACTTTCAACATACTGTTCACCACATCGGGAGAGGTCTCTTGCTCACCCCTAGTGCGTAGAGCATAGAAGAGGTTCTTCTTAAAAGCATCATTAGAGCCACTTACTTGAGCTTGACCACCACCCCTATCTTGACTCTTCAATTAGGGCAATCCTTAACCTCGTGTCCACTTTTACCACAACCAAAACAATTATCCGTCTCCTTAAGGCAATCACCATAATGTTTCTTGTCACATTTTGCACTTCTTAGTGAGTGTACTATTGCTCCCTCCTTTTTGTGACTTAGGGCTAGACACCCTATAATCCCTAGCCTTTGGGAATTTGGATGGAATTTGACTATAAAACCTTTTCTTGAACTTGACTTGTCTTTGATATCAAGCCTACCCTTCGAAGAACCACCCTCAAAAGATCTTGCCCTTTTTGCATCTCTACTCTTTCTCCTAGGCCTTTTCTCCTCCACTTGTCGAGCATGCACCATGAGATGATAAATGTTCATATTTTCATGTAGCACAGCCAAATGACACTCCTCTTGCAAGTCCTCCGACATCCCCATCACAAAGCGGCTCATTTCATCCCTAGGATTGGAAACCAAAGAAGGAGCATACCTGGACATTTTAGTAAATATCAAAGAGTATTCAAGCACACTCATACCTCCTTGATCAAGGTTTATGAACTCCACAACTTCGGCCTCCCTCATCTCCCTAGGAAAGAACCTATCAAGAAAAGCCTTCTTGAAGATCTTCCAAATCACCGGTCCACCCCTTATAGGCCTATTGTCCCTCCATTGGACATACTATGTTTGAGCCACATCTTTGAGTAGGTAAGTGGCTAACTCGGCCTTCTTATTAGTAGTCAATCTTATAGCAAAAAGAATCTTGTAAACTTCATCAATTAACTCTTGGGGGTCTTCTTCAACCTTTGACACATAGATGTTAGGAGGATTCATCCTAGTGAAATCCCTTAGATGGGAAGCCATGGTAGTAACTTGTTTACTTGGACGGGGTAAAACCTCCCGGTTAGCTTGGGCATTCATAGCTTGGGTAGTGACGTCTTGGGCCAATTGGAAGAGGGAATCCCTTATGTCACCATCTGCAACATTCAAGAAAAAATGTACTTATATAGTGAAGAGCCTATTAGGTTTTAAAAATATGCATTGAGGTACATAGTCATCCCCATTGTCCAATATTTAGTAATATTGGGCATGTTAGAGAATATTGTCTTAAGGGTGTTAGCCAATTTTTATGTATTCACAAGTAAATGAAAATACACTTTGATGTTCAAATGCTTCAATACAAACTTATTTAGGAACTTTACCTCCAATGAAGACCCTAAGCTAAAATTCTTTATCTCTTCAATTCTTAACCTCATCGTTTACTCACATTAGGTACTAGGCATCCAAGTTTCAAGCCTAGGTAAAATAGCACATATCATTTAAAATGATCATGTAGATTAAGCAGTCCCCAAGGACATAGAGAGGATCCTTGGACCAGAAGTGAACTTTTCAGAATGCACGGATTGAGGAAAGTGCACAGGAACACATGTCCAAGCACATGTGCAACCGGCCGAGAGACAAGCCCAACCGATTCGGTTAGGGCGGTTAGAGGGCAGGCGTGTCGGATCAAACCATGTGGGGCTGATCTCCCTAACTAATTCAAGGTCTTAAAAAACTAACAAAACTAGATAATTAACCTAGGACTAACTAAAATAAACCAACTAGTGTGCCCGAAATCCTAAGACCTAACCGAGTGACACTAACTGAATAACTAACTAAAGAAACATCCTAGTACCTAACCTAGGATGTTTCAAAAGGGTTGGTTATGGTCCTAACGACTTAGGGGTACTTTAGTAATTACCCTAGGTCACTTTATTAATTAAATTAGCAACTTAAGTGATTAATTTAATTCTTGGTCAAAGCCGAGACCCTTAGTCAAATGCTCTCCTAGTTTTAGTCGATTTAGGAGGGGCATTTTGGTAATTTAAGTGGAGGGTCTTTCGGGTAACTCTTGGGACGTCGATATAATAATATTAGGTTAATTTTAGACCATTTTTACATGTCCCAAATAATATTAAACTAAATTCTTCACAAACTCGCAAGAACGCTTTCTTTTCCAAACTCCATCGAAGAGCAAGAAAGCTTAAGGAAGAAGAACAAAGTTTTGAAGTCTCCAATCAGATTTCGTGGATTCTTCATCTATAAGATATGGGTTTTCACTCTTGGGATTCCTTTACCTAACAGTTCCTTTCAAGATAACTTTTTCAAGAACTTCAAATACTAGGGTGTTTACTCTACAAAATATATTTTCTTCCTAACCGTAGATTTATGTTTTTTCAATGAAAAGTAAACGTTTTCTATATCTAATTTCGCATGAATTGTTGAGTTATTGATTGATAATGTTTGAATATCGTGTGATATATGATCTTTCTCTAAGTGATGGTTTCGAATCGGTTGTTTCTATTATTTGATAACGTGAAAATGCAGGGTTAGAATTTAAGGTTTGAATGAACCCTTTTATGGCCCGTTTACCTTTTCCTACGCTATGCATTGATCTTGTACATGACTTTATGAGTTGTTCTTGATTATGTCATTGAATATTTCACTAAGTATTATCATGAACATCGCATGATGAATAATGTTCTTGGAAGCAAGAGGTAAGTCTTCTAAAATCGTGATTACTCTAAGATGTTTATGTTAGCCTATAAGTTATGATGCTATGTTATGAAAAATATGTATGATGTTGCTATGTGAATATGTTGTGTATGAACATGTAAATTGTGAGATCATGATAATAACACTAATATGCAAGTTTATGATATCCCTTGTATGTTTTACACAAGGTGATTATGTTATGTTAATCTCACATAAGAAAGGTAATGATGAAAGGACAATTCTCATCTAATCTAAAAGATCTCACGATCGTGTTATACAGGGGGTAATCTCCTATGACGTATGATAAGTTTATGATAAAAGAAAACTTAAAGGTTATTTCAAGAAAAGGGACTTAAGCTAAGCACCGATGAACTAGATATAGGAACTGTGTCTTCCCTAGCGGGAAGAAAGGTTCACAATGATTCTCATGAGATTGAGGTTGCCATGTAATGTGGAACTATGGGTCTCTAATACATCTCCTAGTTCTCGAACTATGTTGCCACCATAGGTTACTAGAAAGTTGATTCACATAAGAAAGCTAGGTAGTATTCAATTCTACTTTGGCAGGTAGACCACCTCTTTTCGGTGTGGGGAAGACACTAGATTCCATGTTTAGCTCAAATGGTCTATGTCGGTTAATGCCTATGTTCCTTCATGTAAAATGAAAGACAGGTAAACGAACGTTGACTAGGGTGACTCGAGGAGTTTGCTTAGTATAGGTAGTGGTAATGGACGCTACCTAGACATTGCACAAGTTGACTCTAAGGGAAGTCCTAGGAGATTGTTCTTATGAATATGATAATTTGAAAGATATGGCGATTATGATATATGATGTTACTTTTATATGATCTTGGCTATGATGATGAATACGTTATTTGGCTATATTTATATGTGAATGATAACTAACTATGTTACAAGTTATATGAAGCAAAGCTTTACTTATGGTCTCCTAACTTATCTACTCGGTTAAGTGGGGTTATGGGGCCCCACATGACCATTGTACTTGTAGGTTGGGGATGAGGTTATTGGTAAACGTTTTGTATGTTATGTTTATATTGTTATTGAATATGAATTGTTAACTTGAGTTTATGAGAATATGCCTTCGATTATGATGATGCTTTAAGTGATGGAATGTCTAACATGTATATGTTATATTGTATGTGCATTAAAGATTCTTATATGACTTAGCATATTTTTTAAAGAGATGATAAATGATCCTTTTTCATGCAAGTCCCTATGTATTATGTGCATGTACACATACTTAGTGCATGTGGCCTACTAACACCATTACTTTATATTACTACAATGTAGGTTCCGGCCATTGAAGTTAAGTAGGTCGAGTTGAAGAAGCTTGGAACTCTTTCTCCAAATCTTGGTAGGTCCTCACGTTCGGGACGCTATCATTTATTTTCAAGCCTATGAAGACTTAGTAGTTTTTTGAATACTTTATTCCATTATGTTCTTTGGATTCTTTTGTATTAAGGCCTATATGGCATATTGACTATTATTGGCTAAGTCCAGATTTGCATTCTTAGATGGTTTCTATATATGTGAGATAGTTTTAGAATATCATATATCTTTATGAATCTTAAGTACGAAGTCTAAGTATACTTAAATTAGTATGTAATGTTTTTAATTTTTCTGCAATTTCTAATGATCACATGTTATGATGAATGCTAAGAGGCTTGTCATCGACCTTTGAGAGGTTAACGAGGCCAGTCTCATCCGGGGTATGTTGTCTGGGTGTGACAAACTTTGTATCAGAGCATGAGATTAAACATGGAATATTAAACTTGGTATCTGAGCATGATGTTAAATATTCTTAGGATCAATGTCTCACTAAACCACATTATCTAGTGTCTTGTTCGTGGTTGTCAAGCGCGTGACAATTGTGGATGAGAGGTTATGTGATTATTAGGAAACTTTTCTTTTCTTGATACTCCTATGGCGTGCCTTTAGAGTTTTGACAGTATGTGTCTATTAGCATCTAATCCCTTTCTTGTGTATTTAGGCGATGAACACAAGAAGGACAGCCGCTAGAAGTGTAGGCGATGAGATTGCGAATGTGGGAGCTACTCTGCAAGGTAACCGAAATGCTCCTGAAGTGCAAGCTGCTGCAAATGATCAAGTTCCGGTGAATCCTCCAGCTATGACGGGTGGGGAGGTGAGGGAATCCCTGCTCCAAATGGCCCAAGCCATCACCACCCAAGCTCAAGCCATCATGGGTCAAGCTAATAGAGAGGTTGCACCGCGAGAAAATCAGCATGCTAGTATTATGGCTAGCCATTTGAGAGACTTTACGAGGATGAATCCTCCCATGTACTTTGGATCAAAAGTTTATGAGGACCCCCAAGATTTCCTTGATGAGGTCTACAAGATTTTGTTTTCTATGGGGGTGAGTACTACTGAGAAGACTGAACTTGCTTCTTATCAACTCAAGGACATGACTCAGACATGGTACAATATGTGGAATAATAGTATGGCTTTAGGAGATGGTCCCGTGACTTGGGAGATCTTCAAGAACACCTTTATTGACAGATTCTTCCCAAGGGAGCAAAGAGAAGCTAAGGTAGAGGAGTTCATCAACCTTCGTCAAGGAGGTATGAGTGCTAAGGAATACACCTTGATGTTCATTAAGTTGTCCAAATATGCTTCTTCTTTGGTTTCTAATGCTAGGGATGAAATGAGTTGTTATGTAACAGGCGTGTCCGAAGATCTTGAAGAAGAATGTAGTGCATCCATTTTTCATGACAATATGAACCTTTCTAGGTTGATGGTTCATGCTCAACAGGTTTAGGAAAGTCGCCTAAGGAAGAGGAATAGGGAAGCTATAAAGGCAAAGTCTTTTGATAATGGGTCTCCTAAAAATAGGCTTGATGTTAAGACAAGCCTAAGTTTTAGAAGAGGTTTTCAAAACAAGTTCCTTCATATTTCTCCAAGAATCACAATGATAGAGGTTCTAATCCTAAACCTCAAGAGGGGGAAATGTTGATCCACCAAGAGAAAGACCAACTTGTGGTAAGTGTGGTAAGAAGCATGGGGGCGAATCTATTGTTGGAACTACTAGTTGTTATAATTGTGGGAAAGGAGGTCATATTGTGAAAGCTTGTCCTAATATTAGAGGCCAAGGTAAGGAAATAGCCAAGCTCAACCAAGCGGTCCTAATTCTGAAGCTCCAAAAAGGAATCCTTTCTATGCACTCAAGGCTAGGGGTGACCAAGAAGCTCTCTCAACGTTCTGACAGGTATGTTGTAAGTTTTGGGAATGCAATGTTTCCAAGAAGAAATAAGAATGAGAATCAAAGCTAGTTAATAAATCTTCTATGCCAAATCAACATTATAGCTTGGCCAAACTAAGCATTGAATTGTTCTTATAGGTTAATCAAAGGTTAAAAGTTGGTTTTCTTAAAATGATGTGATTACTATAGGATATACAAGAAGTCAATTGACTTTGCTAGTAATAATAATCAAAGAATGGGCATAACCAATAAAGATTGGCTTATAAAGACTTCATGCCCAATTCAACAAGAATGAAAAAAAAATTAACTTGTTTACTATATAAGTGCATGTTTTGGTAAAAGATAGTATCAACTAAAGTTTTAAGAAGATGTTTTCATACTCTATTCTTGCACTTATGTGAAACTAGTATGAATATGTTTTCTTGAGATTTTGTTGTTTTGTTGTTATCTTGAGAACATTGATAGCATGGTAACTCTTTGATGCATTTTGAGCTTAATAAGGTTGAGAAGGAATATCCTCACTATGTGTTATGAATATGTAGCTCTTATATGTTTGTGCATCATAAATTGAGTGCCAAGTGTAATGATATGTTATGTACTAGTTGTGCTTCTAGTATTGATTCTTTTCCTACCCTCCAAAAGAATTTAGTGTTTCTCGAGGACGAATGTTACTAAGGGTGGGATAATGTAACATTCCAGAAAAAATGTACTTGTGTAGTGAAGAGCCTATTAGGTTTTAAAAATATGTATTGAGGTACATAGGCATCCCCATTGTCCAATATTTAGTAGTATTGGGCATGTTAGAGAATTTGGCTTAAAGGTGTTAGCCAATTTTTATGTATTCACAAGTAAATGAAAATACACTTTGATGTTCAAATGCTTCAATCAAAGCTTATTTAGGAATTGTACCTGCAATCAAGACCCTAAGCTAAAATTCTTAATCTCTTCAATTCTTAACCTAATCGCTTACTCACATTAGGTACTAGGCATCCAAGTGTCAAGCCTATGTAAAATAGAACATATCATTTAAAATGATCATGTAGATTAAGCAGTGCCCAAGGACATAGTGAGGAGCCTTGGACCAGAAGTTAACTT
Organism: Solanum pennellii; assembly: GCF_001406875.1. Lineage (NCBI taxonomy): Eukaryota > Viridiplantae > Streptophyta > Magnoliopsida > Solanales > Solanaceae > Solanum > Solanum pennellii. The sequence goes on from NC_028645.1 coordinate 31,827,499, forward strand.
TCCATAATGTACGGATTGAGGAAATTGCACAGCAACACATGTGCAAGCACATGTGCAACCGGCCGAGAGACAAGCCCAACCGATTTGTTTAGGGCGGTTAGGGGGCAGGCATGTCAGATCAAACCATGTGGGGCCGACCTCACTAAATAATTCTAGGTCCTAACTAACTAACCTAACTAGCTAATTAACCTAGTACTAACTAAAATAAACCAACTAGTGTGCCCGAAATCCTAAGACCTAACCGGGTGACACTAATCGAATAACTAACTAAAGAAACGTCCTAGTACCTAACCTAGGATGGTTAAAAAGGGTTGATTATGGTCCTAAAGACTTGGGGGTACTTTAGTAATTACCCTAGGTCACTTAATTAATTAAATTAGCAACTTAAGTAATTAATTTAATTCCTGGTCAAAGCCGAGACCCTTAGTCAAATGCTCTCCTAGTTTTAGTCGATTTAGGAGGGGCGTTTTGGTAATTTAAGTGAAGGGCCTTTAGGGTAATTCTTGGGACGTCTATATATTTATTTTAGGTCAGTATTAGACCACTTTTACACGTCCCAAATCAGATTAAACGAAATTCCTCAGAATCTCTCAAGAACGCTTTCTTTTCCAAACTCCATTGAAGAACAAGAAAAAGCTTATGGAAGAAGACCAAGGTTTCGAAGTCTCCAATCAAATTTCGTGGATTATTCATCTATAAGGTATGGGTTTTCAATCTTGGGATTCCTTTCCCCAAGAGGATTTTTTTAAGATAATTTTTCAATAACTTCAAATACTATGGTTTTTACTCTACATAACTGATTTTCTGCCTAACCCTAGATTTATGTTTTTTCAATGAAAAGTAAACATTTTCTATATCTAATTTTGCATGAATTGTTGAGTTATTGATTGATAATTTTTATATGTCGTATGATACATGATCTTTCTCTAAGTGATGGTTTTGAATGGGTTGTTTCTAGAGTTTGATAACGTGAAAACATCAGTGTTAGAATTTAATGTTTGAATGAACCCTTTTACGACCCGTTTACCTTCTCCTATGCTATGCATTGATCTTCTACATGATTTTATGAGTTGCTCTTGATTATGTCATTGAGTATTTCACTAAGTATTATCATGAATATCGGATGATGAATAAGATTCTTGGAAGCAAGAGGTAAGTCTTCTAAAATTGTGATTACTCTAAGATGTTTATGTTAGCCTATAAGTTATGATGCTATGTTATGAAAAATATGTATGATGTTGCTATGTGAATATGATGGCTATGAACATGTAAATTGTGAGATCATGATAATAACACGAATAAGCAAGTTTATGATATCCCTTGTATGTTTTACACAAGGTGATTATGTTATGTTAATCTCACATAAGAAAGGTTATGATGAAAGGACAATTCTCATCTAATCTAAAAGATCTCACGATCATGTTATACAGGGGGTAATCTCCTATGACGTATGATAAGTTTATGATAAAAGAAAACTTAAAGGTTATTTCAAGAAAAGGGACTTAAGCTAAGCACCGATGAACTAGATATGGGAACTGTCTCTTCCCTAGCGGGAAGAAAGGTTCACAATGATTCTCATGAGATTGAGTTTGCCATGTAATGTGGAACTATGGGTCTCTAATACATCTCCTAGTTCTCGAACTATGTTGCCACCATAGGTTACTAGAAAGTTGATCCACATAAGAAAGCTAGGTAGTATTCAATTCTACTTTGGCAGGTAGACCACCTCTTTTCGGTGTGGGGAAGACACTAGATTCCATGTTTAGCTCAAATGGTCTATGTCGTTAATGCCTATGTTCCTTCATGTAAAATGAAAGACAGGTAAACGAACGTTGACTAAGGTGACTCGAGGAGTTTTCTTAGTATAGGTAGTGGTATGGGACGCTAACTAGACATTGCACAAGTTGACTCTAAGAGAAGTCCTAGGAGATTGTTCGTATGAATATGATAATATAAAATATATGGCGATTATGATATATGATGTCACTTTTATATGAATGTTGGCTATTATGATGAATACGTTATTTGGCCATATTGTTATGTGAATTATAACTATGTTACAAGTTATATGAAGCTTCTTTACTTATAGTCTCCTACCTTATTTACTCGGTTATGTGGGGTTATGGGGCTCCACATAACCATTGCAGTTGTAGGTTGGGGATGAGGTCATTGGTAAGCGTTTTGTATGTTATGCTTATATGGTTTATTGAATATGAATTGTTAACGTGACTTTATGAGAATATGCCTTCGATTATGATGATGCTTTAAGTGATGGAATGTTTAACTTGTACATGTTATATTGTTTGTTCATTGAAGATTTTCATATGACTTAGCATGTTTCTAAAGAGATTATAAATGATCCTTTTTCATGCATGTTCCTATGTGTTATGTTCATATACCCATACTTAGTACATGTGGCGTACTAACCTCATTACTTTATATTACTACAACTGTAGGTTCCGGCCATTGAAGTTAAGCAGGTCGAGTTGAAGAAGCTTGGAACTCTTTCTCCAAGTCTTGGTAGGTCCTCACGTTCGGGACGCTATCATTTATTTTCCAGCCTATGAAGACTTAGTAGTTTTTAGTATATGTTATTCCATTATGTTCTTTGGATTCTTTTGTATTAAGGCCTATATGGCATATTGACTATTATTGGCTAAGTCCAGATTTGCATTCTTAGATGGTTTCTACACATGTAAGACTGTTTTAGAATATCTTATGTCTCTATGAATCTTATGTATGATGTCTATGTATACTTCAATCAGTATGTAAAAGTTTTTAATTTTTCTGTAATTTTTAATGATCACATGTTATGATGAATGTTAAGAGGCTTGTATATGACCGCTGAGAGGTTAACGCCGCCGGTCTCATTCGTGGTATGTTGTCTGGGTGTGACACCATCTGTCAAAGGTAGAGGATTGTCCAGAGCTTGCTCAACATTAGGATCTTCCTCAGGAGGAGGGACTTGATCACCACAGGGAGGAACTCCCACATTGGCAATCTCTTCCTCAAGTCTTTGAGCTTCAATTATTTGATTATTCATTGCCTATAACCAAAATACAAGGTTTAGGTGAAAGAACATAATAAGTACACTCTAGAGGCACAATATTGGATTTCCAAGAAAGAGAGTTTCCTATGCATCACATAGATTTCTATCCATAAGTTTGGAGCGCTTCACAATTATGAGTACTAATCTACATAGATGTGGTTGAGAGAGACATTGATATCAAATATATTCAACCTCAAGCTCTGATATTAAGTTTGTCACATCCGGTGAGCACCCCCTAGACGTAACTTGCGTCGGCGACCTCTTTGAGGACAAAGACTAGCCTCTTAGCAAACATCATTACATTCATAGGTTAAAAATATGGAAAAAAAATTAAAATTTTCATTTCTTCTACATTGAGTTTTACATAGACCTCTACGTACACATAATATATTCGTATCGAGTATACATAGACGCTTCGTATATGAACATTACATAGTCTTCTACTTTTATTGCACATGAGTGTGTGTGTGTGTGTGTGTATATATATACATACATATATATATATATATATATATATATATATA
>NC_028645.1:31831451-31950710 GCF_001406875.1 Solanum pennellii
TATATATATATATATATACACACGATAGAACATAGTCTTTAATGATTGTCTCATCTCATAAAAATCTAACAAGATTAACAATTTGGGCATATCCCATACATCAATGTAAAACTAGCCACATATAGGCTTTATACAATCCATACTCAAATGAAAAGAGATAGAACATAAGAGTCTTACAACTAAAACAACTTTAAGCTAGATATTGGCATCGCCCTCGAAAAGTGAGGACCTAACCACTTGGATGAATGAGATTCCAAGGCTTCTTCAAAGTCGTCTCAAAGAGCCCTTAACGACCGAAACCTAAAATATTGGGGAAAAGGGAGAAAATGGGGTTAGTACACCACTTGTACTATGTATGAGACCATATGCACATATAAGATCAAATCATGCTAAAAAGGATATTTCAATGAGTATGACCTTTTCATTAAAGCCTTTATGCACATTCAACAAGATCATACCAACCACTAGGACATGTTCATTTAGTTATAGGCATTTATATCACAAGAACAATAACACCAAGTGTGGTCAAGTTAACATGCATATTATATAATTGAATACCTAGCTAAATCAAGACAATCACCCATGAACCCTTATTAAGTCAACAAGTGCAATGACTAAGCAAAGCCCCATAACCTTACTCAATAAAGTAACTCAACAAGAACCACGATAAACATCCAACTTCACATAACACATCATGTAAGAATATATATCATCATACTTTACCAACACCACATAATGTCAGTTACATATAAGTTCATTTTATACATATCATTTACATTTATAAGCATATACATACATAAGAACATCCTTCTAAGACTCCCTTCAAGGCTAACTAGTGCAATGCATAGGTAGAGTTAATCCATTACTTTATTTTACCTTTTGGGAACATCTTGCCTTAACCAACATAGACCACATGAGCTAATTGTGGAATCCGGTTTCATGGAACCCTACACTGAAAGAAGGTGGACTACTTGCCAAGGTAGTACCAATACAAGAACATAGCAACTATGTGGATCCACTAGCTAGTATTCATATGGGGGCAACATAGTTCAAGAACTAGGAGACATAATTGGGACCCTCTTTATACTACATGTATTATAGTCTCCAATCTCAATGGTACATTAGTGATCCTACCTTCTGTAACAACCCTACAAAAGGATATGCTAAGTAATGCTTAATGTGTCTAGAATGCCAACGATTAGACCGAGTTCACACGGATTGATGCGCGTATAAACAGACCTCGGAACCCTTTCTACATCCAAGCCATGTAGGGCTCTCGAATACGAAGATGTACTCGAAGGAGTCTTTACCGGACTTAAAAAGAGGAAATCTTAGGTTTGGATGGTCTAGGGGTAAAATGGTCTTTTTTCAGGATAAGGGTAGTATCGTAATTACCCTAAATTTATAATTAATTATTTAATTAATAAGGTGGAGGGAATTTTTGGAGATAGGGCCGAAATTGGGCTCTTGAAATGAAGTCTTACTCCACCCAGGTTCGAACTTACGTGAAAGTAATGAATTAAATTGTTTTTAATTTAAGTTGGTAAATTAATGTAATTAATTTATATTTATTAGTTATTATCTGATCTAAAATAAAAGGAAATCAGATATTTAATAATTAAATGAAACCTTATTGGACTAAGTCCTACACTAGACTCTTAAGCCTAAGAAAACTCTTCTCTCCCACGCTCATCTCTCTCTCATGTCTCTATCACTCTCACTCACATTTTTCTCTGACAAATAACGTACAAAAATAGTAGGTAAACCAAAGTTCTTCACACTTGAAGAACTCACAACGAAAATTATAAACAAACAACTAATCGAACACGTTAGGCAAAGAGAGGGTTTTTCCGTCAAGTTAGTGTTGAAGCTCTTTGATTTTGACGTGTGTTTGGAGGGGTTCTTTGAGAAGAAAGTCAAGGTTTGAACGTCAAAAAATGTATGGGTTCTCTTCTCTCTTGGTCCCTTTCCCAAGAGACCCCTTAAGGTTCAGAATATTCATTGCGAAAAATAGGATTGTTCCCCATTGCATGTCCCGGCCACTAGCTCCCATTGAATCATAGGTTGGTCATGTTTGCTGGTAGAAAACTAGGGATGAAACGTGTTTTCGTGATGATTATGTGTTTATATGTATGTTTGGAATTATGTGAATTATGTTGATGTCCCCTAAAATGTAATTACGTGTGTATTGTGTGTTCTCTTGGCTATCGTTCATGGTTTAGGACTTGAAATGGTATGATAGTTCTTTATATTTCATGTACACATGTTGATGTAAATGCTATGTTCATATGAGTTGAAATGTGGCTGATTTGAGGGATAATGTCTTGGCTAAACGAATACATGAAGACGCACATTTAAACGTTCTAAATGCACTACGAAATTCCCCTAAGAACTACGGTGTAACTTGATGAAAGGATGCTGAAAAATTAAAAGAAAACTTCCAGCTCCTATTGATGAATTTCGGTCAGCGAAGAGGGTTCAAAATGTTGAAAAAAAATCAATTAAAACAAGTGAGGTCATAGAGGATTGAACCCGTCAACTCACCATGTTAAAAACCATGAAAATAAAGAAGTAAAAAGAAATTGGTGAAGGGAATTCGAACCATGGTATTGGCTGGAAAATGTAACTTAAAAGAAAAAATAAGAAATGAGAGTAGTGGGATTCGAATCCACCACCTCTCAATCAAATTTAAGGAAGAGTAAAAGAAAAAAAAAATGTAAGGCGTGGGAATCGAACCCACGACCTCTAGGCAGTGAAGGAGAGTAAAGAAAATGAAAGGAAATAAATGTGAGGCGTGGGAATCGAACCTACGACCTCGAGGCAGTGAAGGAGAGTCAAAGGAAATGAAAGAAAAGAGATGTGAGGTGATACGCTCAAACTTACTTCTCAAATAAGAAAAAAAGTCGTCGTATCAAGTAAAGAACCCAAGTAATGAGGTTGGGATCGATCCCACGAGGAAAATAGTTCAGACTTAACTTTATTCTATTATTACTATTATTTAGTCAACTACTTCCCTAGAAAACAAAAGACAAAAAAGGGGGTTTTATTTCTAAATTAATGAAAATAATTAACTAAATTAAAGTAAACAACTAACAGATTCAAATCTCGGAGCTTAATCAAATAATAAAAGTAACTAGGGCTTAAGTATTCCCCACAGGTTCCTAACTTGATAATTCTAACTATAACAATTCTTTTCTAGTATCTTGCATGTAAAGTGATAAGTTATGTATCTCTAAATCATTGGTCCGGCATCTAGAAAATTTCACTCCACACCTTGGTCCGGCTACGTGTGTTGCTATACTAACCCTTACCTTTACCTTATATTAAGCATTGTATTCGATATTTGACTAAGTTATTACCTCGTACCAACCGACACTAGCCTATTAGATAGTGTACACTAAATCTATGTTGATAATTCTTTTCCTATTATCTACCTCCTTGGTCCGCCAAGTAGCATTAAGGCGAGTTCTAACGTTGGCCATCCGTTAAAAGGACTTCTAAACAAAAGAATTATCAATACATGCAAGACACTATTCTAGAATTGCTATTTTAGTTCGATTTTACCTCATTATTCACCCATGGTTCCCACAACCCAGTTATGGAGTTTAGTTACCCATGGTCATAATCACACTATTCATATATTTAATATAAGAATTCATGCACTTACTTTAATGAGAAAGAATAAAATCCAGAAATTCACTTGATTAATCAACAAAAACACCAACAATCAATTCCAGAAAATGTGTATCAATTACTGAAATTAATTCTTCAATACTTGAACAAGAGAACTAATATCGAAAAGTCTCACCGCAAAAATGAGGTTTTCGAACTATTTATAATAAAAAACAAAAACCTAATAAAAGAAGGAGTCTAATTACTGAAAATCTGTCCAAAAGCGTCTGAGTCGACGGACCTCATGACGGACCATAGTGGTCACGACGGGACGTCATGGCCTCCATCGTCCCATACTTCACAAATTCTTCTGCTGCTTTCTTCATTACCCTCAACGAACAGGTATGACGGACCGTTCCAAGAACAACGGTCCGTCGAGGGTCTCCATTCCATAATACTTTACTTCTTGGAATTTGGATACTGCGACTACTCTCTGATCATTACGACGAACTAGCAGGACGGACCGTTGTGGCTATGACGGTCCGTCATGGACTTCCGTAATCCCACTCTAGGTCAGACTTCCCCATCTTCCTTCAGCAGCTTCTCTCCTCACTACGATGCCACCTACGGACCATCACAGACTCGACGGACCGTCATAAGCTCCGTAGGTGGTCTCTTCTGCATTTCTCGCTCAAAAACTTCCGCGTTCATCTTTGGACAGATTTCCTGCAAATACGGAGAAACCACGGTACATCAACATCCTCAACTTAAATTTGTTGTTTGTCCTCAAGCGACGCACTATGACTCACTACAAAATCATTGTACAAGAGTATCCATATTTTAGCTTTCGCAATCATTTGGCTATCAATCGTGATCATTCTCATCATGTTTATGCATGTTATTACTATTAGGCTTGAATTATGTGGAACCATACCGTGACACAGACTCACCACGCACTGACACCTATCCTCTTTTATTTCTCACCGAGGTGCTAATATTTCCGGTATTGCAACTAGTGTCCTCACTTCAAAACAACATCCTCATATATCACAAAATGATTTCAGTTTGAGTATAAGGGTTACTTTTCAACACTCACTCTCAGAACAAATTCACAACTCATTCATACATATTGCCATAAGCTTGCCCTTATTTTCACTGCTTTAAGTTCGCCATACAACTTTTAGGATCACGATAGGACTTTCTTAGCTTGTAAGATAGGCTCAGGGTCAGGTAGGGTAAATTTAGGTATACTTAGTGACTTGTTTCCCTCCTTGATATATCGGCTAAATGTACCACCTTTTTATCGTTTTATTTCGCCCAATTTCTCAATTTTCTTTTTATCTTGCTATTTTCCCTTTCTTATCCTTATATGTAAGTGACTTTTTTTTTAGTCACTTCTGTTTTGTTCTTTCTTTCTCTTCATTCTTTCAACCTCACTTTCCGGAGTATTCCTTATAACAGCTACCCTCAACTCATGACTTTGCCATGAGTCAAGGTTCACAATACCCACGGTTGGGTCAGGGCCACGACAAGGTTGTTTTCTGCATTAGCCACCCTCAACTTATGTTTTTGGCATAAACTGAGATGCACATGTCCAAGGAGGGACCAAGGCCAACACATTGTTCCCAGAGAAGATCAGTTGGGGTGAAAAAGAAAGATCTGTTTTTAGGCTCAAATCATTTGGATCAATACGGGATTAACTTCATTTGGTTTTCTGTTTTTTTTTTTGGGCTCAAGGTTGACTATTTCGAACAAAGGCCTATGATCCTTTCCTAATTGTTCATTTTGGCTTACTTTTAGCAAGACTAATCTGGCAAGTTCTAGATCAGTCTCAATGGTGGATCCTTCAAATTTTCCTCACACTAACTTGACATTCATTTTATTCCCGGAAAATTAGACACCTAGTTCGAGTCTTAGATTCAAGGTCATGCAGTCGTGTCTCTCTATGGCATGTTTAGAGCCACACAATTATCAATTACTATGCCTAGTCATGCATCATTTTCATATCAGGATATCATATTTGTTTTAGCCGTCATGCTTAAGAGTTATACTATGTAAACAAGATATAACATGTCGGTTCAACAATAAAAGTAATCAGTCTTTTGGGGAAAAAAGAACACAGGTAAGAAAACCCCAAAAGAGGATCGTGAATTGGGATACCCAGACTTCACCCTAGCACTCACTTTCCATTTACCCCACCCCCAACAAAAAGATATGCAATTGTCCCCAATGCATAAAAATATGAAATACGAGAGTGGTAGGTGAAGCAAACCTGAGGCGCAAAGCGCGGCGATCAGCAAGCTGGTGGGTTCGGTTCCTTGTAACCCACTACCTCTGTAGTCTGGACACCCTCAGTAGTGTCCTCATCAGCAACAGCACTATCAGTCGTGCCTCCCGCAGTCTTCACATCTCTGGAGCTAGATGCCCCGGCATCTGACTCTACAACCCTAATCTTACGTGCCTCCTCATAAGCAATCAGGGCTCTCCTTGCAGCCTCCATCTCACGGCGCTCTTTATTCCTTGCCCTAGCTTTATCCTCCTCTTGAACCTTGCGCCTCTTGGCATGCTCTCAAGGGGGAGGTGGTGGAATCTCAGAAGTGGCGAATAAAGCAGCCAACACTGTGTCCTCAGCAGGCTCTGCAGAAGGGGCCTCAGACTCAGGCACCCTAGCCTCTAGGATCATATCAAGATCTGCTCCCAAACCCTCAACCGCAGCCTGAAGGGTCGACACATCCACCGCAGGGGCTGGCCAGGCTAGCACCCGCAACTCAAAAGCATTTAAGCGCTGATGAACCTCCGCGACCTTCCTCTCTGTGTGCTGTGACATCTTACGCTCCAACCGCTCCTCCGCCTCAGCAATATACCTCTGGATCCAAGGCTTGATGTGATGCAGAAGTGTTGCCATCTGAGACTCTAGTTTCTGGACCCTAGCAAGCCGGACCAGAGCGGGGGAAGGGGTTGAGCGAGAGGAGCTTGGGGCAGTGCTACTACCCGGGATAGTCTCGACCAGGGTAGTGTCAGTGGGTGCTGAAGTAGCCTGCGTAGCCATTCGAGTATGCGCTACAGTATCAGCAAGATTCTCACCAAATGGAGGCACCTCTGGACGGGGTCCTCTGCGTGGAGCCAACTCATTGGCCTCATCCCTGATGAGGCCGATATAAACATTGCCCTGCGGAGTCTTGAGCTGATCAATGTGCCAGATGGGCACACCTGCGGACCTGCATAACGAAAATACCATGAACTGAAAAGGGTAAGTAGTGGTGACCTTGAAATCCCTCTCGTGCATGACCGCCTGAAGAAGCCAAGCGAAGTCAACCTCAAACCCGGCCATCATCGCTGCCATCAGAACTGTGCGATCCCATGTAACTATATTATCTGCAGCCGTGGGGGAGAGGCAGTGGCGGACAATCAACCATAGAAACTTAGCTGTGAAGGTCAAGTTAGCCTTCCTGATGGCTTCGTTCGGCTCCATTACCCAGTCGGCAGCCTCTCCATCAATAGATAAGTGCTGGGCCATCCACTTCTTGGTGGTCTCTCTCAGTGATGGCTCACGCAAGAATCGACCCTCTTTAACAATTTGCCACCGGTAGTCGAACTTGGCGGTGAGAGGGGTCCTGGTGGTATCAACATCCTCGCCGTACAGATACCAGTGGGGATTGCAGGGAGATGTTGACCTGTATGCCACGTACTCTTACGTGCTCAAGAGGGGCCTGTTTGGCGGTGGCAACCCGTCTATCGATCTGTGATCGGAGAGTAGCCACATAAGATGCGTAAAACTCTCGGACCAACTCCTCACTGTAGCGGCCCAAAGAACGAGCCGTCCACTCTAGCCGGTGTCTAGTGAAGAGAGTGTGGATATCTGGCATGGTGGGGAGACTTCCCTTAAGAAACCGCCTCTCCAGTGTAAGGGTCCGTGTCATGACGCCTTTATCATTTAGAAGCTTGGCATCTGAATACACTTGGTATTGCCCGTCGATACACCACCGGTTGGACTGGTCGGCAACCGGGGCGGGAACTCCGTTCGGTGAGGCTGGAGTGGAATCAGAACAGTCAGCCTCATCAGACGAGGCAGATTGTGCAGCTGTGGCGGTTGCAGAGACTTCTGCGGACCCGAAGGCTTCCTCCGACCACGAAACTCCTAAGGAACCAGACGCTCCTTCTTCTTGTGTAGCTGACCCAGAAGGTGTGCCGGTTAGTGTGCGCTCCTCACTAGACTGGGAGGTAGACGCCACCTTTTAGGGCGTATCTCTGGTTGCACGTGCAGCTCGTGCTGGAGTGGCAGTGCCTGGGGTGACGTACTCGGGATCATGCTCATCATCAGAGCCTATAACCAGTCGGGCAGACAGGGCGACATACTTTGATCGCCCACGTGCGTAAACTCGATCTTGTTTCGGTGCCATTAGAGATAGTACCTGTAAAGTATCATTATTAGTACTAGAAGGAGCAAACAAGACAAGCAAAAACAAGACAAAATACCATTAAGAGCAAAGCTGTAATGACATCTCTGTAGTAGCAGTGAAACACGATGGACCAGGTGATGGTCCGTCGTGAGTATGATGGACCGTCATGGGGTCCGTCATGTCTTACTTCAACAATGTTTATTTGGAGACCCTCAGAAGGAAAGTCTTTGACAGTTATGACGGGTATGCAGGATGAACCGTCGTGATAATGACAGTCCGTCGTCGATGTCCGTCGTGGGGCACTAAGAAAAAGTATGGAGACCCTTAGAAGAGGGGTCTTTGACCATCATGACAGTTGTGCAGGATGGACCATCGTGGGTACGACGGTCCGTCGTAGATGTCCGTCAGAGGACACTTAGAAAAAGTTGGAGATCCTTAGGAATAGGGTCTCTGACAACCATAACGGTTGTGCAGGATGGACCGTCGTGGGAACGACGGTCCGTCACATACGTCCGTTGGTGGACACCTTGAGAAAACGAATAGTGGGGTGTTGGGACAGACCCTATGACAGTCTGTCGTGGGTACGACGGTCCGTCATCGGGGTCTCGTTCTGTCATTTAGTGACAGAACTGAGGATGCCCCAATCATCCCCTGTGACTCAAACGGAATACTTGATATTAACATGCATGTTTCTAACCCAAATACCAAGCAAACTAGCAATGCTAAAACACCAATTTCTCGAGTTTTAATAAGGCAATTCGGGGGACTCTCAACCTAGGTCAGACAAAATTGGATCAAAGAGCAAATACCCACCAAGAAGAAATAGGCCAATAGTAATTGAAAAACAAAAATGCAGTGTAAATGGGTAGAGATCAGAGACACATACCTGAGAAGAGGAGAAAAAACAAGCAAGTGAGGCACTCAGCTCTCAAGAGCAGAAACACAGCAATAGACTCTGACCAGTAGAAAGGACATTTTGGGATTTGGGGATTCGGGGATGTGATGTGGATCAGTTGATAGAGAAGAGGATGAGAAAGGCAGGAAGTTGGAAAGGGAGGAAATGGGAGAAAGAGGGAAAGAAACGGTTTAAATGAAGGGGTGGGGAGTTTAAAAGGTTGAAAACTTTTAAAATTCCCCAGCCGGGTCGGGTCGAATTACTGGTTAATGACGCAATGAGTCCCCTACGACGGTCCATCACAGATGCGATGGTCTGTCATGGGTTCCGTCGCGGATGACCTAATTTTGAAAATAAATGAAAAACGTACCTGGCATGACGGATTCATGCGACGTTCCGTCGCAAGCATGACGGTCCGTCGATGTATCCTTCAATGAATGTTGCGGAGTCATTTTCTGCAAAATTTCCTGGTGATGTGCTACTTGCAAATTTAAAACCCATTAGTAGAAAATGCTACCATTACTAGAGAGAAAACTATAGTTGGATTAGAGGATACGCATTGGGTTGCCTCCCAACCAGCGCCTGATTTAACATCGCGGCACGACTGAAGACACTTGATTACTCAAACTTCATCAAGATGGTATGCCTCGATTACTTCATTCGCCGATTCAGCATGCCCGAAATAGACTTTTATTCGTTGTCCATTCACCTTAAACCACACACCCTCCTTGATTTCCAACTCAACTGCTCCATGAGGGAATAGTTGGGTAATCAAGTAAGGGCCAGTCCATTTGGACTTGAGCTTGCCCGAAAACAAGCCCAACCTAGAATTGTATAAAAGCACCAAATCCCCAACCATAAACTCTCGTTTTTCAATTTTTAGGTCATGGTACTTCTTCATCTTTTCTTTGTAGGGAGCTGAGCTTTCATAAGCTTTTAGGCGAAATTCATGGAGTTCATTCAACCCTGTTAACCGTTGTTCTGCATCTTTGTTCCAATTTTCAACTTCTTTATATCCCACATGGCTTTATGCTCTAATTCAACCGGAAGATGACAAGTTTTCCCATATACATGTTGGTGTGGGGACATATCTATGGGAGTCTTATACGCTGTCCGGTAGGCCCAAAGAGCATCATCAAGCCTCCTTGACCAATCCGTTCTACTAGCGTTCACTGTTTTTGACAATATCTGTTTGATCTCCCTATTTGACACTTCAACTTGCCCACTAGTTTGAGGATGGTAAGGAGTGGCCACATTATGGCAAACCCCATATATCTCCAATAATCCCTTGAACAATTTGTTGCAAAAGTGGGATCCCCCATCACTAATAATTGCCCTTGGTGTCCAAATCGAGAGAATATATTCTTTTTCAAGAACGCAGTGACACTCTTCCCTTCATTGTTTGCGAGGGCGATAGCTTCAACCCGTTTAGATACATAATCAACCGCTACTAAAATATACTTCATTCCATTAGAACATACAAAAGGACCCATAAAGGCAATTCCCCAAACATCAAATAACTGAATCACAAGAATGTGGTTTAGAGGGAGCTCTTGCTTTCTTGAAATGCCGCCATCTCTTTGGTATCCATCACTTGCTTTGGAAAAGTCATGAGCAGCTTGATGAATAGTTTGCCAATAGTAACCACATTGTAATATCTTATGAGTGGTTCGGATACCACTATAATGTCCACCAACGGGTAAGGAATGGCATACCTCTAAAACACTTAACATCTCAACTTCTGGCACACAACGGCGAATAAGCCCATCGGCACAGCTCCTATATAAGTATGGTTCATCCCAAAAGAACTTCTTCACATCGTACATGAACTTTTTTCTTTGATGAAAGGACAAGTCCGATGGAACAATATCGCTATCCAGATAGTTCGCAAACTCTGCGAACCATGGAATCAAGTCTTGTGAGGCAGCCAATACATGCTCATCGGGGAAAGTATCATTAATAACAGTCTTATCCCCTAACTCTCTCTCATAGCTTCATCTTCTAGACGGGACAAGTGATCGGCAACTTGATTTTCGGTCCCTTTTCTATCCCTCACCTCAAATTCAAATTCTTGTAGCAATAATACCCAACGAATCAACCTCGGTTTCGCATCCTTCTTTGCCATCAAATATCTCAATGCTGAATGGTTAGTATGCACTATAACTCTAGTACCTAGCTAATAGGATCGAAATTTTTCAAAAGCAAAGACTAATGCATGGAGTTCTTGCTCAGTCACTGTGTAGTTCTTCTGGGCTTCATTTAGGGCGTTACTAGCATAGTAAATGGGGTGAAGGATTTTGTTCCTTCTTTGTCCCAATACCACACCAAGAGTAACCCCACTAGCATCGCACATCACCTCAAATGGAATGTTCCAGTCCGGAGAAATAATGATAGGTGCAGACACCAATTTTTTTTAGCTCACCGTATGCTTTAAGACAGGATTCATCAAAATAAAATTTGCAATCTTTCTCCAGCAGTTTGCACAACGGATGCGCAATTTTTGAAAAATCTTTTATGAATCTCCGGTAAAAACCTACAAGCCCAATAAAGCTTCTCACACCTTTTACAGAGATAGGTGGGGGAAGTCTCTCTATTACCTCGACTTTAGCTCGATCAACCTCTATGCCCTTTTCTGAAATGCGATGAGCCAAAACAATACCTTCTTTCACCATGAAGTGGCATTTTTCCCAATTTAGTACTAAATTGCAGTCTTCACATCTCTTAAGGACCTCAGATAAATGGCTCAAACACCGCTCGAATGATTCACCAACCACAGAAAAATCATCTATAAATACTTCAATAGTATCTTCCACCATGTCGGAGAATATCGACATCATACATCTCTGAAATGTGGCGGGTGCATTGCACAACCCAAACGACATTCTCTTGAACGCAAAGGTCCCATATGGACAAGTAAAGGTGGTTTTATCTTGATCTTCTGGTGCAATAGAAATCTGATTATACCCCGAATATCCATCTAGAAAACAGTACCACCCTTTTCCGGAAAGTCTATCCAACATCTGATCCATGAAGGGCATAGGAAAATGGTCTTTTTCGGTCCATGCATTTAATTTACGAGATCCATACACACCCTCCATCCAGTAACCGGTCTCATTGGAACAAGTTCATTTTTCTCATTGGGGACCACATTCATTCCCCCTTTCTTAGGTACACACTGCACAGGGCATACCCAACTACTATCGGCGATCAGATATATTACTCTGGCATCCAACCATTTAATGATTTCCTTCTTCACGGCCTCTTGCATAGGTGGATTTAAGCGTCTCTGGTGCTCAATACTTGGCTTATGATTGGGCATGAGTAGGATTTTATGACAACAAATACCAAGAGGGATCCCAATAATGTCCGCAATAGTCCACCCAATAGCTCTTTTGAACCTGTTTAGCACTTTCACCAATCTCTCAACTTGTTGTTCATTCAGGTCTGATGCAATGATTCCCGGCAAAGTGTCACCATTTCCTAAGAATTCATACTTGAAATGAGGTGGGAGAGCTTTTAGTTCTAACTTTGGAGCCTCCTCTATAGATGGTTTCGTGGGTGGAGACTCGCGATTCTTCATGTCTAACTCATATTTTTTTCTGTTTAAACCAAACATCACCACGATCAAAAGCCGCGACTAATGAGCCATACTCTTCAATGCAATTGTTATCAAAATTCATTATCACTGCCGCTAATGCTTCTACACCTAGACGTTCTTCTATTTGTGTTTCGGATGACTTACCAACTTTGTAGGATATAGCAGATACCTATCGGAGCTCACCACTCTGCCTCATGGACCTACCAATGTTGAAGGTCACTTCTTCATTGGTCAACCGAAATTTCATCTGCCCGTTTTTCATATCAACTAAAGCTCTACCCGTAGCAAGGAATGGCCTCCCAAGAATAATAGACACTTCAAAATCGACTTCACAATCAAGAATAACAAAATCTGCCGGAAATATGAACGACTCCACTTTTACTAGCACATCGTGGAGTATCCCTATAGGCCTTTATACTGTTCGATCGGCCATCAGTAGCCGCATCGCAGTGGGCTTTGGGTCACCCAAACCCAACTTCTTTTAAATCGAGAGGGGCATGAGATTTATGCTTGCCCCCAGATCACATAATTCTTTCGCAAAATTTAATAACCCGATTGTACAAGGAATAGTAAACGCACCCGAATCTTCTTTCTTTTGTACTAGACATCTTGTAGCAATAGCACTACAATGCTGCATTTTATCATCATCCTCAAAAGTGACCGATCTTTTCTTTGTAACCAGATCTTTCATAAACTTGGCATAACCGGGCATTTGTTCTAGAGCTTCTACCAAAGGGACATTGATAGAAAGTTGCTTCAACATTGTTATAAAACACCGATATTTACCATCCTCAGTCTTTTTCACTAATCTTTGAGGAAAGGGGGGTGGTGATCTAGGCATGGGAGTTACCTTTTTAGGCACTTCAGCATCTTTTCCACTGTTATCTTCTACTTCACCACTAACCTCTACCACTTTATCATTATCTTTTATCACCTTTTCCTCATTAGACGGCATAGGTGGGTCAATGGTTTGCTTACCACCCCGAGTAGTGATTGCCATACAGTGTCCATCACTTTTTGGATTTTGGACAGTGTTTCTAGGAAGAGTACTCGGTTGCCGTGTGTTCACAGTCGGAGATAATTGGGCCATTTGCAACTCAAGTTGCTTAATCGATATTTCATGTGTATCGACTTTCTGCCCAATACCCGCTAAATCACTCCTTAACTCTTTATAGTGCTCATCACTAGCATCTAACCTCCTCATCATTTTGTGCAACATATCCTCAACTCGCGCCATACTACCTCCACCATCCCTAGGAGCAACTTCACAATTTTGAGGAGGAACATAGGGACCATTCCTATCATTTCTGTTACCATAGTTACCCTTGTTGAAGTTGTTGTCGCTGTTGTAATTTCCATCTCGAACCTAATTACTCTCACAGTTATAGTTACCATAATTCCGACCTTGGGTCCTTGACCTTGGCGCCAATTCTCCTGATTTGAGCCTGTGGCATTCGGTCGGAAACCCCCCGTCTGCTCATTTACCGCATAGGAATCCTCCTCATAATAATATTCATCATTTGGTGGTGGTGGTTTAGACAAGTATTTTACTGCATTTATCTTTTCTGCACCCCTAGTGACATGTTTTAATACCAACCCAAGCTCAACTCTCATCTGAGACATCTCTTCACGAATCTCATATGTGGCTGGGTTGTGTGTGGATTACACTGCGAAGGTATTTCTTCCAGTATCTGACTTCCTAGTACTCCAAGCTTTATTATTCCGGGAGATTTTCTCTAACTTTTCGGCAATCTCGGCATAAGGACACTCCCCATAAGAACCACCCGCTATAGTATCCAATACCACTTTATTATTATCATCATGTCCCCGATAGAAGTATTCCTTCAGTGACTCATCATTTATGCGGTGATTGGGGACACTTCTCAAAAATGAAGTGAATCTATCCCAAGAACTGCTAACTGACTCTCCTGATAGTGCCACAAAGTTGTTCACTCTGTCTTTATGATTAAGTTTCTTGGAGACCGGGTGGTAACGTGCTAAGAAAACGTCCCTTAGTTGGTTCCAAGTGAAAATTGAGTTATAAGAGAGCTCAGTGAACCAAATAGCAGCCTCTCCCGTCAGTGAGAGAGGAAATACTCTTAGCCATATTACATCCAAATTCAAATCAGGCCTCCCTACACAGCTTTTACACACTGCCCTTACCTTAAATATATGGGCATGTAGGTCCTCAGAAGGTAGCCCTGAAAATAAACCTCTAGCAGTGAGCATTTGCATCAGACTACTAGTTACCACAAAGGTGTGGCCTTGTGGTAGAGGGGGCAAGACAAGTGGCCCATCAGAGTCTGCAATATTATCATAACCACTGTAGTATTCTTGAGGACGTGGAGCGGGATTTTGTTCCCTTTGTTGATTTTCACCGGGATCATCGGGTAATAACCGACCATGAGAATCAACTGGAGCTGGGATGTTCTGGTTTGGATCATCATCGTTAATACCCAAGTTTCGATTCATAGTGTGTAGTGTACGCTCTAATTCGTGGTCGTAGGGAAACAAGGGTTCTCTTCCACTCCGTGTATTTGGCATATAAGGAAGTTAGTTCTGCAAGAATAAAAAATAATAGAAAAGTAAAATTACGAAAATATTGACTAAACTTTAGTAAAAAGTTTAAGTCAATCTAAAAGCTACATTCCCCGGCAGCGGCGCCAAAATTTGATACACTCAAACTTACTGCGGTCGTATCAAGTAAAGAACCCAACTAGTGAGGTTGGGATCGATCCCACGAGAAAAACAGTTCAAACTTAACTTGATTCTATTATTACTATTATTTAGTCAAATATTTCCCTATAAAACAAAAGACAAAAAAAGGGGGTTTTATTTCTAAATTAATGAAAATAATTAACTAAATTACAGTAAACAACTAACAGATTCAAATCTCGAAGCTTAATCAATTAATAAAAGTAACTAGGTCGTAAGTGTTACCCATAGGTTCCTAACTTGATAATTCTAACTATAACAATTCTTTCCTAGTATCTTGCATGTAAAGTGATAAGTTATGTATCTCTAAATCCTTGGTCCGGCATCTAGAAAATTTCACTCCGCACCTTGGTCCGGCTACGTGTGTTGCTATACTAACCATTACCTTTACCTCATATTAAGCATTGTATTCGATATTTGACTAAGTTATTACCTCCTACCAATCGACACTAGCCTATTAGATAGTGTACACTTAATCTATGTTGATAATTCTTTTCCTATTATCTACCGCCTTGGTCCGGCAAGTAGCATTAAGGCGAGTTCTAACGTTGGCCATCCGTTAAAAAGACTTCTAAACGAAAGAATTATCAATACATGCAAGACACTATTCTAGAATTATTATTTTAGTTAGATTTTATCTCATTATTCACCCATGGTTCCCACAACCCTAGTTATGAAGATTAGTTACCCATGGTCATAATCACACTATTCATATATTTAATATAAGAATTCATGCACTTACTTTAATGAGAAAGAATAAAATTCAGAAATTCACTTGATTAATCAACAAAAACACCAACAATTAATTCTAGAAAAAGTGTATCAATTATTAAAATTAATTCTTCAATACTTGAAAAAGAGAACTAAAAATTATTGAAAAGTCTCACCCCAAAGACGAGGTTTTTCGTACTATTTATAATAAAAACAAAAACCTAATAAAAGAAGGATTCTAATTACTAAAAATCTGTCCAAACGCGTCTGAGTCGACGGACCTCGTGACGGGACGTCATGGCCTCCGTCGTCCCATACTTCACAACTTCTTCTGCTGCTTTCTTCATTACCCTCAACGAACAGGTATGACGGACCGTTCCAAGCACGACGGTCCGTCGAGGGTCTCCGTTCCATAATACTTTAACTTCTTGGAATTTGGGTACTGAGACTACTCTCTGATCATTACGACGAACCAGCAGGACGGACTGTCGTGGCTATGACGGTCCGTCATGGACTTCCGTAATCCCACACTAGGTTAGACTTCCCCATCTTACTTCATCAGCTTCTCTCCTCACTACGATGCCACCTACGGACCGTCACAGACTAGATGGACCGTCATAAGCTCCGTAGGTGGTCTCTTCTGCATTTCTCGCTCAAAAACTTCCGCGTTCATCTTTGGACAGATTTCCTGCAAATAAGGAGAAACTTACATAAAAATCAATACAAAAAGGCTTTTGGACACACACTAAACTTAAGGAAAAAGCATTTAAAATACCGTAAAACCATTGTACATCGTGAGGCGCGGGAATCGAAACCACGACCTCATAGGCAGATTCAATGAGAAAATTAAAAGACATTAAAGAGGGGATGTGGGGGTTCAAACCCACAACCCCTCGGCCAAAGGAGTGAAATTAAAAGTAATGAAAATAGAAAGTAAATGATGTTGTGGGGGCTCAATCCCACATCCTATTAGTTCCATTAAGCGAAAAATGAAGAGAGAAATTACGGGAAAAATAAAATGAAGGAATTGGGGCTCGAACTTGGGTCCCCAAGCCATATGGATCAAACCAAAACGAATAAAAAAATGTAAGTGTTGTTCAAGAGATTTGAAAACCGGGTTCCCTTGCCCAAATTTCGTATAGATGCATAAGTCATACGTGAGTTAAATCTTCAAGAATAATGCTGCCCACTTAGATCAAAATCGAGATCTTGGCATACACACAAGATGCATAAGTCTTGTACTACATGATCTTAGGAAGATATGAATCACTTAAACGAACTATGAATGAAGCCTCATGGCTTGTATGTATAGACCCATAAGTCTAGCATACGTTTAAAAATGAGTGAACCTAAGATGTATGTAATGAAATGATGTAAAACCCTAGAAGGTTTAAGTACGAGTGTAAAACACACTAAATGGCCAAGTGCATTGCCATAAGATTAAATGACTATTATGTGATGAAATGATGAAACCCTAGAAGGGTTAAGTAAGAGTGTGAAACACACAAATGGCCAAGTGCATTGGCATATGATGAAATGAACATTCACGTAAAAAGGGGTGAATAATTATGAAGTGCAAATGTGCTAATGTTGATGAATGTGGTGACAACATGATATAAGGCTAATGTAAAGATAAGAGTAATCTCAAATGAGCCTAAGTAAATGTTACCAAAACGTACTCACCTATGAGAGTGTAAAGTTAATGAAGAGACCAGTCTCTATGAACACTCTAATGAAAGTATTGAGATTAACACACTTAATACTAATGATGAGATGCAAAATCCTCTATTAAGCTATGTGTCCTCATACTAGAAGCCAACTTCCATGACGTACGAGTTGAATGTAATGGAACTTTATACTGAGCACCGATAGACAAGCTATGAGCGGTGATGCCTTCTTTCGGGAAGGGCAGAGGTTCACGTAACTCACATGAGATGAGAGTGTCTGGCATGTCGGGTATGGGTCTCCTTATATCTCCTAGTCTTCGAACCTATACGGCCAATATAGGGATCTGGCGGGGTTCAATTCCCATGTACACTAGCATGTTTTGGGTCACTTGCTGGTGATTCCACCTATTTTTGGTGTGGGGTTTCATGACACTGGATTTCATGATTCTCACATGATCTATGTCGGTTAAACTTAAAGTTCCCAATGAATGAATGAGGCCAACCTCAAATAATGCACATAATGAAACGAACGATACCAAAGGTGTTAGGATAGGATAATCAAGAGGTGAGTTAGACTCATGTAATGACATTAGGTCATTCTTGGTCATTGCACAATGAACCCGATGAAAGTCTTAAACTACATCCTAGGTATAGATAGTGTTTACACTGCCCATGAATGAAATGAAATGAAGTATGTATGAATGAAAGAAGAAGATTCCGTGTTTTCTAAAGCAGACTCCCTAGTTGAGGTCCCATATTTTGAGCCCTCATTGTTGGAAGTCTTAATGTCAAGTTCATTATTCCAAGAATAAATGATATGAAAAACGTTATGTGTTATATGAATTATGATGTGTGCTTTGTGTACGTTGTTGTTTGTTGTGTGCAAAATGTGTAAGTATGATGGTGCATGTTTAAGTATGATGGTGCATGTTACTCTCATGGCATAACTTTCCTAATCCAAATTAGGAAATTCTCCTAAACTTTCCTAATCCAATTTGGAAAGTTCACTCACTTTCTTAATCTCAATTTGGCAAGTCTACTGACTTGACCTGCTGTAATCATGTTGCTAGGAAAGAGCTATTCTTACTCATGCATGTCCTTGGTGTGTGCTTGCATATACCCATACTTAGTACGAGTGTGTACTAACCCTATACAACTCTACACTTTTAGGTGCACGCACAGGTGGACGCTAGAGCTACAGGATTAACGCTGCAGCTATCCGGACGTCGAGCATTCATCCAGACTTGGTAGGCCCTCATGCTTTCGAGGATGCTTGCCCATTTACATTCTAGCTTAGTTGTAGGATTGAGCTAGTGGAGTATGTTCCACTAGCGTTTCTTTCCTGTTTTTGTTCAGACATTGTATTGGTGCCATTTTGGCAAATACATCTTTATCGTTATAATAAACTGCTTCTTTCATTTGATGATCTTAATGTTAGATGGTTGATGGTGAACAATTATATATATATAATAGAATGTTTAGTAAGCATGTTAGGAAACAAAATGTTTCAAATTTTCCGCTAAAATTAACCTAGATGAAGTAAGAATGACGTATGTAGGCTTGTCTGCGACCTTTGAGAGGTCAACGACGCCGGTCTCATCTGGGGTTTAGATTCCGGTCGTGACAAAGTTGGTATCAGAGAACTAGGTTAAATTCCGAGGATAATAAGTTCATGTCAACCACATCGAGTAGTTTCTAAGTAATGTTAGTGAAGTGCACCACTATCATTAATTAGAGAGTGCATGGTTCCTAGGAAAATTTCCCTTCTTTTGATCTTATCGTGCCTTCTCTAATGTCTGTTTCTTGGTTTTAATAGTTTATCTAACATCAACTCTTGAGATTCAGAAAGATGAATACGAGGAGAAACGAAGGAAAAGCAACAAGGTGTTCCCAAGGAGAACCCACTTGCCGGCACCATGGAAAGAAGGTTAAGAGACCTCACGAGGATGAATCCTCCTGTTTACACTTGATCTAAGATTGTTGAGAATCTCGAGGAGGAGTGTAGGGCAGATATGTTGCATGCCAGCATGGGTCTTTCTAAGCTTATAGTCTATGTTCAACAAGTGGAGGAAAACAGGAATAGGAAGCATACTAGGGCAGGGAACAGGTCAAGACAAGCTGAGAAGAATTTTTCAAGGAAAAGTAGTACTGAAATCAGGGATAAGCCCAGGTTTAAGAAGAGACTCTCCACCAAGGGGAGTCAAGTTCATCCAAGGATCGCTATGATAGGGATTCCAAGACCAGAATTAAGAGTAGGAAGTGTGTCAAACTTCATGAAGGAGAGTGTATGAGGGGCTCTAATGCTTGTTAGCTTTGTAGCAAACCGGGTCACATGTTGAAGGATTGTCCGAATAGGAGAAGTCAAGAACAAGGGAAGAAGAGAGTTCAACCTAATGGGTCAAGTGAAGAGGCTCCAAGGAGGAAACGATTCTTTGCACTCAAGTCTAGGGCTACAGGGGAAGCACCTCTGGTGAAGTCTCGGGTGCGTAGCCTTAATTAGTCTTTCATGTATTTGACTGTGTATGGTGTTTATGCACTAGTATGAAGTTAATATATTTGAAACATAATGTTGGTTGCTAATTTGTATGAATTAAATGTTTACTTATGTTGTATGCTTCGATGAGACTAGTTTAGGAATGAGTTCCTTAGTCTATTAATGTAAAGCTACTAGTAGGTTTCAAGGATGTGCACCATCATGTTAATATGTGAATCAGATATTCACCAATGGGGAGTATTGAATTACCTATGTATGTATACATTATATAGATGACTTACTTATTGTTAGTAAAGAGTAGTGTCATTCGGGGACGAATTTTCCGAAGGGGGGACAATGTAACAACCCTAAAGATGGATATACTAAGTAATGCTTAATGTGTCTAGAATGCCAACGATTAGACCGAGTTCTCACGGATTGATGCGCGTAGAACCAGACCTCGGAACCCTTGCTACATCCAAGACAACTAACTTTGGTAAGTTATTTGAGCAAGGAAAGGTTGGGTCCAACCATGTAGGGCTCTCGAATACGAAGATTTACTCGAAAGAGTCTTTACCGGACTTAAAAAGAGGAAATATTAGGTTTGGAGGGTCTAGGGGTAAAATGGTATTTTTCCAGGCTAAGGGTAGTGTAATTACCCTAAATATATAATTAATTATTTAATTAATAATGTGGAGGGGCATTGTTGGGAGATAGGGCCGAAATTGGGCTCTGGAAGTAAAGTCTTGCTCCACCCGGGTTCGAACCTAGGTGGAAGCAATGAATTAAATTGTTTTTAATTTAAGTTGGTAAATTAATGTAATTAATTTATATTTATTAGTTATTAGATGATTTAAAATAAAATGAAATCAGATTTTTAATAATTAAATAAATCCTTATTGGACTAAGTCCTAAACTAGACTCCCAAGCCTAAGAAAACTATTCTCTCCCACGCTCATCTCTCTCTCTCAGGTCTCTATCACTCTCACTCATGTTTTTATCTGCCAAATAACATACAAAAACAGTAGGTAAACCAAAGTTCTTCATACTATAAGAATTCACAATGAAAATTAAAAAGAAACAACTAATCGAACACGTTAGGCAAAGAGAGGGTTTTTCCGTCAAGTTGGTGTTGAAGCTCTTGGATTTGGACGTGTGTTTGGATGGTTTCTTTGTGCAGCAAGTCGAGGTTTGAACGTCAAAAAAGGTATGGATTCTCTTCTATCTTGGTCCCTTTCCAAGAGACCCCTTAAGGTTCAGAATATTCATTCCGAAAACTAGGATTGATCCCCGTTGCATGTCCATGTCACTAGCTCCCATTGAATCATAGGTTTGTTATGTTTGCTGGTAGAAAACTAGGGATGAAACGTGTTTTCGTGATGATTATTTGTTTATATGTATGTTTTTAATTATGTGAATTATGTTGATGTCTCTGAAAATGTAACTACGTGTGTATGTGTGTGTTGCCGTTGCTATTGTTCATGGTTTAGGATTTGAAATGGTATGATAGTTCTTTATATTTCATGTACACATTTTGATGTAAATGTGATGTTAATATGAGTTTAAATGTGGCTTATTTGAGGGATAATGTCCTGGCTAAACGAATACATGAAGACGCACCTAAAACGTTCTAAATCCGCTAAATTCCCCTAAGAACTACGGTGTAACTTGATGAAAGGATGCTGAAAAATTAAAAGAAAATTTCCAGCTTCTATTGATGAATTTCGGTCAGCAAAGAGGGTTCAAAATGTTGAAAAAAATGAATTAAAACAAGTGAGGTCATGGAGGATTGAACCCGTCACTTCACCATATTAAGAACCATGAAAATAAAGAAGTAAAAAGAAATGTGGTGAAGGGAATTCGAACCATGGTATTGGCTGGAAAATGTAACTTTAAAGATAAATATAAGAAATGAGACGAGTGGGATTCGAACCCACCACCTCTTAATCAAATTTAAGGAAGAGTAAAAGAAAAAAAAATGTGAGGCGTGGTAATCAAACCCACGACCTCTAGGCAGTGAAGGAGAGTAAAGAAAATGAAAGAAAAGAAATGTGAGGCGTTGGAATCGAACCCACGACCTCTAGGCAGTGAAGGATAGTCAAAGGAAATGAAAGAAAAGAGATGTGAGGCGTGGGAATCGAACCCACGACCTCTTAGGCAGATTCAAGGAGAAAATTAAAAGAAATTAAAGAGGGGTTGTGGGGGTTCGAACCCGCAACCCCTCGGCCAAAGGAGAGAAACTAATAGTAATGAAAATAAAAAGTATTGAGATTAACACACTTAATACTAATGATGAGATGAGAAATCATTTATTGAGCTATGATGTCCTAATAATAGAAGTCAGCTCCCATGACGTATGAGTTGAATGTAATGGAACTTCATACTGAGCACGGATAGACTAGTTATGAGCAGTGATGCCTTCTTTCAAGAGGGGCGGAGGTTCACGTAAATCTCATGAGATGAGATTGTCCAGCATGTGGGGTATGGGTCTCTTTATATCTCCTAGTCTCCAAACCTACACTGCCAATATAGGGATCTGGCGGGGTTCAATTCCCATGTACGCTTGCATGTTTTGGGTCACTTTGGCCGGTTATTCCACCTCTTTTAGGTGTGGGTTTCATGAAACTGGATTTCATGATGCTCACATGATCTATGTAGGTTAAAGTTAAAGTTCCCAATGAATGAATGAGGCCAACCTCAAATGATGCACATAATGAAACGAACGATACCAAAGGTGTTAGGATAGGATAATCAAGAGGTGAGTTAGACTCAAGTAATGACGTTAGGTCATTCTTGGTCATTGCACAATGAACTTGATGAAAATCTAAACTACATCCTAGGTATATCTGGTGTTTACACTTTCCCATGAATGAAATGAAATGAAGTACGTATGAATGAAAGAAGCAGACTCTGTGTTTGCTAAAGCAGACTCCCTAGTTAAGGTCCCATATGTTGAGTACTCATTTTGGGAAGTCTTAATGTCAAGTCCATGATTCCAAGATCTCATGGCATACGACTAAATGATATGAAGAACGTTATGTGTTATATGAATTATGATATGTGCTATGTGTACGCTGTTGTGTGATGTGTGCAAAATGTTAAGTATGATGGTGCATGTTACTCTCATGGCATAACTTTCCTATTCCAAATTTGGAAAGCTCATAAACTTTCCTAATCCAAATTTAGTAAGTTCACTCACTTTCTTAATCTCAATTTGGCAAGTCCACTGACTTGACCTGCTATAATCATGTTTCTAGGAAAGAGCTATTCTTACTCATGCATGTTCTTGGCATGTGCTTGCATATACCCATACTTAGTACAACTGTACTAACCCTATACAACTCTAAACTTTTAGATGCAGGCACAGGTGGACGCTAGAGCTACAAGATCAACGCTGCAGTTCTCCGGACGTCGAACATTCATCCGGACTTGGTAAGCCCTCATGCTTTCGAGGATGCTTGCCCATTTACATTCTAGCTTAGTCGTAGTATTGAGCTAGTGGAGTATGTTCCACTAGCATTTCTTTCCCGTTATTGTTCAGACATTGTATTGGTGCCATTTTGGCAAGTACATCTTTATCGTTGTAATAAATTGTTTCTTTCATTTGATGATCTTAATGTTATATGGTTGATGGTGAACAATTATATATATAATAGAATGTTTAGTAAGCATGTTAGGAAACAAAAAGTTTCAAATTTTCCGCTAAAATTAACCTAGATGAAGTAAGAATGATATATGTAGGCTTGTCTACGACCTCTGAGAGGTCAACGACGCCAGTATTGTCTAGGGTTTAGATTCCGGTTGTGACACCTTCCCTATGTGGGAACGGACACTCCTCAATCTAGTTTACTTTGTGCTAAACTAGAGTCCCTTTTTGAAATGTATTTAAGCATTTATTAACAATCATAGCTTAGTTTAGGTTATAGGGTCTATCCCTTGTATAATCATCATCATCATATCTCAATAAGAATTGCATGAGTATAGTCCTTTCATTAAAATTCATATAAGTGAGGTTAGGAAATTTATATATTGATTCATGATAAGGCACATTGGTAGTCATCACCATCATTATAAAATTTACATCTTAATCAACCTCACAACCATAGTAAAGACATTTCAATTCAACATCATACCACCCTATAAATTATAATACAAGGCATACTCCAACACAACATTATGACTTAATCACAACTAACCATAAATTGAAGTAAATAATAGGGATCATAAGACTTACCAAGTCTCCTTCATAATTCATCATCAAGGTCTTACCATCAACCCTTACTTCAAACCAATTAGGTCATAACATCATTATAATTCAATGTACAACATGATCAAAAGGCTAGAAGAATCACCACATCACAATTCAATACTAGATTATATTTTAAGACAAGATACTTAGGTCAATTTACAACACACTACATAACCTATATCACTTCTCAAGAACTAGAATGAAAAGAACTACAATTCACCCTAATTCATTCATGATTAGTATAACAACATCATCTAGTAGTAATTCAACCAATAACCAAGTCAATTGAACAATTATAACCTAATTCATATCAAGATCATAACCTAGGGTTAAGGGGTAAAGGTCATCTTCTACAAACTAGAACAAACCATCAAAATATATCATAATTAAGTTAGAATACATGTTAATATATTCATAACACACAAAATAAATCATAAACAAATCAATTCATAACATTAATTTCGAGATTGGGAAAGACCCACATGAAAAATCAATTTTTCAAAATACTTTGAAGGAACCCTCTGAGGAAAGAGGTCTCATAGGTGAATTAGATCTCATACCTTAATGTTTGATGAAGAATTGATGGTCTATTCTTCCCTTTAAATCCTCTAAAATCCTCCCCTAGCTTGGTCTTCTGTGGAGTTCTTCACTAGAGAGAGAAAGAAGAGAGAAGGAAGAAAATTTGGGTTTGTGAGTTTGAGAGTTTACCTAGTCATAATTAGGTTAGGACTTTATATAGGGTGTTAAATAATTTAATTAGACTTACCTTAATCCCTAAATAACCAGAAAACCCCTTAATTAATTATTTAAGACTTAGAAAACGTGTAGAAAATTGGACCCTCACATACGAGACCTCGACCAACGGTCCGTCTGTGAGTCGACGAGCACCCCTTTTCTGTGTTGCACATCCGTAGTCTTGGTATGAGACTGTGCACATAAGTCCCTCCAACCTCTATGTGTTGGTATATGGATGGCATCGACGCCCCGTTGATCAACACATGCCCCGTCGATTCACTTTCGTCTGTGCACACTGCCCAGGATATGTCTGACTCCAACGTGCAAGGGTCCTCCTCAAGGTCCCTTGGTTGGTACTTAGGGAGTCATACCCGGACTTTTCAACTTGAATACATGTTACACATCCTTTCACCAATTTTCATCATTTTCCAACTTCTAAAAGCTAGTCAAATAGGCTAAGGCACACTAGTACCTCCTTAAACTAATTTCCAGACGTCATGAACGTTCTTGGACGTTGTGGTTTTTAGACTTCCTAAATGACTTAATTCATTAAAATGAACCTCAAAATAGTGTCTAGACCTTATGACACATATGTTAGGCTCTAGAACACGTCTTGGATTTTCGAAGTGTTACACCAGTCTACATCGCATACTTGGTTCAGCAAAGGGACAATTTTGGCCCGCGTTGCAGGCCACGTCACAGACTCCATTGTTTTAGAATTTCATTTTAAAAATTATTCTGGAAAATATCCACATTGCGGACTTGTTTCTCGACAAAAATTCCAGAAATTTAAGTTAAGTTTGACTTGGTTAAAGGGTCCTATAAGTGAAGGGTCTTTTGGGTATTTTGGGGACTAGTTATTGGAGGTTATTTAGACTTTTTGAACCCCAATTAACCCTTAAAATTAAATCCTCTTTGTTGTAAAAACAAAACCTCTACATTTCTTCTCTCCAAAACCTCCATTGATTAAGCTTTGATGCTCCAAGGAAGAAGACAGATTTTCCAAGTTTTTCTCCATCAATCTTGTGGGCTTTTCTTCACAATTAAGGTATGGTGCTTCATCCTTGAACTCTCTTTATTCAAGGAGTTAATTACATGATTTTCAAAGATGATAAAAAAATATGAAATCTTCTAAATTGAATTCTAGCCATGAGTTCTTACATAAAACGTTTTGAATCAATGATTTATGATTGAATTAATGTTAATTGAATGATTTTACATAAAAATTCATGTGAACCCATGCAAATCAAGAAATCCTAGTTTTGTCTCTAATGTGGGTGATTTGCCCATGACAGATCTTATTGAATTCTTATGTAGAATGTATTGGTCTATTGAAATATGTATGAATTATGTTAGAATTGTATATAGTCTGCCTTAATGGTATACCGTGGTTTCACGGTGTTTTTAATGCTTTTTCCTTAAATTTAGTGTGTGTCCAAAAGCCTTTTTGTATTGATTTTTATGTAAGTTTCTCCTTATTTGCAGAAAATCTGTCCAAAGATGAACGCGGAAGTTTTTGAGCGAGAAATGCAGAAGATACCACCTACGGAGCTTGTGATGGTCCATCGAGCTTGTGACGGTCCGTAGGTGGCATCGTAGTGAAGTTGCTGAGGGAAGATGGGGAAGTATGACCTAGTGTGGGATTACGAAAGTCCATGACGGACCGTCATATCCACGACGGTCCGTCCTGTTGGTTCGTCGTGATGATCAGAGAGTAGTCCCAGTACCCAAATTCTAAGAAGTTTAAGTGTTATGGAACGAAGACCCTCGACGGACCGTCGTGCTTGGAACGGTCCATCATACCTGTTCGTCGAGGGTAATGAAGAAAGCAGCAGAAGAATTTGTGAAGTATAGGACAACGGAGGCCATGACGGCCCGTCGTGACCACGACGGTCCGTCACGAGGTTCGTCGACTCGGACGCGTTTTGATAGATTTTCAGTAATTAAAATCCTTCTTTTAATAGGTTTTTGTTTTTATTATAAATAGTTTGAAAAATCTCGTTCTTGGGGTTAGACTTTTGATTATTAGACTTTTGATTGTTAGACTCGTTGATATTAGACTCTTTGATAGTAGACTTTTTTATAGTTAGCCTTTTCGATAATTTTTTAGTTCTCTTGTTCAAGTATTGAAGGATTAATTTCAGTAATTGTTATACTTTTTCTGGAATTGACTGTTGGTGATTTTTTTGATTAATCAAGTGAATTTCTGGATTTTATTCTTTCTCATTAATAAGTGCATGAATTCTTATATTAAATATATGAATAGTGTGATTATGACTATGGGTAACTAAACTCCATAACTAGGGTTGTGGGAACCATGGGTGAATAATGAGGTAAAATCTAACTAAAATAGAAATTCTAGAATAGTGTCGTATTGATAATTCTTTCGTTTAGAAGTCTTTTTAACGGATGGCCAACGTTAGAACTCGCCTTAATGCTACTTGCCGGACCAAGGAGGTAGACAATAGGAAAAGAATTATCAACATAGATTTAGTGTATACTATCTAATAGGCTAGTGTCGATTGGTACGAGGTAATAACTTAGTCAAATATCGAATACAATGCTTAATATGAGGTAAAGGTAAGGGTTAGTATAGTAACACACGTAGCCGGACCAAGGTGCGGAGTGAAATTTTCTAGATGCCGGACCAAGGATTTAGAGATAGAGAACTTATCACTTTACATGCAAGATACTAGGAAAGAATTATTATAGTTAGAATTATCAAGTTATGAACCTGTGGGGAACACATAAGCCCTAGTTACTTTTATTAATTGATTAAGCTCCAAAATTTGAATCTGTTAGTTGTTTACTTTAATTTAGTTAATTATTTTCATTAATTTAGAAATAAAAACCCCCCTATATTGTTTATTGTTTTCTAAGGAAATAATTGACTTAATAATAGTAATACTAGAATAAAGTTAAGTTTGAACTATTTTCCTCGTGGGAATGATCCCAACCCCATTAGTTGGGTTCTTTACTTGATACGACCGCTTTATTTCTTATTTGAGAAGTAAATTTGAGCGTATCAAATTTTGGCGCCACTGCCGGGGAAAGTAGCTTTTAGATTAACTTAAACTTATTACTAAAGTTTAGTCAATATTTTCTTAATTTTACTTTTATATTATTTTTTTTTATTCTTGCAGGACTAACTTCCTTGTATGCCAAACACACGGAGAGGTAGAGAACCCTTGTTTCCCTACGATCACGAATTAGAGCGTACACTATGCAATATGAATCAAAACTTGGGTATTAACGATGATGATGCAAAATAGAACATCCCA
This sequence comes from Solanum pennellii, assembly GCF_001406875.1. Lineage (NCBI taxonomy): Eukaryota > Viridiplantae > Streptophyta > Magnoliopsida > Solanales > Solanaceae > Solanum > Solanum pennellii. Next base: position 31,859,788 of record NC_028645.1, read on the forward strand.
GCTCCAGTTGATGTTCATGGTCAGTTATTACCCGATGATCCTAGTGAAAATAAAAAAGGGGATAAAATCTCGCTCCACGTCCTCAAGAATACTACAGAGGCTATGATAATATTGCAGACTCTGATGGGCCACTTGTCTTGCCCCATCTACCACAAGGCCACACCTTTGTGGTAACTAGTAGACTGATGCAAATGCTCACTGCTAGAGGTTTGTTTTCAGGGCTACCTTCTGAGGACCTACATGCCCATATGGCTAAGGTAAGGGCAGTGTATAAAAGCTTTGTAGGGAGGCCTGATTTAGATTTGGATGTAATAGGGCTAAGAGTATTTCCTCTCTCACTGAAGGGAGAGGCTGCTATTTGGTTCACTGAGCTCCCTTATAACTCAATTTTCACTTGGAACCAACTAAGGGACGTTTTCTTAGCACGTTACTACCCGGTCTCCAAGAAACTAAATCACAAAGACATAGTGAACAACTTTGTGGCACTACCAGGAGAGTAAGTTAGCAGTTCTTGGGATAGATTCACTTCATTTTTGAGAAGTGTCCCCAATCACTGCATAGATGATGAGTCACTGAAGGAATACTTCTATCGAGGAAAGGATGATAATAATAAAGCGGTATTGGATACTATAGCGGGTGGTTCTTATGGGGAGTGTACTTATGCCAAGATTGCCGAAAAGTTAGAGAAAATCTCCCGGAATAATAAAGCTTGGAGTACTAGGAAGTCAGATACTGGAAGAAATACCTTCGTAGTGCAATCCACACACAACCCAGCCACAGATGAGATTCGTGAAGAGATGGCTCAGATGAGAACTGAGCTTGGGTTGGTATTAAAACATGTCATTGGGGTGCAGAAAAGGTAAATGCAGTCAACTACTTGTCTAAACCACCACCACCAAATGATGAATGTTATTATGAGGAGGATTCCTATGCGGTAAATGAGCATACGGGGGGTTTCTGACCGAGTGCCCAAGGCTCAAATCAGGAGAATTGGCGCCAAGGTCAAGGAAACCAAGGTCGGATCTATGATAATTATAACCGTGAGGGTCATTATGTCTGAGATGGAAATTACAACCGCTACAACAACTTCAACAGGGGTAACAATGGTATTAAAAATGATTGGAATGGGCCCTATGTTCCTCGTCAAAATCATGAAGTTACTCCTAGGGATGGTGGAGGTAGTGTGGCACGAGTTGAAGATATGTTGCACAAAATGATGAGGAGGTTCGATGCTAGTGATGAACACATTAAAGAGTTAAGGAGTGATTTAGCGAGTATCGGGCAGAAAGTCGATACGCATGCAATATCGATAAGCAACTTGAGTTGCAAATGGCCCAATTATCTGAGACTGTGAACACATGGCAACCGGGCACTCTTCCTAGCAACACTATCCGAAATCCGAAAAATGATGGACACTGTATGGCAATCACCACTCGGGGTGGTAAGAAAACCATTGACCCACCTATGTCATCTAATGAGGAAACGGTGATAAAAGATAGTGATAAAGTGGTAGAGGTTAGTGGTGAAGTAGAAGATAACACTGGAAAAGATGTTGAAGTGCCTACAAAGGTAACTCCCATGCCTAGACCACCACCACCCTTTCCTCAAAGATTAGTAAAAAAGACCGAGGATGGTAAATATCGGCGTTTTATAACAATGTTGAAGCAGCTTTCTATCAATGTCCCTTTGGTAGAAGCTCTAGAACAAATGCCCGGTTATGCCAAGTTTATGAAAGATCTGGTTACAAATAAGCGATCGGTCACTTTTGAGGATGATGATAGAATGCAGCATTGTAGTGGTATTGCTACAAGATCTCTAGTGCAAAAGAAAGAAGATCCAGGTGCGTTCATTATTCCCTGTACAATCGGGGTATTACATTTTGCGAAAGCATTATGTGATTTGGGGGCAAGCATAAATCTCATGCCCCTCTCGAATTCACAAGAAGTTGGGTTTGGGTGATCCAAAGCCCACTGCGATGCGTCTACTGATGGACTATGAACAGTAAAAAGGCCTATAGAGATACTCCACGATGTGCTAGCAAAAGTGGAGTCGTTCATATTTCCGGCAGATTTTGTTATTCTTGATTGTGAAGTCAATTTTGAAGTGTCTGTTATTCTTGGGAGGCTATTCCTCGCTACGGGTAGAGCCTTAGTTGATATGGAAAAGGGGCAGATGAAATTTCGGTTGAACGATGAAGAAGTGACCTTCAACATTTGTAGGTCCATGAGGCAGAGTGGTGAGATCCAATCGGTATCTGCTATATCCTAAAAAGAAAAGATGAAGAAGCACCATGACCTAAAAATTGAAAACGAGAGTTTATGGTTGGGAATTTGGTGCTTTTATACAATTCTAGGTTGCGTTTGTTTCTGGGCAAGGCCCTTACTTGATTACCCAACTATTCCCTCATGGAGCAGTTGAGTTGGAAACCAAGGAGGGTGTGCAGTTTAAGGTGACTGGACAACGAATAAAAATCTATTTCGAGCATGCTTAGTCGGCGAATGAAGTAATCAAGCATACCATCTTGATGAAGTCTGAGTAATCAAGTGTCTTCAGTCGTGTCGCGACGTTAAATCAGGCACTAGTTGGGAGGCAACCCAATACTTATAGTTTTCTTTCTAGTAATGGTAGCATTTTCTATTAATGGGTTTTAAATTTGCAGGCACATCACCAGGAAATTCTGCAGAAAATCACTCTGCAACATTCACTGACGGATGCATCGACGGACCGTCACGAATGCGATGGACCGTCGCATGAATCTGTCGTGCCAGGTACGTCTTTCATTTATTTTCAAAATTAGGGCACACGCGACAGAACCCATGATGGATCATCACATCTGCGATGGACCATCTTCGGGGACTCGTTGCGTCATTAACCAGCATACCCGACACGACCCGGCTGGAAAATTTTAAAAAATTTCAACCTTTAAAATCCCCCCACCCCTTCATTTCGACCGTTTCTTTCCCTCTTTCTCCCATTCTCCCTTTCAAACTTCCAACTTCCTACCTCTCTTCTCTATCTTCTGATCACTTCCCCAAGTCCCCAATTCTGGAAATCTCCTTTCTACTGGTCGGAGTCTGCTGTTGTGGTTCTGCTCTTGATAACCAAGTGCCTCACTTGCTTGTTTTTCTCCTCTTTTCAAGTATGTGTCTCTGATCTCTACCCATTTACATTGCATTTTTGTTTTTCAATTAGTATTAGCCTAGTTCTTTTTGGTGGTTGTTCATTCTTTGATCCAATTTTGTCTGACCTAGGTTTAGAATCCTCGAATTGCCTTGATAAAACTCGAGAAATTGGTGCTTTAGCATTGCTAGTTTTCTAGGTATTTGGGTTAGAAACATGTAGGTTAACACTAAGTATTCTGTTTGAGTCATAGGGGATGATTGTGGAATCCTCAGTTCTGTCACTGAATGACAGAACGAGACCCCGATGACGGACCATCGTACCCACGACGGACCATCATAGGGTCTGTTCCGACACCCCACTATTCATTTTCTCTAAGTGTCCACCAACGGACACATGCGACGAACCGTCTCTGCACAACCGTCATGGCTGTCAGAGACCCTTGTCCTAAGGGTCTCCATTTTTTTTCCAAGTGTCCTCTGACGGACATCTACGACGACCGTCATACCCTCGACGGTCCGTCCTGCACAACCGTCATGGCTGTCAGAGACCCTTGTCCTAGGGGTCTCCATTTTTTTTCCAAGTGTCCTCTGACGGACATCTACGACGACCGTCATACCCTCGACGGTCCGTCCTGCACAACCGTCATGGCTGTCAGAGACCCTTGTCCTAGGGGTCTCCATTTTTTTTCCAAGTGTCCTCTGACGGACATCTACGACGACCGTCATACCCTCGACGGTCCGTCCTGCACAACCGTCATGGCTGTCAGAGACCCTTGTCCTAGGGGTCTCCATTTTTTTTCCAAGTGTCCTCTGACGGACATCTACGACGACCGTCATACCCTCGACGGTCCGTCCTGCACAACCGTCATGGCTGTCAGAGACCCTTGTCCTAGGGGTCTCCATTTTTTTTCCAAGTGTCCTCTGACGGACATCTACGACGACCGTCATACCCTCGACGGTCCGTCCTGCACAACCGTCATGGCTGTCAGAGACCCTTGTCCTAGGGGTCTCCATTTTTTTTCCAAGTGTCCTCTGACGGACATCTACGACGACCGTCATACCCTCGACGGTCCGTCCTGCACAACCGTCATGGCTGTCAGAGACCCTTGTCCTAGGGGTCTCCATTTTTTTTCCAAGTGTCCTCTGACGGACATCTACGACGACCGTCATACCCTCGACGGTCCGTCCTGCACAACCGTCATGGCTGTCAGAGACCCTTGTCCTAGGGGTCTCCATTTTTTTTCCAAGTGTCCTCTGACGGACATCTACGACGACCGTCATACCCTCGACGGTCCGTCCTGCACAACCGTCATGGCTGTCAGAGACCCTTGTCCTAGGGGTCTCCATTTTTTTTCCAAGTGTCCTCTGACGGACATCTACGACGACCGTCATACCCTCGACGGTCCGTCCTGCACAACCGTCATGGCTGTCAGAGACCCTTGTCCTAGGGGTCTCCATTTTTTTTCCAAGTGTCCTCTGACGGACATCTACGACGACCGTCATACCCTCGACGGTCCGTCCTGCACAACCGTCATGGCTGTCAGAGACCCTTGTCCTAGGGGTCTCCATTTTTTTTCCAAGTGTCCTCTGACGGACATCTACGACGACCGTCATACCCTCGACGGTCCGTCCTGCACAACCGTCATGGCTGTCAGAGACCCTTGTCCTAGGGGTCTCCATTTTTTTTCCAAGTGTCCTCTGACGGACATCTACGACGACCGTCATACCCTCGACGGTCCGTCCTGCACAACCGTCATGGCTGTCAGAGACCCTTGTCCTAGGGGTCTCCATTTTTTTTCCAAGTGTCCTCTGACGGACATCTACGACGACCGTCATACCCTCGACGGTCCGTCCTGCACAACCGTCATGGCTGTCAGAGACCCTTGTCCTAGGGGTCTCCATTTTTTTTCCAAGTGTCCTCTGACGGACATCTACGACGACCGTCATACCCTCGACGGTCCGTCCTGCACAACCGTCATGGCTGTCAGAGACCCTTGTCCTAGGGGTCTCCATTTTTTTTCCAAGTGTCCTCTGACGGACATCTACGACGACCGTCATACCCTCGACGGTCCGTCCTGCACAACCGTCATGGCTGTCAGAGACCCTTGTCCTAGGGGTCTCCATTTTTTTTCCAAGTGTCCTCTGACGGACATCTACGACGACCGTCATACCCTCGACGGTCCGTCCTGCACAACCGTCATGGCTGTCAGAGACCCTTGTCCTAGGGGTCTCCATTTTTTTTCCAAGTGTCCTCTGACGGACATCTACGACGACCGTCATACCCTCGACGGTCCGTCCTGCACAACCGTCATGGCTGTCAGAGACCCTTGTCCTAGGGGTCTCCATTTTTTTTCCAAGTGTCCTCTGACGGACATCTACGACGACCGTCATACCCTCGACGGTCCGTCCTGCACAACCGTCATGGCTGTCAGAGACCCTTGTCCTAGGGGTCTCCATTTTTTTTCCAAGTGTCCTCTGACGGACATCTACGACGACCGTCATACCCTCGACGGTCCGTCCTGCACAACCGTTCTGGTTGTCAGAGACCCTATTCCTAAGGGTCTCCAACTTTTTCTAAGTGTCCTCTGATGTACATCTAAGACGGACCGTCATTAACACGACGGTCCGTCCTGCACAACCGTCATGGTTGTCAGAGACCCTTGTCCTAAGGGTCTCTATTTTTTTTCCAAGTGTCCTCTAATGGACATCTACGATGGACCGTCATACCCTAGATGGTCCATCCTGCACAACCATCATGACTGTCAGAGACCCCTCTCCTAAGGGTCTCCATACTTTTTTTATGTGCCCCACGACGGACCTCGACGACAGACCGTCATTATCACGACGGTCCGTCCTGCTTATCCGTCATAGCTGTCAGAGACTTTCGTTCAGGGGTCTCCACATAAACATAGTTGAAGTAAGACATGATGGACCACATGATGGTCCGTCATACTCACGACGAGCCGTCACGTGGTCCATCGTGTTTCACTGTTACTACAGAGATGTCATTACAGCTTTGCTCTTATATTTATTTTGTGTCATTTTTGCTTGTCTTGTTTGCTCCTTCTAGTACTAATAATGATTCTTTACAGGTACTATCTCTAATGGCACCGAAACAAGATCGATTTTATGCACGTGGGCGTTCAAAGTCTGTCGCCCCGTCTGCCCGACTGGTTATAGGCTCTGATGATGAGCATGATCCCAAGTACGTGCCCCTAGGCACTGCCACTCCAGCACGAGCTGCACGTTCAACCAGATCTACTCCCAAAAAGGTGGCGTCCGGCGTAGTCACTGCCTCCCAATCTGATGAGGAGCGCACACTGACCGGCACACCTTCTGGGTCAGCTACACATGAAGAAGGAGCGTCTGGTTCCTTAGGAGTTTCATGGTCGGAGGAAGCCTCCGGGTCCGCAGAAGTCCCTGCACCCGCCACAGCTGCACAGTCTGCCTCGTCTGATGAGGCTGACAGTCTTGATTCCACTCCAGGCTCACCGACAGGTGCTCTCGCCCCGGTTGCCGACCAGCCCAATCGGTGGTGTGTCGACGGGCAATACCAAGTGTATTCAGACGCCATGTTTCTAAATGATAAAGGCGTCATGACACGGACCCTTACACTGGAGAGGCGGGTCCTTACGGGAAGTCTCTCCACCATGCCAGATATCCACAATCTCTTCACAAGACACCGGCTAGAGTGGACATCTTGTTCTTTTGGGCCGCTACAGTGAGGAGTTTGTCCGAGATTTTTACGCATCTTATGTGGCTACTCTCCAATCACAGATCGATAGGCGGGCAGCCCCTGCCAAACAGGCCCCACTTGAGCACGTCAGAGTACGCGGCATACAGGTCGACATCTCCCTGCCAGCCATCCGCCGGTATCTGTACGGCGAGGATGTTGATGCAAACAGGACCCTTCTCACCGTCCGAGTTCAACAAGCGGTGGCAAATTGTAAAAGATGGCCAATTCTTGCGTGAGCCATCGCTGAGAGAGACCACCAAGAGATGGATGGCCCTGCACTTGTCTATTGATGGAGAGGGTGCCGACTGGGTAACGGAGCCAAAGGGAGCCATCAGGAAGGCTAACTTTAACTTCACGGCTAAGTTTTTATGGTTGATTGTCCGCCACTGCCTTTCTCCCACGGCTTTTGATAATATAGTTACATGGGATCGCGCAAATCTTATGGCAGCAATGATAGCCGGGTTTGAGGTGGACTTCGCTTGGCTTCTACAGGTGGTCATGCACGAGAGGCTTTCAAGGTCACCACTACTTACCCATTTCTGTGCATGATATTTTCCTTATGCAGGTCCGCAGGTGTGCCCATCTGGCACATTGATCAGCTCAAGACTCCGCTAGGCACTGTTGATATCGGCCTCATCAGGGATGAGGCCAATGAGTTGGCTCCACACAAGGGGACCCGTCGAGAGTTGCCTCCATTTGGTGAAAATCTGGCTGTTACGGTAGCACATGCTCGAACGGCTACGCAGGCTACTTCAGCGACTACTGACACTACCCCGGTCGAGTCTATCCCGGGTAGTAGCACTGCCCCTAGCTCCTCTCGCTTAGACCCTTTCCCGCTCTGGTCCCGCTTGCTAGGGTCCAGAAACTAGATTTTCAGATGGCCACACTTCTGCATCACATCCAGCCTTGGATGCAGAGGTCTATTGCTGAGGCGGAGGAGCTCTTGGAGCGTAAGATGGCTCAGCACACAGAGCGGAAGATCGCTGAGGTTCATCAGCGCTTAGACGCTTTTGAGGTGCGGGTGCTAGCCCGGCCAGCCCCTCAAGTGGACGTGTCGACCCTTCAGGCTGCGGTTGAGAGTCTGCGAACGGATATTGATATGATCCTAGAGGCTAGGGTGCCTGAGTCTGAGGCCCCTTCTGCAGAGTCTGCTGAGGACACAGTGTTGGCGGCTTTATTCGCCACTTCTGAGATTCCACCACCTCCCCCTCGAGATCATGCCAAGAGGCGTAGGGCTCGAGAGGAGGATAAGGCTAGAGCAAGGAAGAAGGAGCGCCGTGAGATGGAGGTTGCGAGGAGAGCCTCTATTGCTGATGAGGAGGCGCGTCTGATCAGGGCTGTAGAGTCAGCTGCTGGGGCATCTAGATCCGGAGATGTGGAGACAGCGGGATGCACTACTAATAGTGTTGTTGCTGATGAGGACACTATGAGGGTGTCCAAACTACATAGGTAGTGGGTTCCGGGGAACCGGACCCACCAGCTTGCTGATCGTCGGCGCTTTGCGCCCCAGGTTTGCTTCACCTACCACTCTCGTATTTCAATTTTTTTATGCATTGGGGAAAATTGCATATCTTTTTGTTGGGGGTGGGGTAAATGGAAAGTGAGTGCTAGGGTGAAGTCTGAGTAGCCCAATTCACGATCCTCTTTTGGGGTTTTCTTGCCTGTTTTCTTTTTCCCCAAGAGACTGATTATTTTTATTGTTGAACCGGCATGTCTATATCTTATATACATAGTATAACTCTGAAGCATGATGGCTAAAACAAAAATGATATCCTGATGTAATGAAAATGATACATGGCTAGGCACAGTAATTGATAAATGTGTGGCTCTAAGCATGACATAGAGATACACCATTGCATGACCCTAAGTCTAAGACTCGAACTAGGTGTCTGATAATCTGGTAGAGTAATGATATGTCAAGTGAGTGTGAGGAAAATTTGAATAGTCCACTATTTGTACTGAGCTAGAACTTGCATGGTTAGTACTGCTAAAAGTAAGTTGTACTAGACAGTTAGGAAAGGATCATAGGCCCTTGTTCAATATAGCCAATTTTTAGCCTAGATAAAAAAAAACGACTGAAATTAATCCCTCTTTGATCCAAATGATTTGAGCTTAAAATAGACCTTTCTTTTTCACCCCAACTGATCTTTTCTGGGAATAATGTGTTGGCCCTAGTCTCTCCTTGGACATGTGCACCTCAACTTATGCAAAAAGCATAAGTTGAGGGTGGCTAATGCAGTAAACAACCTTTTCGTGGCCCTGACCCAACTTTGGGTATTGTGTACTTTGACTCATGGCAAAGCCATGAGTTGAGGGTGGCTATTATGAGGAATGCTCTGGAAAGTGGGGTTGAAAGAACAAAGAGAGAGAAATAATAAAAGTAAAGTGACTCAAGAACCAGTTGAAAGAAAAGTGAAATAAAAAATATATATATAATAAATACTAGAAAGAAAAGAAAAGAGGCACTTATACAAATGAAGAAAGAAGGGAAAATAGCAAGGTGAAAGAATATGAGAAATTAGGAGAAATAAAACGATAAAAAGTGGTACATTTAGCCGATATGTCAAGGAGGGCAAAAAGTCACTAAAGTATACCTAAATATACCCTAACTGACCCTGAGCATATGTTACAAGCTAAGAAAGTACTATCGTGATCCTAAGAGTTGTATGGCGAACTTAAAGCAGTAAAAATAAGGGCAAGCTTATGGCAATATGTATGAATGAGTTGTGAATTTGTTCTGAGAGTGAGTGTTGAAAAGTAATCCTTATACTCAAACTGAAATCATTGTGTGAAAAATGAGGATGTTGTTTTGATGTGAGGACACTAGTTGCAATACCAAAAATATTAGCACCTCGGTGAGAAATTGAAGAGGATAGGAGTCAGTGCATGGTGAGTCTGTGTCATGGTCTGGTTCCACATAATTCAAGCCTAATAGTGATAACATGCATAAACATGATGATACTGATCGGGATTAATAGCGAAATGATTGCGAAAGCTAAAATATGGATACTATTGTACAAAGATTTTGTAGTGAGTCATAGTGCGTTGCTTGAGGACAAACAACAAATTTAAGTTGAGGGTGTTGATATACCGTGGCTTCACGGTATTTTAATGCTTTTTTCTTAAATTTAGTGTGTGTCCAGAAGCCTTTTTGTATTGATTTTTATGTAAGTTTCTCCTTATTTTCAGGAAATCTGTCTAAAGATGAACGCGGAAGTTTTTGAGCAAGAAATGTAGAAGAGACCACCTACGAAGCTTGTGATGGTCCGTCGAGCTTGTGACGGTCCGTAGGTGGCATCGTAGTGAAGCTGCTGAAGGAAGATGGGGAAGTCTGACCGAGTGTGGGATTACGGAAGTCCATGACGGTTCGTCATATCCACGACGGTCCGTCCTGCTGGTTCGTCGTGATGATCAGAAAGTAGTCCCAGTACCCAAATTCCATGAATTTTAAGTGTTATGGAACGGAGACCCTAGACGGACCGTCGTGCTTGGAACGCTCCGTCATACCTGTTCGTCGAGGGTAATGAAGAAAGCAGCAGAAGAATTTGTAAAGTATAGGACGACGGAGGCCAGGACGGCCCGTCGTGACCACGACGGTCCGTCACGAGGTCCGTCGACTCGGACGCGTTTTGACAGATTTTCAGTGATTAGAATCCTTCTTTTATTAGGTTTCTGTTTTTATTATAAATAGTTCGAAAAACCTCGTTTTTGGGGTTAGACTATTGATTGTTAGACTCGTTGATATTAGAATCTTTGATAGTAGACTTTTTGATAGTTAGCCTTTTGGATAATCTTTAGTTCTCTTGTTCAAGTATTGAAGGATTAATTTCAGTAATTGTTACACTTTTTCTGGAATTGATTGTTGGTGATTTTGTTGATTGATCAAGTGAATTTCTTGATTTTATTCTTTCTCATTAAAAAAAGTGCATGAATTCTTATATTAAATATATGAATAGTGTGATTATGACTATGGATAACTAAACTACATAACTAGGGTTGTGGGAACCATGGGTGAATAACGAGGTAAAATCTAACTAAAATAGCAATTCTAGAATAGTGTCTTGCATGTATTGATAATTCTTTCGTTTAGAAGTCTTTTTAACGGATGGCCAACGTTAGAACTCGCCTTAATGCTACTTGCCGGACCAAGGAGGTAGATAATATGCAAAGAATTATCAACATAGATTTAGTGTATACTATATAATAGGCTAGTGTTGATTGGTACGACGTAATAACTTAGTCAAATATCGAATACAATGCTTAATATGAGGTAAAGGTAAGGGTTAGTATAGCAACACACGTAGCCGGACCAAGGTGCGGAGTGAAATTCTCTAGATGCCGGACCAAGGATTTAGAGATACATAACTTATCACTTTACATGCAAGATACTAGGAAAGAATTGTTATAGTTAGAATTATCAAGTTAGGAACCTGTGGGGAACACTTAAGCCGGAGTTACTTTTATTAATTTATTAAGCTCCAGATTTGAATCTGTTAGTTGTTTACTTTAATTTAGTTAATTATTTTCATTAATTTAGAAATAAAAAACCCCCTTTATTGTTTATTGTTTTCTAAGGAAATATTGACTAAATAATAGTAATAATAGAATAAAGTTAAGTATCAACTATTTTCCTCGTGGGAACGATCCCAACCCCATTAGTTGGGTTCTTTACTTGATACGACCGCTTTACTTCTTATTTGAGAAGTAAGTTTGAGCGTATCACTTAATTTGATGATTTTAATATTGGGTCTTGTTGGATTAATTGTAAAAATTTTAAGTATTGGTTTGAACTGGTGATTATGGCTATTGGTAAGAGCCTTTGTGGATTGTATTAGTTTAATTGGCTATGGATTGGAGGTGTTCTTAATGAAATGGTGGTATGTTGACCTAACATTTTCTACATTGTGTAGTATAGGTCTTGAAGTATATTGATTGGTATGGTCCACTTATGGTGGTGGTGCTTATGTGTTATACTTGTGAAGAACATGGCTTTTTCGGCATTACTTTTATGAAATATGGTATTATCTTGGCATAACTTGTATATGTGATTATTGTGAAGGTTTATATGACTTATGTGTATATGTGAAGCCAAAGCATGAGTCTTTGTAGATGATGATATGTTCTATAGTAGACTATAGTGATGTCTTATGTGTTTATACTTGATGTTGAAGTATGATGCTTCCTAATTGACTATATAAGTCTTGTCACATTGGGGGAGCACCTCCTAGACGTAACTAGCGTCGTCGTCCTCTTTGAGGACTAAGCATAGCCTCTTAGATTACATCATTATATTCATAGGTCAAAAATGCGGAAAATTTAAAACTTTTCATTACTTTTACATTGAGGTTTACATAGAGCTCTACATACACATAATATATTCATATCGAGTATATATAGACCCTTCGTAATGGAAATTTACATAGTCTTCTACTTTTATTGCACATAGATATATACAATATAACATAGTCTCATATGGATGTCTCATCTCATAACCATCTAACAAGATTATAACAATTTGGTCCTAGCCCATACATCAATGTAATAGAGCCACATATAGGCTATACAATTTGTACTGAAGGAAAAGAAAAGAACATAAGAGTCTTAAAACTAAAACAACTTCATAAGTTTGATATTGTTATTGCCCTCGGAAAGTGAGGACCTACCCAACTTGGACGATTGAGAAATTCCAAGTCTTCTTCAAAGTCGTCTCAAAATCCCTTCAATGACCAGAACCTAAAATGTTGGGGAAAAGGGAGAAAATGGGGTTAGTACACCACTTGTACTAAGTATGAGACCATATGCACATATAATATCAAATCATGCTAAGAAGGGGCATTTCATTAAACCATGCTACTTTACATTTAGAAAACCTTATGCATATTCAAGAAGACCATACCAATCAATAAGACATATTCATTAAGTCAAAATTATGCACATAAAAATACCAACAATCCTAAGTCTAGTCATGCCAAAATGCATATCACATAATTGAACACTTAGTCAAGACAACTCTATCATCAAGTTATAGTAGCAACAAGCATCGACAAGAGTTCATTACAACATAACCAAAGCAAGAAAATTATCCATGAACCCTCATTAAGTCAACTAGTGGAATGAATAAGGAAAGCCCCATAACCTTACTCAATCAAGTAACCCAACAAGAACCATGACTAATATCCCACTTCACATATCATTACCATTTAAGAGTACATATCATCATACTTTAGCAATGGAGATCAACACATGTTTATAAGTGAAACCAATCATCATGTAGTATCATCAATGTGCAAGATCATCATATACATAACATGTACAATTATAAGAATATTCATATATAAGAACATCCTCCTAAGACTTCCCTCAAGGTTAACTACTGCAATGTTTAGGTAGAGTCCCATACCCCTACCTAGACTTAGCTAAAGCCCTTAGGTTATTTTAGTTAGATTTCATTCCTTTAGTTCATTTTACGTTTTGGGAACATCTTTCCTTAATCGACATAGACCACAAAGCTAATGTGGAATCCGGTGTCATGGAACCCTACACGAAGGAAAGCGGACGACTTGCCAAGGTAGTGCCAAAACATGAACATAGCAACTACGTGGATCCACTAGATAGTATTCCTATGGGGGCAACATAGTTGAAGAAGTAGAAAATATAGTTGGGACCCTCTTTATCCTACGTGCATTATAGTCTCCAATCTCAAGAGTACATTAGTGATCCTTCCTTCCCTGTTTGTGAAGGAACACTCCTCACTCTTTTTCACTCGGTGCTAAGCTAGAGTCCGATTTTGAAATATATTTAAGCCTTCATTAACAATCATAGCTTAGCTTAGTTCGTAGGGTCTATCCCTTGTATATTCATCATAATATCTCAATAAGAATTGCATGAGTATTTTCCTTTCATTACAATTCATATATGTGAGGTTAGCACATTTACATAATCATTCATGATAAGGCACATTGGTAATTATCACCATCCTTATAACATTTACGTCTTAGCCAACACCTCACAAAAAACATAGTCAAGACATTTCAATTTAACAATATACCAACCCTATCAATCCTAATATAAGGTTTACTTCAATACAACATCATCACTTAATCACAAGTAACCACAATTGAAGTAAAGAATAGGGATCACAAGTCTTACCAAGTCTCTTTCATAATCCATCATCAAGGTCTTAACATCAACCCTTAACTCAACCCAATAAGGCTGTAATATCATCACACAACAATAACCAACATGATAACAAGGTCAATTGAATCACTATATCACAATTCATCACTAATTCATAGCTTAAGATAAGAGACTTAGGTCAAATCCATAATATGTTTCATAACCTAGTAGAGTGTTAGGAATATAATTCATGTTAATCTCTTCATAATTGATATAATAACATCATGGAATAGTAATTCAACCACTGGTCTTGCGCATGCCGCCACAGCGGCCAATATCCCGCAAGAGCGGGATGATGAAGGCCGCCACAGCAGGATGAAGGCCTCCACAGCGGCCTTCATCTAGGATGAACACCAAATGGATCAATGGCGTGTTTTTGTCCTAAAATCCCCATTTTTTCAAAATTTCAGAGTATATCAAGTAACGTAGAACCTATTTATGCAATTATTTCAAAAAATAAACTTAAAATAGAGGACATATTCGAGTTTATGCCAAAGAGACCATTCGAATCCCCCCCCCCAATCTTGTGTATCGATTTAACCGTATTTTTATGAAATCTTTATGTCAAGGACGTTATGTAAACATTGGGGACGTAAGAAAAGTAACCATGCTACGTTTTTCTAACACTTTTTAAAACCTAGTTAAAATTTAAAATAGCCACCTCAAAAACCATCTTTCATTGAAATTCGTTAGCAACATAAAATTGTATGTAACTATCTATGAAGTAGAGAGTTAGGGGAGAAAGAAATTACGTAGAGAGTTAGGGGAGAAAGAAATTACTTGGATTGCAACATTTGAACTAGGGGATATTGTTATGACCCGAGGGTATACCCTAGAAGTTATGGTATCCTCAAATCATCACACGACGTACTAAACCTCTCAGAGGTCTTATACAAGCCCTTAGACATCGTTCATCGCATAAAAAAAATAGCGGAAAACTTAAAACTTTTCATAGCACATCATATGCTAGAACATCACTTCGTATATATATAAAAACTTCATAATACATAGTAAGGCACTAAGTCTCTTTGCCATCTTGGACTCAACATCATTAGAGTAGAATAGAGACACGACCCTTAACAACATAAAATATAGCTCTAAGCTAATACATCAATATAAAGAAACATCTTGACATGGGCAACCCTTGAATCATAAGGGTCCCTTTACTTGAACTTGGGAGATCTATCCAAGCCCTTCACTTAGGAGATATCCTCTAGCCATCACCACCTACACTTTGTGTAAAAATATGAAGAAGAATGATATTAGCACAAGAATGCACTAAGTATGACAACCATGCAAAAACATGCATTTAAAGAGGACATTTCATTTGAAATCGTGCAATATGTATTTTTAGTAAACTTCATGAACATTGGCACAAATAATCACAATATAGTTCACATACATCATATAGATATAGATAATACTCATAATAGCACATAAAGTCATTTATCATACTTTGAGGCATATTTAATGCATACAATACAACACTTCTCTTTTAATCTTACTTGTTTCTTTGAATAATCTCTCAGTGTACTTAGTACAATGTATCACCTTGAGGTCACCTTACAATAGTCTTTCATAGATATGTTTCATAGACATAACCACATATATTCACAAGTCTTAAGCATATTATAAATATAAGATTCACATAAGCATCACCATCTAAGACAACACCTAAGTCACACTAGTGCAATGTACAAGTAGCATCCCATAATACTACTCATACCAAGTGTTCTTAAGAAGTCATCCTAGACTAGTCATATCATACTCAACAAGTCATAACACTTTCATTTATAACTAGACATTAGGCACATACTTCGTAGTATCATATAAGGACTCTTTCCTTTACTACAACCTTAGTCATAACTCATTTAGTTGATACCATAAGTAAACCACCCTCATAACCCCTTCACAAGCTTACTTGTGCAATGTACACATGGAGTACCATACCCCCACATATACTAAGTAAACCCATTTTGAAGACATAAGTGCAATTCACATATATAAGCATAATTCATGTCTTCATATAACAAAGTCACTTAATATGAATTCATAAAATTCATACATAACATAATTCTTTACTTCATAAAAGGCTCCAATCATATCCTTTCTTGAAGTCATCTAGTGCAATGCATAGGTAGGGTCCATAGTCTTCCATATACTAAGTAAAATTATCAAGGAATTTGATTAGAATTCATATTCTTATCTTAGTTCATTATTTAACCTTGTGGAAACATATCCATAACCGACATTGACCATGTGAGCTACATGGAATCCGGTGTTCTCCTGTCAAACTGAAAAGAGAGGGTTAACACGTGCCTAAGGTGTAGCCAATCGTACGTAGCTATATAAGTGGTATCCACAAGCTATAAATTTTGGGGGCACGCAATGGAATATGGAGATTTCTTCTAGAAACCTTGACTAAGCATGGAGGTTTCCATCTCATGAGACAACATCTATGTTGGGAAACCGGACTTGCTAAATGTGAAGGTTCTTTTGTGGGAAGCTAGACTTACTAACGTGAAGCCCACACTCTCATTTGTCATTTTCACTCGGTGCTAGGATCAAACTCCCTTTTGAATTATATTTAAGCATTTATGCATTAATTCATAAAGAAGGCTTTAGGATTCTTTATCCTTCATATATCATATAGCTCAAAGGTATCTAAGATGAGAATTTTCCTTCATCATAGAACCTACATTATGTGAGAATTTCCTTTCACATAATCATATCATATTCATACTACAGTCTAGTTTAGAG
Source organism: Solanum pennellii (assembly GCF_001406875.1). NCBI lineage: Eukaryota > Viridiplantae > Streptophyta > Magnoliopsida > Solanales > Solanaceae > Solanum > Solanum pennellii. Next base: position 31,876,582 of record NC_028645.1, read on the forward strand.
TGAAATTGAGTAATACCTTTCAAGAGACTCACTTATTCATTAGACTACCATTAACATACTTTATTCGTACATGCATGTGTGTACGTGTACATATATGTGAGATCTACCTTCACATAAACACCTTTAGGCACATATGTTCATAACTTCATTAATCATATACTTTACATGCATAGAAATAGGCATGGATGCATAGGAGAACTATCCTTTCCTTAGTCATCATGAATCTACCCTACTCATCGATATGCATGAAGTGTGTATGTACCATTGTTAACATGATCACATATGGCTATCACATAGCATTGAGGAATCCACCCTCTAAAGGTCACAATACATGTACAACATTCTTTCAAGTCTTAAGTCAAACACATCTAGAGTATTTAAGAATATTGATTACACACACTCACAATACATCATAGGACGTAAGTACATATTCAACAATAGAATCAAAGACTCCTAGCATACTTCGATCACACATTCATATAAGGTTCATATAGGTAGGATTCATGCTACAAGGATATTCTTCATCATTAGCCATATAGACCACCTAACCCTAACATGATCATCACACATATTCATATAACATCATCCCCACATCTAGGTCATGCAACTAGTTTTGAGGGCTATTCATATACTTCACATAACATCAATTCACTTAGACATGATATTAGAATCAATGCTACATCCTTCAACTTCCTAAACATGGAATCATCATATCAATTATCTCATATCAAATGCCTTCAAGGACATGATCATATCACATAAACATGTACAAGAATGTAAACACCGGCACCATAAGTGGTACATACCAATCATCACAATTCAATATACATTCTAAGCTAAATAGAGAAAATAGGTCAACTTACAAAATATCCAAATAATGATCATCCTTGATCGATTCCCAACAATTCATAATCAATTGACATAAAGGAATAAAGAACTAAGGAATTCATTATAGTCTAAACATAATCTAATCACCATATCATCAAGATCACAAGACCCACATTATAAGCCAATTTGAGAAATTAGGAGGATCATGGATTCTTTATGAAATTGGATTGAAATTCATAATTAAAACAGTAATTAATGTAATTCCATCATTAGAATGACTTTGAATCAATTTGACAATGAATCCATGGCTAGATTGAAAATAGAGAATTTTGGTCTTTGAATCACTTTTAAAAATCATTGATTGAACTCCTTAGATGTAAGATTAACTAAGGATAAACGATTTCCATACCTTATTATTGAAGACCCGTGAAAAATTGGAGAAGAAACCATAGAAATCTAGCCCCTAGCTTGAACTTGAGTTTTGGTCTACAATGGAGGTATTGGGGTCTTGGGAGAGAAGAAGGTTTTGGGATTTTGGATTTTTCTTATTGGGTGTTGCGGTTTTTACTTGGGAAAGGGGTTAAATAGGTCTTAAAATAGTTTATGACCACCTCCAAAATTACCCAAAACGTCCATATACTTATTAGTACTTTTAGACATGTCAAACTCAACTTTTATTTTGGAAATTATCGTCGGGAAACAAGTCCGCGACAAGGAGTTGCTCCCACTTGATTTTTTTGAAAATAAATTCCAGGACAGTGGATTCTGCATTGTGTCCGCGACACAGACCAACTTTTGGTCCTCGATGAACAAAGTCCGTGACACGGACTGGTTTCCACTAAGGGTAATTTGATGCTGCTTTGGGCAGCGTGCTAGCCCAAGGTTGGGTCCTCCTCAAGGACACCTAGGGCGGTCATTGGGGAGTCATACCCGGACGTTTTGACCCTAAATAGGTTCATTCAGATTTTAGGGTCATCCCCACTGACTTTAGACTCCAAACAACACATAAAACATTCCAAGACAAACTATAAGACACTAGCGTCTCAAGGCTATCTTTCGAACGCGTTGGACGTTCTTGGACGTTTGACCTCCAAACCGCTTCAAATTAAGTATTCATGTTATAAAATACTTTATTAACATTTTATTAACCTTTTTATACACATGTGAGTCACTATCTTAGTCAATTTTTAGGGTGTAACAATACTCCCCCACTTGGAAACATTTGTCCTCGAGTGACACTTAGAAACATTTTTTAAACACTTTCAAAGACTCAATGACTCCAATAGCAGCTCGCATCTTTGAACAGGTTATCAATTAATAGTCAATGAACCAAAATTACAAGGAACACCTACTTCAGACAATCATGCAATGAAAGCAACATAGGCAAACATGGACCACCTCTTCAATTATTTCCATGCATTCATGCTTCTTCATATTCATTGCCATTTGGAGGAACTACCTTATCCAACTTTAGGCATGTTCATTATTTCATCACAAGGTTAGACATACGAAGGATTTCAACTGCACACTTATGTATAACCCACACTTCAACTCATGAGAAAATTTGACCTATTCATTTTAGTTGCACAATATTTAATGAATAATGTAGATTAACTACAATCTTATAGTCTAGATATAACACCATCAAGGTCATATATGACATCACCATGCTTAGCTTGGTTCAAGGAGGAACTACCTTCTCCTAGTAACAACATATACACATGGAATAATATATTTTATATTAAAGCAATGCATAGAGGTTAATTCATATTAATGAGGATTTGTTTAATCCAAACCACATTATGCTTATACTTCCTTCCTTATGAAATCAACATGGTTGGTCTCACCAAGCACATCACAACATTAGGAAGTATATTTATAGCTTTCTGTTTCTAGCACATCACTAGATTTCATAAGCATGCATCTTTTAGGGAAATTATCACAAGTTATAGGCACACCAAAAGACATAGGCTAGACAAACCATCACTCCTCAAGAGTGAGCCTATAGTAACACTCCTCAATACTCAAAGGTCACACATTTTTTTAAAGAATCTCATCTTTTATTATTTAACGGAGACTCAATTTCTTATAGTGAGGCCAAAACACCACACAATATGAGTGACATCAAGCATGTTTATTAAGCTATCTCATGAAATAAAATTGCACAGTTATCATATAAAGATACACAACAACAAGAGCAACATGCAAATTTATCAAAATTTCCTTTTTCATGCAATAATGACTTTTCATAGTATGCATAACATAGTGTCATTTAAAACATGCATAACATATACATAACATGCAACTTATCCTTTTATGCAAGCCTTCTATCATGAACAAGCTACGTAGGAACTCTTGGGTTTCAAGCTTGAGTAAGAATAGAAGGAAAACATGGGAAATCTACAACCTTACTACTAAAATCATCCTCCCCCACTTAGGATAAACCCATTTAAGATCAACTCAACTCAACTCTAGGGGAATTTTAGCTTACCAAACTTATTGACTAAGCACATCATCCCTCTCTTGGGATCTAACCTTATGAATACCCTTCTTACCATAACTACAAAGTGACTTTAAACCTAGAGAAGTTCAATGGAACCTAACATAGCACATCAAGGGCACTAAAAATCTTACCATGTATGCACATTATCCCCCACTTAGGGTAAGACAAATCACATCATGCCCTAAAACACCAAGGTCGAGGCAAGTAAAGACTTACCTACAAGGTTCATTTTGGTGGAACTTTCCAACCAACTATGCCTAGGTACAATATAAGAACTTCCTCAATTGACAATTCTCAATTTCAAGCTTAAAAGACAACTAATGTAACACTTCGAAAATCCAAGACGTGCCTTAAAGACTATCAAAAGTGTCATGAGGTCTATACACTATTTCAATTCCATTTTAATGAATATAGGTCATTTAGGAATTTTATAAACCAAAACATCCAAGAACGTCCATGATGTCCGGAAGTTGGTTCAAAGAGGTACTAGTGTGCCTTAGCCTATTTGACTAACTTTTGAGAGTCAGAAATGCATGAAATTTAATGAAAAGGTGTATAACATGTGTTAAATTCAATTAATGGTCGAAAAATCCGGGTAATACTCCCCAAGGAACAACCAAGGGCCCTTGAGGAGGACCCTTGCACGTTGAAGGCAACATTGCCTTGGTAGTGTGCACCAACAAAATCCATTCAACGCCTCGTGTGTGGATCGACGGGGCATCGATGCCAACCATCGTCCAACACTAATACAAATGGTTAGAGCCCTCGCCTACACAAGTCTCTGACCAAAACTACGGATGTGCAGGACGGAGGGAGGGGTGTCTCGTCGATTGACCCACGATCCGTCGATCGTGGTGTCATCGATTGAACTTTAATTTTCTGCACATTTTAAGTTGATTTCATTTAATTAGTTAAGGGTCTAGGTGGTTAGTTAGGGGATTAAGGGAGACTAATTAAGTTAATTAACCCCCAATATAAAGAACCCAACCCCATTAGTTTAATGAGAACTCTCAAAATAATTCCACTACTTTCTCTCTTCTTTCTCTCTCTATTAGAAAACACCATTGAAGAACAAGATAGGGAAGGGTTTTGGGGGATGTAAAGTGGTGATTTCATCTCCAAATATTCATCAAAACTTTTAGGTATGGTCTATTGACGTTTGAGACCTCTTTCCTCAAAGGTTCATTCAAAGTATTTTCAAAACTTGAGTTTTCAAGTGGGTTTCATCTAATCTCGAAATTGAAGTTATCAATTGAGTTGTTGATGATTTATTTAGGTTATATTGAATATATGAACATGTATTTTAACTTTATTATGATAAGTTTTGATGGTTTGGTCTAAATTGAAGAACATGATCCTCCACCCATAACCCTAGGTTGTGATCTTGACCTATATTGTATAATGTTCATTCAATTGACTTGGTTATGGGTTGAATTACTACTAGATGATTTTTTTATGCTAATCATGAATGAATTAGGATGATGTGTAGTCTTTCATGCTATTTCTTGGTAAGTGATCTAGGGTATGATGAATTGACTTAATCTTATGCTTTGATCTAGCATTGAATTGTGATATAGTGATTCTTCTAGCCTTGTGATTATGTTGGTTATTGAATTATGGTGACTTGATGACCTAATTGAGTTTAAATAAGGGTTGATGGTAAGACCTTGATGATGAATTATGAAGGAGACTTGGTAAGTCTTATGAACCTTATTCATTACTTCAATTTGTGTTTAATTGTGATTAAGTCATGATGTTATATTGAAGTATGCCTTTTTTAGGATTGATAGAGTGGTATGATGTTGAATTGAAATGTCTTGCTTATGGTTGTGAGGTTGATTAAGATGTAAAGTTATGAGGATGATGGTGATTACCAATGTGCCTTATTATGAAAGAATATGTAATGTGTTAACCTTACTTATATGAATTGTGATGAAAGGATTATACTCGTGGAATTCCTATTGATCTATGATGATGATGATTATACATGGTATATACCCCATGACCTAAACTAAGCTATGATTGATAAATAAATACATTAAAGACATTTCAAAAAGGGACTTAGCTTAGCACCAAGTGAACTTGACAATGGGAAGTGATGACTTCCCAATAGAGGAAGAGTTACCCTGTAGTTTTATATGTGATGTTGACTCCTTTTAAAGGGATAATCATTTCATTGATTCCCATGAGATGAGGCTCCAATTGCCAAGTGGTATGTAAAGGGAAATGCCTATATCTTAGTTCTTGAACTATGTTGTCCTTATAGGAAGACTAGCTAGTGGATCCACCTAGAAAGCTACGTTTATGTTTGGTTTTACTTTGTCCGGTAGACCACCTTCCATCGGTGTAAGGTTTTACGACAACGGATTCCACACTTAGCTCATGTGTTCTATGTCGATAAAGGCAAGTGTTTCCCTAAAATAAAATGAAGTAATGATGTATAATCCAACTAGAGTGACTTGAGGGGTTTAACTTAGCCTAGATAGGGGTATGGGACTCTACCTATGCCTTGCACTAGTTTGCCTTGATGGGAGCTTTAGGAGGTTGATACTATGTATAAATATGCCAATGATATAAATGATGATAACATGTTGACTTTATATGTAAATAACATTATATGTAAATGGTTATTCTTATGAACATGCATTTGGTGTATATTGCCAAAGTATGATGTTATGTATCCCTAAAGGTTATATTATGTAGAGTTGGACATTTGTTATGGGTTCTTGTTGAGTTACTTGATTGAGTAAGGTTATGGGTATTTGCTTAGTCGTTGCAGTTGTAACTTTATGGGGATTAATGATTTGTTGTCTTGCCTACTAGGATATGATAAACTCTTATTCATGCTTATGACATTACTACTTGATGATAGGGTCGTATTAGATTATGGGTTCAAGTATGTTGAGATGTATATGACTTGTTTTGACTATTTAAACATGTCTTAGTGATTAGTATGGCTTGATTGATTGTGCATAAGGATTTTAAAGGATAAAATGGCATGATTTACTAAATGTCCCTTTTTAGCATATTTTGATGTATATGTGCATATAGTCTCATACTTAGTACAAGTGGCTACTAACCCCGTTTCTTCCTTTTTCCCAGACATTTTAGGTTTAGGTCGTTGAAGGCTCATTCGAGACGACTTTAAGAGACTTGGATATTCTCTACCATCCAAGTGGGTAGGTCCTCACTTTCCGAGGGCGATGCCGATATCTACCATATGGAATTTCTTTACTTTTAGACTCTTATGTTCTTTCTATTTCGTTTGAGTACAATTTGTATAAGCCTATATCTGGCTTCTTGACATTGATGTAGGGATATGCCCAAATTGCTATGATCATTTTAGATGGTTATGACATGAGACAACCTTGAGACTATATTCTATGTTATATATATGTATGTGCAATAAAAGTAGAAGACTATGTAATCTTCCTATACAAAGGGTCTATGTATACTCGATATGAATATATTATGTGTATGTAGAGGTCTATGTCAACCTCCAAGTAGAAGTAATGAAAAGTTTTAAATATTCTGCTAAAATTTGACCTATGAATGTAATGATGTAAACTAAAAGGCTAGTCTTAGACCTCAAAGAGTACGACGAGGCCGGTTGCGTCTAGAGGGTAAACCCTGATGTGACAACTAACCACTTCAAAGTAGGTCAACCTCAATTTCTTCTTCTCTTCAAAAGTTAAGGGTACATACCATACATCCCCCCCTAAGTCACCTTAGGGTAATCATACTTCCAACTTATGGAATAAGACCCCCTTTTTCCCCTTTTTTTCCCACTCTTAGTATAGGTTCATAGAGGGAATCATTAACTAGTCATAAGGGATCTCCCATTACCTAGCATGCTTCAGAATCACCTTACAAGGATCAACACACTATCTCCCCTCCTAAGGAGCAAGCCTATACAGAACATTCCAATCCACACAAGGACAAATATGAAGCATTCCACATATACAAAGGTAACATTCATCTTTCTCACTATTTACTACGTTCTCCAAGACTTTTCAAGACTATATCATAACATAATGCTACCATCCTACATAATCATAAGCCATTCTATCTTTCCAAGGGGAACTCCATTCAACCATAACAACTACTAACAAGCTATAACCATATCATAACTTATAAACATAACATCTCATTCCTCATAAACCACCTATAGCCATAAATGGCACCACATCAACAAATGCTAGATTCACCTTCACATATACTCATCAAACCATAAAACCAAGGTAAGCATCAAAATTCACCTTTTCTTTCTCATGCATTGAGACATCATCCCAATCCAAGCAATCACATCTAAACGACCATAGGACAAGGAAACATAAAAGAGATATCATATAGAGTTAAGTTCTATGTCACGACATGAGAATAATGAAGAAGGGAAACTCTATCATCATATAGTCTCTCACTCATTGATGTGTCGCGACTCACCACCGGTGAACGAGACTCTACTAGACTTGGAAATACGAGACTTTAAAACCTAAGGATAAAACCCAAAATCTTATGCTCTAATACCAAGTTTTTTACGACACCCAAAATCTTATGCTCTAATACCAAGTTTTTTACGACCCAAGGGTAAACCCTAGAAGTTATGGTATCGTCAAATTGTCACACGTCGGACTCGACCTCTCGGAGCTTTTATACAAGACCTTAGACATCGTTCATCACATAAATATTTAAATATTGGAAAATTTAAAACTTTTCATAGCACATAATATGCTAGAACATCACTTCGTATATATGTATATATATACATACATATATATATATATATATATATATATATATATTAATGCTTCATAATACATAGTTAGACTCTAAGTGTCTTTGTCATCTTAGACTCAACATCATTAGGGTAGAATAGGGACACGACCCTTAACAACATAAAATATAATTTTAAGCTATGACATCAACTTAAAGAACATCTTAACATAGGGAACCCTTGAATCAAAAGGGTCGCTTTACTTAAAATTGGGAGATCTATTCAAGCCCTTCACTTAGAAGACATCCTCTAGTCATCGCCACCTACACTTTGTGTAAAAAAAATGAAGAATAATGGTATTTCTATAAGAACGCACTAAGTATGACAACCATGCAAAACCATGCATTTAAAGATGACATTTCATTTGAAATAATACAAATGTCTTTTTACTAAACTTCATGAACATTTGCACATATAAGCACAATAAAGTTCACATACATCATATAGACATGGATACTACTCAGAATAGCACATAAAGCCATTTATCATACTTTGAGGCATATTCAGCACATTCAATACAATACATATCTTTTAATCTTCTTTCCTTGAATAATCTCTTAAGTGTACTTAGTACAATGTATCACCTTAAGGTCACCTTATAATAGTCTTTCATAGATATGCTTCGTAAACATAACCACATATATATTCACAAGTCTTAAGTACATTATATCATAAGCTTCACATAAGCACAACCATCCAAGACAACACCTAAGTCACACTAGTGCAATGTACAAGTAGCATCCCATAATACTACTCATACCAAGTGTTCCTAAGATGTCATCCTAGACTAGTCATATCATACTCAACAAGACATAACACTTTCATTTATAACTAGATATAAGGCACATACTTCATAGTATCATATAAGGACTCTTCCTTTACTACAACCTTAGTCATAACTCACTTAGTTCATACCATAAGTAAACCACCCTCATAACCCCTTCACAAGCTTACTTGTGCAATGTACACATGGAGTACCATGCCCCCACATATACTAAGTAAACCCATTTAGAAGCCATAAGTGCAATTCACATACATAATCATAATTCATGTCTTGACATAACAAAGTCACTTAACATGCATTCATACAAGTCATACATGACATAAGTCTTTACTTCATAAAAGGCTTCAATACTATGCTTTCTTAAATACATCTAGTGCAATGCATAGGTAGGGTCCATAGTCCTCCCTATACTAAGTATATTTCTCAAGGAATTCGATTAAAACTCATATTATTATTTGAGTTCATTTCTTAACCTTCGAAAGACATAGCCATAACTGGCATAGACCATGTGAGCTACGTGGAATCCGGTGTTGTCCACCCACAACGAAAAGAGAGGGTTAACACTTGCCTAACATGTAACCAATCGTACATAGCTATATAAGTGGTATCCACAAGCAATAACCTATGGGAGACATAGTAATGGAACATGATATTGCTTCTAGGAATCTTGACTTACTAGCGTGGAGGTTTCCATCTCATGAGACAACATCTATCTTGGGAACCCAAACTTATTAAACGTGAAGATTCTCTTGTGGGAAGACGGACTTACTTACGTGAAGCCCCTACTCTCATTTGTCATGTTCACTCGGTGCTAGCTCAAACTCCCTTTTTAATTATATTTAAGCCTTTAATGCATTAATTTATAAATAAGGCTTTAGGAGCTTGCTCCATCATACATCATATAGCTCAAAGGTATCTAAGATGAGAATTTCCTTTCATTATATAACCTACATTATGTGAGATTGTCCTTTCACATAATCATATTATATTTATACTACAATCTAGTTTAGAGTACAATTGAGTAATACATTTGAAGAGACTTACTTATTCATTAGACTACCATTAACATACTTCATTCATACATGCATGTGCGTGTACATATACTTAAGATATAACTTCAGATAAACACATTTAGGCACACAAGTTTATAACTTCAGTAAGCATATACTTTACATTCATAGAAATAGGTAATGATGCATAGGATAACTATCCTTTCCTTAGTCATCATGAATCTACCCTACTTATAAAAATGCATGAATTGTGTGTACCTTGGTCAACATGATCACATAATGATTATCACATAGCATTGAGGAAGCCACCCTCTAAAGGTCACAAAACATGTATAACATTCTATCAAGTCTTGAGTCAAACACATCTAAAGTATTTAAGACTACAGACTACAGACTACACACACTCACAGTACATCATAGGAGGCAAGTACATATTAAACAATAGAATAGAAGACTCATAGCATACTTCGATCACACATTTATATAGGGTTCAAATAGGTAGGGGTCATGCTACAAAGATATTCTTCATCACTAGCCATATAGACCACCTAACCCTAACATGTTCATCATACATATTCATATAACATCATCCCCACACCTAGGTCATGCAACTAGTTTTGAGGGCTGTTCATATACTTCACATAACATCAAACTTAGACATGATATTAGAATCATGGCTACATCCTTCAACTTCCTAAACATGGAATCATCATATCAAATGCCTTCAAGTCCATGATCATATCACATAAACATGTACAAGAATGTGAACACCTCCACCATAAGTGGACCATACCAATCATCACAATTCAATATACATTCTAAGCTAAATAGAGGAAATAGGTCAGCTTACCAAATCTCCAAATAATGATCATCCTTGATCGATTCCCAACAATTCATAATTGATTGACATTAAGGAATAAAGAACTAAGGAATTCGTTATAGTCTAAACATAATCTAGTCATCATATCCTCATGATCACAAGACCCACATTATAAGTCAATTTGAGAAATTAGGAGGATCATGGACTCTTTATGAAATTGGATTGAAATTCTTAATTAAAATAGTAATTAAACATAAATCCATCTTTTGAATGACTTTGAAATCAATTTGACGATGAACTCATGGCTAGATTGAAAATTGGGAATTTTGGTCTTTGAATCACTTTTGAAAATCATTGATTGAACTCCTTAAATGGAAAATTGACTAAGAATTAACAATTACCATACCTTATTGATTGAATACCCATGAAAAATTGGATAAGAAACCATAGAATTCCTACCCGTAGCTTGAACTTGAGTTTTGGTCTCCAATAGAGGTTTTGGGGTTTTGGGAGAGAAGAAGGTTTTGGGATTTTTTTTTATTTTTCTTATTGGGTGTTGGGGTTTTGATTTGGGGAAGGGGTTAAATAGGTCTTAAAAGTAGTTTATAACTGCCTCCCAAATTATAAAAAACACCCCTATACTTATTAGGACTTTTAGAAATGTCAAACTCAACTTTTAGTTTCGAAATTATCGTCGGGAAACAAGTCCGCGACGTGGAGCTACTCTCACTTGATTATTTTGAAAATAAATTTTAGGAAAGTGGAGTCTGCATTGTGTCCATGAAGAAGACCAACTTTTTTCCTTGATTAACCAATTCCGCGACGCGGAATAGTTTCCTCTAATGGTAATTTGATGATGCATTGGGCATCTTGCTAGCCCAAGGTTGGGTCCTCCTCAAGGACCCCTAGGGCGGTCCTTGGGGAGTCGTAACCAGATGTTTTGACCCTAAATAGGTTCATTTAAAGATTGGGGTCATCCCTACTGACTTTAGACTCCAAACAACACATAAAACTTTCCAAAACACACTAGAACACAGTAGCACATCTCAAGGCTATCTTTCCAACGTCTTGGACGTTTTTGGACGTTTGACCTCCAAACCGCTTCAAATCAACTATAAATGTTATATAATATTTTATTAACATGATATTAACCTTTTTATACACATGTGAGTGTCAAACTACCTTAGTCAATTTTGAGGGTTTAACAGATATTGAGAGAGTTTGGAACAGTTTGTGAGGAGGAAGGGGAAAATGAGGAAACCATTCTTCAAGCCCCCTTTACAGTTACCTGATCTCCCGCCTTAGCGAGAGATCCCACACCACAGCGGCCCCTCAGTGGGAGGGCTACTGCTCTGGCATGACAAGTTGTGTAAATTTTAATACATTTTATTCTTCGTGTAGGGTTTTCATTTATTTCTCTAGTATGTTGAGTATAGTATTCACTCGTGGAAATAAATTGAAAGGTCAACTTTAATCATGATGACGTAATAAACAATACCTTAATTTAATAATAGATTGAAATGGAGCCAGTGATGTCCCGTGCACTAGTCTTTCGAGGACAAACAAAGGGTAAATTGGTATCGATGATAACGACCTGAACCGTCTTTATTTAAGAGAAAAAAATATTTGGGAAAGTTCTTGCCATTGTCCCACCAGACAATATAACATCAAGAATACTTCAAAACACATAAACATGAGACCCTCCTACCAAAGGTTATTCTAAGTCTCACTTGAGTGAATTATGAAGCGACCTCCCATAATCCCTTCAGACACACCAGATAGATCCTTTAGACTACCTAAGATAATATTTTTCCCATTTCATTAATCAACTTTCCTATCTAGAGTTACTCTTAAGAATCCCCTAAGTCATACATGAGGAGAGCATTCATATGTCCCCTCCACACCTTAACTAGGCAATCCTTAAAGCTACTCTAGATAAGTACTTATTCATTAACATGCTTTTTAACTTAAGTCATTATCTTCATTAGTCCATTTAAGGGGCATTCAACAATAAAGGACACTCACATAATGGTCTTGGAGAAGACCTAGGGTACTCACACACTAACATCTTCAAAGCGTAATTGTGCAACGTCTAGATAGCGTCCCATTCCACTACATAGTACTTATCCAACACTAGTATGTATCCCATATGATGAGAATAGGAAATAACCAACATAGACATGGTAACTAAGCATGGAATCCAGAGTCAAACCTACTCCGATAGAGGGTGTTCTACTTGCCAATGGTAAAACTAGGACACATCACATGTAGGCACATGGTTAAGCAATATTAAGGGTTTCTTGGTACTCTAGCCTAATTATTAACTATAGCTATACCCCAAGAATATTCTCTCGGTGCTAGACTTTTTTCTCATAGAGTGATTCAATAAAGGAGCATATGAAGAGGTACGATGTATTTTTCATAACAAAATCATACTACACCTTACCAAGGAGGACCCATAGGGTTTCCTTACAGTGGTTAAGAGGATAGCTCAATGACTTTTCTAAGGATGATTTCATGTTGTTTCAGCCGACCAACCCTAAGCCCACCATTCACACAAGAAGGATACCATTACGGCTTTTAACTTCAAGGATATCATAACATTCCATCTAGGTTGAAGGTTCCACCTAAAGGACCTTCTTAACTATATTAGGTCACATGTTAATCACACATACAAGACTAAGAAGCCTTATCATACTAAGCCAAGTATCCTTATTCATTTTACATGTATCAAGTAAGGGACACAAGTCTACTAAAACGAGACAAACACATACTTCACCATATCACATATAGAATATCATTCAAGAAGAACATAGGAACAACAAATGTCAACTATAGGTCACCCTATTCACTACTATAGTATCCTTAATCTAAGTCATCACAATTCTCATATAATCCATAAAGAAGCATCACACTTTAACATCAAGTAATACACATAACAACTTCATTATAGCCTACTAAAGACACATATCCTCAACACAAGAACTCATGCTTTGACTTCACATATACACATACGTCATCAAGACCTTCACCATACTCGCATATTCACGCTATAATATGATAAACCCATAATTCATAAATTAATGCCGATGAGGCCACATTATTCACAATATAACACATAAGCGCCGCCACCATAAGTGGACCATACAAACTATCATCATCATCTAAGAACTCTACTACACAATATAGAGAAAGCTAGGTTAACATATCACCAATCCAATCTCACAACTCCAATTCGGAGGCAATTCAACCAACTCAATATACAAAGGCTCTTACCAATAGCCATAGTCACCAATTCAATCGAATAATCACAATATACAATGATTCCAAGATAACAAAATATGAATTTATCAAACTAGGACAGCCTACTTACAGTTATTGCATGATTCTTTCATAATTCAATAGCTAATCAAACTATACAAGAATTCGATAGTATAGAGACATGATCAAATCACCCATAAAATAGTCAAAACTAGGGTTTCATGATTTGCATGGGTTCGTAGAGTTTTTAGTCTAAAATCATCAAATTAAAAAATCAATTGAATAATAATACATTGATTCAAAAAGTTTTATTCAAGAACCCATGGCTAGATTACAATTTAGAAGTTCATCTTTTGAGAAAGTCTTAGAAAACAACTTTGAAGATTGGTCCTTGAAGAAAAGAGATTCAAGGATTAAAATCATACCTTAATTGATGATAGACCACGAAATTTGAGATGATTTGAGGGAGAAATCACCCTCCAAGCTCCAATCTCCCTTCAAGCTTTAATTGTGTTCTAGAGAATTCTTTTTTAGGGTTTGGGGTTTTGATTTTGAATAATGACTTGAATAGGGGTTATAGACTTATAAATCTACTTACCTAAAACACCCTTAAGAAACCATAAAACTAATTTTAGGAAGGCTAGGTGAAAACCCCATAATGCCCTTGGGTTGGCTGAGACCCTGCAGGAAAATTGCAAGTCTCATCGACGGCCACCCATCGACACCTCGTCTGCCCACCAAAGGACCGTTCTTCTAGTCCGTGGTTTGGGTAAGAGGCTGGACAGATGGGAGCTTAATACCACTAGCCTAAGTTTCAACCTGCGCCCTCCACCTACGAGGCATCGCCTTACCTACTGGGCGTCGATTGCCTTCCGTAGGTGAGGCTTGTTTTAACAGCTTTTGGCTACAAGTTGGGTCCTCCTCAAGGACCCTTTGGTTGGTCCTTGGGGATTTTTTTCCCAGACGTTTCTAACTCGAATATAGTCTTACACATGTAACGAACCTTTCACATCAATTTCAACCAAAACGAAAAAAAGAAAAACTTGATGAAACACACTAACGCACAAGCACGTTCCAAGGCAAACCTTTCGAACGTCATGGATGTTCTTTGATGTTTGACCTCCAAACTTCACCAAAATTTATACACTTCCTATATACATCAATATCAACCATTTTAGGACTTTAGAACCTCATGAAACACGTGTTAGGATCTAGTTTCACCTAAGACGTTTTAGAGGTGTTACATTTGCCCCCACTTGGACAATATTCGTCCTTTTTTGTTTGATTTTAGGCACTATCAAGAGATAATTAACTCAAGACTAGCAGCACATAACCATACCATACAATAAAAAACTTATATATTGGCGTAACACAAATTTCACATAATCAAGAGACTCCAAGCACAACAAGAAGATAGAAACTAATCTACGACTCATTACGCAATAAGACTCACATTCTTCATTTCAAATAAGAGAAAACTCCTTATCCACTCATTAACATGCTCATACACATAAATTCTATTCACATTAAAACCATTTTCAACAAAAGAACAAATTAGGCAAATTTCCAAAAAAAAATTCACAGTGAACTGTCAAACACTACAATAAAAGATGCTCGAATTTTGAAAATGCAACTCATAAGCAATTTATGATGAAAGCATGACAATATGAGATAAAAAACCATATAAACTCGTTTTACAACCTAATCATAACTTCATGAGGTTCACAATGCAAGGAATCAATGAAATTCAATTTCATCAAAAATCCTAAACACAACGCAACATGCAACATGCTACTATGACATTCTATCTCTCAAGCTTGAAAGAATAAAAGAGAAGAGACAACAAATCACAACTCCACTACCCACCATACTTCCCCACTTAGAAGGAAATCATAACAACTAAAGGTAAAAACCATAACTTACCAATATCATCTTCATCCGGCTTTGATCCCTTAGGCATGAGGGCATAGAAGAGACTCCACTTTGGAACATCATCACCTGGAACACTTGGAGGATCTTTCTTGACCTCTTTTCCTCTAGACGCAATAGTAGGACAATCCCTCACCTTATGACCATCCTTACCACAAGCAAAGAAATACCCTGTACCAGCTAGACATTTCCCATAGTGCTTATTCCCCCAAGTAACACAAGTAGGCTTAACACCTTGAGAACCACTACCCTTCTCAAGTTTTACCTTAGGATACCTAGGTTCATCTTGAATTGGAGCCCTCTTCTTGAATTTAGGTTGGTTTTTCTCACATGACCTTCTCCTCTTCAAATTCTTTGATATCCTACTAAGCTTGGACTCCTCAATGGATTGAGCATACACCATAAGCCTAGACAAGTTCATGTAACCATGGAGCATAGCCTTACGGCACTTTTCTTTCACAAGGTCGGCAACACCGGTCACAAACCTACTCATCTCATCTCTAGGGTTAGACACCAAGGATGGAGCATACCTAGACAACATAGTAAACTTCAAAGAGGACTCTTAAACACTCATGTTCCCATTCTTTAGGTTAATGAATTCTTCAACCTTCACCTCTCTCCTCTCACAAGGAAAGTACTTTCATAAGAAAGTCTCCTTAAACTCCTCCCTCTCTATAGGTCCCAACTCAACCGGCCTATTATCTTTCCATAGAGTGTACCACACTTGAGAAACCTCCCACATTGGTATGAAGCTAACTCTGTCTTCTCCCTAGAAGTCACACCCATGGCACTCAACACCTTATACACTCCATCATGAAACTCTTAGGTATCCCCCCCCCCCACCTTAGAGCCTAGAAGGATAGGAGGATTCATTCTCAGAAAATATCTCAATCTAGAGGTCATACTAATCTTCATAGTATTCACTCTAGGCTCAATGTCTCTATTCAAATGAGTGGTCATAACTCGAGATAGGGCAAGGAGAGCATGTATAATCTTTTCATTAGTCAAGTCCGAGGAACCACCGGAACCTCATTACCTTCACCCCCAATAGGAACTTGAGAACCTTGAGGAACTTGATCACCTTGTGGAACTTGAGAACCTTGTGGATCTTGTCCATCTTGGAGAATTGGTTCCACTTGTTCCACTTGAGGGAGAATTTCCTCATTCACCCTCTCTTCTTCAACCCACCTGGAAGACATCCTTTTAGTAGTCATCTTTCTACAAACACAATGGAAAGCATTAAGAAGGACACTCATAACATTTAACTCTACGGAACGACACAAGATTAGAGAAAGAAGGGAAACTCTATCGTCCTATAGTCTCTCGCTCATAGATGTGTCGCGACTCACACCGATGTACAAGACTCTACTATACGTGGATTTATGAGACTTTTTGATTCCTAAGACTACTTCATAACTTATGCTCGATACCAAGTTCGTCACGACCGAGGGCACACCGTAAAAGATATGTCATTCCCTCGAATCGTGGCATGGCGTACTTGACCTCTCAGAGGTGTTGTACATGTCCTTAGACATCATTCATTGCATACATGTATGAAAAGTAGTGCAGAATTAAAACTTTTCACATAAATAATATCTCAAAACATCTTTCAAATAAAACGATAGAATATAATAAGTCTCCACATACGCCAATCTTTGACTCAAGAATACTTGCGACATGGCCCATACAATCGAAGATAGAAAACTTAGTCTATCATAATACTTTGAATGAAAGAAATCTAAAGATAGTAATGTCCTCGAATCAAGTAAGGACGTACCCCAACTTTGCTTGAAAGAGTCCTAGTTTCCAAGCTTTGCTTCAAGATGCCTCTCACCTTCCACCTACAACTTTATATATTGACAAAATGTATGAAATTAGTACAATGCATATGCTAATTATGGCATAATGCATAAAATCATAAAAAAAAAGGGACATTTGTATAAAATATGCTCTTTTTGAGTAAACCATTATATCATTATAACAAACCACATTAACATCAATGAACACATATAAGTCATATCCCACTATATAACATCAACAGTATTTCAAAACACATAAACATGAGACCAAACTACCAAAGGTATTCTAAGGCTCAGTTTTGTGAATTATGAAGCGACCTCCTATACAATCCCTCAACACACACCAAAGAGATCCTTTAGACTACCTAAGATAAGATTATTCCCATTTCATTAATCAACTTTCCTATCTAGAATTAGTCTTAAGACTCCCAAAAGTAAGACATGAAGAGGTCATTCATATGCCCCCTCCACACCTTAACTAGGCAATCCTTAAAGCTACTCTAAATAAGTACTTATTCATCAACATGCTTTTTAAATTAAGTCATTATCTTCATTAGTACATTTAAGAGGAATTCAACAATCAAGGACATTCACATAATGGTCTTGGAGAAGACCTAGGGTACTCACACACCAATATCTTCAAGCGTAATTGTGCGATGTCTATATAGCGTCCCATTCCACTACCTAAACTACATAGTACGTATCCAAAACTAGTATGTATACCATATGATGAGAATAGGCAATAACCGAAATAGACCATGGTATCTAACCATGGAATACAGGGCCAACCCTACTCCGATAGAGGGTGTTCTACTTGCCAATGGTAGAGCTAGGACACATCACATGTAGGAACATGGTTAAGGAATACTAAGGGTTTCTTCGTACTCTAGTATCCTTCTTAAATAGAGCTACCCCCCAAGAATATTCTCTTGGTGCTAGACTTTATTCTCATTGAGTGATTCCATAAGAATATAAAGAGGTACGATATCTTTTTCATAACCGAATCATACTACACCTTACCAAGAAGGTCCCCTAGGGTTTCCTTACAGTGGTTAAGAGGATAGCTCAATGACTTTCCTAAGGATGATTTCATGTTGTTTCAGCCAACCAACCCTAAGTCAACCATTCACACAAGAAGGATACCATTACGGATTTCAACTTCAAGGATATCATAACCTTCCATCTAGGTTGAAGGTTCCACCTAAAGGACCTTCTTAACTATGTTCAAGGTCACATGTTAACGACACATACAAGACTAAGAAGCCTTAGCATACTTAGCCAAGAATCCTTATTCACTTTACATGTATCAAGTAAGGGACACAAGTCTACCAAAACGAGACAAACTATTACTTCACCATATCACATATAGCATATCATTCAAGAAACACATAGGAACAATCAATGTCAACTATAGGTAACCCTATTCACTACTATAGTATCCTCAATATAAGTCATCACAAGTCTCATATAATCCTTCAAGAAGCATCATACTTTAACAACAAGTAATACACATAACGACTTCATTATAGCCTACCAAAGACACATATCATCAACTATAAGAACTCATGCTTTGATTTCACATATACAAATAAGTCATTAAGACCTTCACCATAATCACATATTCACGTTATAACATGATAAAGCCATAATTCATAAAGTAATGCCAACGAGGCCACATTATTCAGAAGTATAACACATAAGCACCGGCACCATAAGTGGACCATATCAACCATCATCATCATCTAAGAACTATACTGAAAAATATAGAGAAAGTTAGGTCAACATATCACCAATCCAATCTCACAACTCCAATCCATAGTCAATTCAACCAACTCAATATACAAAGGCTCTTACCAATAGCTATAGTCACCAATTCAATCGAATAATCAAATGAATCCAAGATAACAAAATATGAAATTTATCAAACTAGGACAGCCTACTTACAGTTATAGCATGATTCATTCATAATTAAATAGCCCTATCAAACTACACAAGAATTCTATAGAATATAGACATGATCAAATCACCCACAAAATAATCAAAACTAGGGTTTCATGAGTTGCATGGGTTCGTGTTTTTAGTCTAAAATCATCAAATTAAAATCAATTGAATCATAATACATTGATTCAAAATGTTTTATTCAAGAACCCATGGCTAGATTACAATTGAGAAGATCATCTAGAGAATGTCTTTGAAAATAACTTTGAAGATTGGCTCCTTGAAGAAAAGAGATTCGAGGATGAAAATCATACCTTAATTGATGATCGACCACGAAATTTTAGAAGACTTGATGGAGAAATCACTCTCCAAGCTCTAATCTCCCTTCAAGCATCAATGGTGTTCTAGAGAGTTCTTCTTTAGGGTTTGGGGTTTTGATTTTGAATAATGACTTGAATAAGGGTTATAGACTTATAAATCTACTTAAAATACCAAAACCACCCTAAAGAAAACGTCCAACTAATTTTAAGAAGGCCAGGTGAAAACCCCATAATGCGCTTGGGTTTGCCAAGACCCTGCAGGAAAATTGCAGGTCTCATCAACGGACACACATCGACACCTCGTCAGCCCACGAAAGGACCGTCTTTCTAGTCCGTGGTTTGGGTCAGAGGCTGGAAAAATGGGAGCTTAATCCCCCTATCCTAAGTTTCAACCTTCTCCCTCCACCTACGGGGCGTCGACTGACCTACTGGGCGTCGATTGCCTTCCATAGGTGAGGCTTGTATTAACAGCTTTTGGCTACAAGTTGGGTCCTCCTCAAGGACCCTTTCGTTGGTCATTGGGGATTTTTCCCGGACGTTTCTAACTCGAATATACTCTTACACATGTTAGGAACCTTTCACATCAATTTCAACAAAAACGAACACGTAAAACTTGATGAAATACACTAAGGCACAAGCACGTTCCAAGGCAAACCTACCTCCAAACATTATACACTGCCTATAAACATCATTATTAACCATTTTGGGACTTTAGAACCTCATGACACACGTGTTAGCTCTAGTTTCACCTAAGTCGTTTTAGAGGTGTTACATTCTCCCCCACTTGGACAACATTCGTCCTCGAATGACACTTGATTGATTTTAGGCACTATCAAGAGATAATTAACTCAAGACTAGCATCACATAACCATACCTTACAATAAAATAATTATATATTGTAGGAACACCAATTTCACATAATTAAGAGACTCCAAGCACAACAAGAAGATAGAAACTAATCTATGACTCATTACGCAATAAGACTCACATTCTTCATTTCAAGTAGGATAAAACGCCTTATCCAAACATTAACATGCTCATACACATCAATTCAATACATATTACAACAATTTTCAACAAAAGAACAAATTAGTCAAATTTCCCAAAAAATCACACTGAACTGCCAATCACTATAGTAAAACATGCTCAAATTTTGAAAATGCAACTCATAAGCAATTTATGATGAAAGCATGACAATATGAGAGAAAAAACCATATAAACATGTTTTACAACCTAATCATAACTTTATAAGGTTCACAATTCAAGGAATCAATGAAATTCAATTTCATCAAAAATGCTAAACACAATGCAACATGCAACATGCTACTATGACATTCTATCTCTCAAGCTTGAATAGAAGAGAAGAGAAGAGACGACAAATCACAACTCCACTACCCACCGTACTCCCCCACTTAGAAGTAACTCAAAACAACTAAAAGTAGAAACCATAACTTACCAATATCATCTTCATCTGGCTTTGATCCCTTAGCCTGGAGGGCATAAAAGAAGCTCCTCTTTGGAACATCATCACCCGGAACACTTGGACGATCTTGATTGCTCTCTTTTCCTCTAGCCTCAATAGTAGCACAATCACCTTATAACCATCTCTTACCACAACCAAATCAATTCTTGGTATCAACTAGACATTTCCCATAGTGCTTATTCCCACAAGTAACACAAGTACGCTTAACACCTTGAGAACCACTATCCTTCTTAAGTTTGACCTTAGGATACCTAGGTTCATCTTGAATTGGAGCCCTCTTCTTGAATTTATGTTGGATTTTCTCACTTGACCCACTCCTCTTCAAATTCCTTGAAATCCTACTAAGCTTGGACTCCTCAACGGATTGAGAATATACAATAAGCCTAGACAAGTTCATGTCACCATGGAGCATGGCCTTACGGCACTCTTCTTTCACAAGGTCGGTAACACCGGTCACAAACCTACTCATCTCATCTCTATGGTTAGACACCAAGGATGGATCATACCTAGACAACATATTAAACTTCAAACTGTACTCTTCAACACTCATGTTCCCTTTCTTAAGGTTAATGAACTCTTCAACCTTCACCTCCCTCCTCTCACAGGGAATGTACTTCCATAAGAAAGTCTCCTTAAACTCCTCCCACTCTATAGGTCCTAACTCAACCGGCCTATTATCTTACCCTTGAGTGTACCACACTTGAGCAACCTCCCTACATTGGTATGAAGATAACTCCGCCTTCTTCCTAGAAGTCACCCCCATGGAATTCAACACCTTCTACACACTATCATGAAACTCCTGGGATCCTCCCCCACCTTAGAGTCTAGAAGGATAGGAGGATTCATTCTCACAAAATCTCTCAATCTAAAGGTCATTGTACTATCCATAGCATTCACTCTATGCTCAATGTCTCTAGTCAAATGAGTGGTCATAGCTCGGACTAGGCAAGGAGAGCATCTCTAATCTTTCCATTAGTTAAGTCCGGGAGAACAACCGGAACCTCATTACCTTCACACACAATAAGAACTTGAGTACCTTGAGGAACTTGATCACCTTGTGAAACATGAGAACCTTGTGGATCTTGTGAATCTTGGAGAAATTGTTCCACTTGAGGAGGAATTTCCTTATTCACCCTCGCTTCTTCAACCCTCCTGGAAGCCATCCTTCTAGTAGTCATCTTCCTATAAACATAAGGAAAGCATTAAGAAGGACACTCATAACGTTTAACTCTATGGCACGACACAAGAGTAAAGAAATAAAGGAAACTCTATCGTCCTATAGCCTCTCGCTCATAGATGTGTCGCGACTCAAACTAATGTACACGAATCTACTAGATGTGGCTTCATGAGACTTTTTGATTCCTAAGACAACTTCATAACTTATGTTCTGATACCAAGTTTGTCACGACCCGAGAGCACACCCTAAAAGATATGGCATTCCCTTGAATCGTGGCATGGCGTACTTAACCTCTCGGAGGTCTTGTACATGTCCTTAGACATCATTCATTGCATACATGTATGAAAAGTAGTGCGGAATTAAAACTTTTCACATGAATAATATCTCAAAACATCTTTCATATAAAATGATAAAACATAATAAGTCTCCACATATGCCAATCTTAGACTCAAGAATACTTGGGAAACGGCCCATACAATCGAAAGATAGAAAACTTAGTCTATCACAATACTTTGAATGAAAGAAATCTAAAGATAGTAATGTCCTCGAATCAAGTGAGGACATACCCAAACTTTGCTTGAAAGAGTCCTAGTTTCCAAGCTTTGCTTCAAGATGCCTCTCACCTTCCACCTACAACTTTATATATTGAAAAAATGTATGAAATTAGTACAATGCATGTACTAAGTATGGCATAATGCATAAAATCATGAAAAGGGGACATTTGTATAAAATATACTCTTTTTGAGTAAACCGTTATGTCATAATTATAAGAAACCACATTAACATCAATGAACACATATAAGTCACATTCCACAATAATATCAACAATAATTCAAAAACACATAAACATGAGACCCTCCTACCAGAGGTTATTCTAAGGCTCAGTTGAGTGAATTATGAAGCGACCTCCCATACAATCCCTTAACACACACCAAAGAGATCCTTTAGACTACCTAAGATAAGATTATTCCCATTTCAATAATCAACTTTCCTATCTAGAATTACTCTTAAGACTCCCAAAAGTAAGACGTGAAGAGGTCATTCATATGCCCCCTCCACACCTTAACTAGGCAATCCTTAAAGCTACTCTAGATAAGTGCTTACTCATTAACATTCTTTTTAACATAAGTCATTATCTTCATTAGTCCATTTAAGAGGCATTCAACAATCAATGATATGCACATCATGGTCTTGGAGAAGATCTAGGGTACCCACACAATACCATCTTCAAAGCGTAATTGTGCAATGTCTAGATAGTGTCCCATTCCACTACCTAAACTACATAGTACTTATCCAACACTAGCATGTATTCCATATAATGAGAATAGGCAATAACCGACATAGACCATGGTATCTAAGCATGGAATCGGGATTCAACTCTACTCTGATAGACAGTGATCTACTTGTCAATGGTAGAACTAGAACAGATCCCATGTAGGCATATGGTTAAAGAATATTTAGGGTTTCTTTGTACTCTAGACTCCTTCTTAGGTAGAGCTACTCCCCAAGAATATTCTCTCGGTGCTAGACTTTTTTCTCATAGAGTGATTCAATAAAAGAGTATATGAAGAGGTACCATATCTTGTTCATAATCTAATCATACTACACCTTGCCAAGGAGGTCCCTTAGGATTGCCTTATAATGATCAAAAGGATAGCTCAATGACTTTCCTAATGATCAATTCATGCCGTTCCAGCCAACCAACCCTAAGTCCAGATCAATTCATGCCGTTCCAGCAAACAAACCCTAAGTCCACCATTCACACAAGAAGGATACCACTACGGCTTTCAACTTCAAGGATATCATAACCTTCCATCTAGGTTAAAGGTTCCACCTAAAGGACCTTCTTAACTATGTTCAAGTTCACATGTTAATAACACATACAAGACTAAGAAGATTTATCATACTAAGACAAGAATCCTTATTCACATTTTATATGTATCAAGTAACGGACACAAGTCTACCAAAACGAGACACACATATACTTCATCATATCACATATAGCATATCATTAAAGAAGCACACAAGAACAACCAATGTCAACTATAGGTCACCCTATTCACTACTATAGTATCCTCAATCTAAGTCATCACAAGTCTCATATTATAACGACTTCATTATAGCCTACTAAAGGCACATATCATTAACTAGTAGAACTCATGCTTTGACTTCACATATAAACATAAGTCATCAAGACTTTCACCATACTCACATATTCAATTTATAACATGATAAAGCCATAATTCATAAAGTAATACCAATGAGGCCACAATATTCACAAGTATAACACATAAGCACCGCCATCATAAGTGGACCATACCAACCATCATCATCATCTAAGACCTATACTACACAATATAGAGAAATTTTGGTCAATATCCAGCCAATCCAATCTCCCAACTCAAATCCATAGCCAATTTAACCAACTCAATATACAAGGCACTTACCAATTGTCATAGTTACCAATTCAATCCAATAATCACAGTATACAACGAATCCAAGATAATACAATATGAATTTATTAAATTAGGATAGCCTACTTACAATTCTAGCATGATCCTTTCATAATTCAATATCCCTAATCAAACTACACAAGAATTCGATAGTATACAGACATGATCAAATCACCCATAAAATAGTCATAACTAGGTGTAGCACTTCAAAAGTCTAGGACGTGTTCTAGAGCCTAACATAGGTGTCAAAAGGTTTAGATACTGTTTTTAGGTCAATTTTAATGAATATAAGTCATTCAGGAAGATTAGAAACCAAAATGTCAAAGAATGTCCATGACGTTCGGAAACTAGCTCAATGAGGTGCTACTGTTCCTTAGCCTATTTGAGTAGGTTTTAGGAGTCGGAAAATGATGAAAGTTGGAGGAAGGGTCTCTAAAATTTATTAGAGTTTATTAATAATTGAAACGTCCGGGTAGGACTCCCCAAGGCAAACCAAGGGCCCTTGAGGAGGACCCTTGCATTTCGGGGTCAAAGGCTGCCCAAGGCAGTGTCTACCAATGGATGCAACCAATGACCAGTTTTCCAATTGATAGGGCGTGAACTCCTTCCATCGATGGACACTTAGCCAAATCCTTAGAAGCCTATTTTGGACAACTCTGTGAAGTTAACGACGGATCTGTAGATTGCCAAATAGGGCGTGGACTGTTCCATCGACGGTCTCTTAGCCAAATCTTGGGAGGCCTGTTTTGACAAGCCTCAGACCAAAATGACGGGCCAACTGGAAGGTTGGTCCTTGGTCCGTCAATTGACACACGACGCATCGACGGGGAGTCGTTTGTGAGGGTACTGTTTTGCTGCTCGTTTTTAGCTAGGTTGAGTTAATTAATTAGTTAGGGGTTTAGGAAGCCTAATTAAGTGGGTTAATGACCTACATAAAGACCCTAAGTTAATTAAACTAACCTAAGCCCTCATAATTCCCAAACTCAAACTATATTCCTTTTCTCTTCTTTCTCTCTCCCAAGTTGAAGAACACCATAGAAGATCAAATTCAAGGGGGTGCTACGGCTGCAATCACAGAGGTTTCTTTATCAATCTTCATCAAACAATAAGGTGTGGGATTCCTTTCACCTTTGGTACTTCTTTCCTCAAAGGGTTCCATCAAATTGATTTCAAAAGTATGAAATTCATGTGGGGGTCTTCCAATCTCGAAATTGATCTTCTGAATTGCTTTGTTTATGATTTCTTTTGGATATTATGAATAGATTAACATGTGTTATAACTCAATTATGTGCTTTCTTGATGGATCGGTATAGTTTGTAGAAGATGACCTTTTCCCCTTAACCTTAGGTTGTGAACTTGAATTGAATTGTGTATTATTGTTGCAATTGGTTTGGTTAGTGTGTGGATTACTATCCTCTGTGCTTATTATTCTAATCATGAGTAGATTATGATATACTTTAGTCCAATTATGCTAGTTCTTGAGAATGACTCTAGTTAGGGAAGTTGGTTGATTCTTTAGGCATGATTTAAACTTAGGAAGTCTTAAGTATTATTTAGGTAACCTTGAAGAGGGTGTATGTGCATTCTCTTCTAGGAGTACTTAAGTAAGTCTTTTGATAGCCTTGGTAAAGAGAATGTCATATCTTATACATGTTATTTGTTGGGTGTATTGTAAGTGTGTATATGTCTCATTATAAGTAGTCTTGAGGATCGTTTAGGCATGCTTAGAGAGGGTGTATAAGCAGTATCTATTTGTGTTGCTTAAGTGAGTCTTAAGATAGCTTTTAGTGGGATACTTACATGCTAGAAGGTGTCTTAGGTGAAGTTAAGCAACTTCACTGTAACAGTGAAGAAGTTCATTGTACAATGAGTTGAGGTCACTATAATGTGTTCCTAAAAATGCTATAAATTGACTAAGTGATTTGTTATGTGTTTCTAAGATGTTAAATGTTGATCTTATGATTATATTATGATATTTAAATCAAAAGATGCATATTTCCAATAAATGTCCGTTTTTATGATTTTTATGCATTATGTCATACTTAGTACATGCGGTTGTACTAATTCCATGCTTTTATCTATATCTATAGTGGTTGGTAGGTGAGGAACATTTGGGAAGCAAGACGTGGATCGTAGCATCGTTCAAGTGAAGTTGAAGTATGTCCTCATTTGACTCTAGGGCATAGATGTCTTTTATTTCTTTTATTGAAGTATTGTAATAGATTTAGTAGTACTATATTTCTAGATTGTGTATGGGCCGTGTTCCAAGTACTCTTGTGTCTAAGCTTTGATGACATTGAGACTTAGTATTTCCTATGAGTTTTATATAAAATAGATTTTAAAGACTATGAAAATGTTTGTGAAAAGTTTTAATTACGCACTACTTTTCACTATGTATATGCGATGAACGATGAAGGGCTTGTATAAGAATTACGAGAGGTCGAGTATGCCAGTTGCACTCAGACAATGCCATATCTTCTAGGATGTGGTCTCGGGATTTGACAAATGGAGTACAAACCAACTAGGGCGAATTAAGAGGTTTGACTTAGCCTAGGTAAAGGTATGGCACTCTACCTATGACTTGCACTAGTTTGCCTTGAGGGAAGCCTTAGGAGGTTGTTCTTATGTATGTATATGCTTACAAATGTAAATGATGATAGTATGATGATCTTACATGTAAATGACACTATGTGATGTTGGCTACTCTTATGAACATGTATTTGGCCTCTATTGCTAAAGTATGATTTTATGTACTCTTAATGATATGTTATGTGGAGTTGGACATTGGTTATGATTCTTGCTAGGTTAATCTGATTAAGTAAAGTTATGGGGCTTTGCTTGGTTATTGCACAAGTAGACTTAATGAGGGTCATGAGTAATGGTCTTACTTTGTTATAATGTGATGAACTCTTATTCATGCTTGTGATATTATGACTTGATGATAGAGTTGTATTTGATTATAGGTTCAAGTATGTTGATATGCATGTGACTTGATTAGACTTAGGGTGGTTTAGTCTTGTATAGTACATGGTATTGACTTGATAAATATGCATTACTGACTTGTATTGGTTCGTGAATGTGCATAGGTAAGAATTCAGAAATAAAAAGGCTAAGACAGGGAATGAGTCCGGGCAACAGAAAGGTAATGTGAATCGTTCGTCCTTTTAACAAAAGCAAAAGGGGCCTGCTCCATCATCTACTGATGCACCTACACAAAGTAACAAATGTGAGTATAATGATCAAAATTTGCATAACTTCATAGATATACCGTCACAATCTCAAGGTAGAGTGGCACAAGGAGGTAGTTCGGATCATGCATGTGCTAGGTGTGGTAAAACCCACCCCAGTAAATGTCGTGATAGCAAGACAGGTTACTTCAAGTGTGGTCAAGAGGGTCACTTTATGAAAGAGTGTCCTAAGAACAAGAAAGGTAGTGGGAATACAGCAATAGAGCCCAATCTTCATCAATTTCTCCACCAAACAAAGTTGCACCTAGAGGAGCTACTTTTGGTACTAGCGAACGAGCAAACCGCCTTTATGCAATTACAAGTCATCAAGAGCAAGAAAACTCTACAAATGTTGTCACTAGTATGATCAAAGTCTTTATTTTTGATGTTTATTGTTTGCCAAACCCAAGAGCAGGTTTATGTTTTGTGTTTCTACACCTGTTGGGTATTCTATTCTAGTTGAGTGAGTTTATCGTTATTGTGTCATTTCCATCAATCAAAAAGATCCCATGGCTGATTTAATTGAGTTAGACATGGTAAATTTAGACGTTATTCTAGGTATGGAGTGGCTTCATGCCCGTTATGCATCAATAGATTGTAGAATTTGAGTTGTCAAGTTTCAGTTTCCAAGTAAGCCAGTTAGAGTGGAAAAGTAGTTCAGCAGTGCTTAAGGGTCATTTTATTTCGTACCTTAAGGAAACAAAGTTAAGTTTCAAGGGGTTTTTGTATCACTTAGTCTGACTTAATGACTTAGGTGTTGAGATACCTCCTATACAGTCAGTTCCAGTAGTAAAAGAGTTCCCAGAAGTATTTCTAGATGATTTACTTAGAGTCCCTCTTGAGAGAGAAATAGAATTTGACATAGACATTTTTCCATATACTCGTCCTATCTCTGTTACGCCATATAGAGTGGCACTAGCAAGTTGAAAGATCTTAAAGGATCTCTTATATAAGGGCTTCCTTCGACCAAGTGTCTATCCTTGGGGAATTCTGGTCTTATTTGTGAGAAAGAAAGATGGTCCATTAGGATATGTATAGATTACCGTCAGTTAAACAAGGTTTTCATCATGAACAAACATCCTTTTCAAAGGATTGATGTTTTATTCGATCAACTGCAGGATGCCACCTATTTTTCTAAGATAGATCTCAGATCTGGCTACCATCAATTAAGAGTAAGGGAATGTGACATTCCAAAGACAGCTTTCAGAACCTGATATGGTCATTATAAGTTTTTATTCATGTCCTTTGGTTTGACCAATGTGCCTACAGCATGATGGGCCTTATAAATAGGGTATTCAAACCTTATTTAGATATGTTTGTTATTATCTTGATTGTTGACATACTAATCTATTCAAGGAATGAATAAGATCATGCTAGTCATCTCAGAGAAGTCCATCAGACTTTGAAAGATATGGATTTATATGCTAAGTTCTCTGAAATTGAGTTTTGGCTCGAGTATGTGGTGTTCTTATGCCACATAGTTTCCGGTGATGGAATTACAGTTGATACCCAAAAGATAAAGGCAGTGAAGAATTGGCTTAGACCCACATCTCCACCTGATATTAGAAGTTTCTTGGGTTGGATGGCTATTATAGAAGGTTTTTGAAGGGGTTCTCATCTATTTCATCCCCTTTGACCAAGTTAACTCAGAAGAAGTGAAGTTTCAATGGTCTAAAGCTTGTCAGAAAATCTTTCAAGAATTGAAAAAGAGGTTAACTATTGCCCCAATTTTGACCTTACTAGAAGGTACTCAAGGTTTTGTGGTGTATTGTGCTGTATCTAGAGATGGTTTGGGTTGTTTATTAATGCAGAATGGGAAGATTATAGCTTATGCCTCTAGAAAATTGAAAGTTCATGAGAAGAACTACCTAACCCATGGCTAATAGTTGGTTGTTGTAGTATTTACTTTATGGCATCATTATTTGTATGGTGTTCATGTTGATGTATTAGCTGATCACAAGAGTCTTCAATATGTGTTCACTAAGAAAGAGCTTATTATCAGACAAAAGAAATGGTTAGAATTACTCAAGGATTATGACATACGTATTATTTCCCACTCACGTAAGGCTAATGTTGTTGTGATGCTCAAGCTTTGAGAAGGTTGTGTATGGGTATATAGTACCGCCATGTTGAGGAAGAAAAGAGAAAGTGAAAGATGTGCATAGACATGCATGCTTAGGAGTCCGACTAATGGACTCCATCGAAAGAGGAGTAGTGATGATGAATGGGGATGAATCATCTTTAGGGTCATAAATGAAAGAAAAGCAAGACCAAGATCCTATTTTGCTTGAATTGAAGGCAAATGTTTATAAGCAAAAAGTATTAGCTTTTGAACAAGGGGGAGGTGGTGTATTGAGATATCAACGTAGATTATGTGTACCAATGGTGGATGGACTCCAAGAGAGGGTCATGGAGGAAGCTCGTAGCTCTAGATATTCCATTCATCCGGGTTCCAAAAAGATGTATCCTTACTTGAGATAAGTCTACTGGTGGAGTAATATGTATAAGGGCATTGCTGAATTTGTTTCTAAGTGCACGAATTATCAACAAGTTAAAGTAGAGAATCAAAAGCCCAATGGTTTGGCTCAGAATATAGAATTTATGAAATGAAAGTGGGAGATGATTAATATGAATTTCATCACAGGTTTACCAAGGTCTCGCCGGCAGCATGATTCTATTTGGGTGATTGTCAACATAATGACAAAATTAGCCCACTTTTTATCGGTAAAGACTACTCAATCAGCAAAAGATTATGCTAAGTTGTATCTTCAAGAAGTATTCAGACTTCATAGAGTTTCGATCTCCATCATTTCAGATAGAGGTGCACAATTTACTGCACAGTTTTGGAAGTCCTTCCAAAAAGGTTTGGGTTCGAAGGTGAACTTCAGTATTGCCTTTCATACCCAGACACATGGGCAAGCAGAGTGCACTATTTAGACTTTAGAGGACATGTTGAGGGCATGGGTGATTGATTTATAAGGAAATTGGGATTATCACTTAACTCTCATTGAGTTTTCTAACAACAATATCACCACTCGAGCATCCAGATGGCTCTTTATAAAGCTCTTTATGGGAGAAGATACAAATCTCCTATTGAATGGTTTGAAGTTGGTGAAGCAGAGTTGATAGTACCAGATTTAGTTCATCAAGCTATCGATAAGGTAAAAGTTATTCAAGAGAGGTTGAATACGGTAGAGAGTCGTCAAAAATCCTACATTCTTTTTAGGAGAAAAAAGTTAGAGTTTGAAGTAGATGATTGGGCATATCTAAAAGTTTTACCCATGAAGGGTGTTATGAGGTTTGGTAAGAAATGAAAGCTTAGTAGTCCCTGGCATATTGGACCCTATCGATATCCAAAAGGATTGGGAAAATAGCTTATAAGTTAGAGCTATGTAACGACCCAGATTCTGGAATCCGGATCGAAACTGGCGTCGTTGACCTCTCAGAGGTCGCAGACAAGCCTCATCTTGCATTCACCACATTCATATTATTATTTTTAGCAGAAAATTTAAAACTTTTAAACATATGAAGTATACATACACTTCATATAGTTATTTCATGAATTCATCATATACTAAGCTCAAAATAAATATAACAACCATCTATCATAAGAATCAATTTGAAATAGAATAAGAATATATCATAAATACGTTTACCAAACATGGCCTTAGTACAAAATCTTTGAAATGAAAGTACGAAAGAAACGCTAGGGACAACATCCACTAGATTTTTCTAAAACTAAGGCTAGACTAAAACTGTAGCATCCTCAAAATCAAGAGGACCTACCAAATGGTCTGGAGAAACGCTGATGTCCAAACCGTTGCAAGAGTCGTCAATTTGTCCCTTAACCTGCATCTATAAAATAGTAAATAGTAGGGGTTAGTACACCACTTGTACTAAGTATAGGTGTATGCACACATACACATAAGGTTATGTATGATCAAAGAAATCTCTTCCTAAACAACATACATGCTTTTTCTGGAAAGCCTAGTCACTAGACTTTCCGAAATCGTTAGTTGCGAATTGTGGTATGAATATGGTGTATTTTAATGCATTAAAAGCACACAACTCATTTTCTATATGATTACAAGACATTAGTATCATCAACATAATTTTAGAACAACTCGGTCGAAGATTTGAGATTTTTGATCCTCTTAGGCCGAGAGCTCCTCTTTGTACACTTGGATTATTTTTCAGTCTTTTTCTTCTTGTTGTTGTGTAGTTGAATAATTATTTTGGTACTATGTTTTACTTACAAGTACAATTATTCATTATAGTCCCATACCTACAGTAAATCGATGTAAGTAATCCAAGGATTAAGGAATGATTTCCCTACCTTATAGTGAGTCATTCTTTACATTATACATTCATACCTTTCATTAGCAATTCTCTATTGATGTTGCCATTGATTTCATTACTTTCATGTTTTATATATTATACATTTCATATACACGAGACTTTGGAATCGTTGATGTAGCATTAAGACATCTCAAGTGAGGGACCAACATATGGGACCTCAACCCGAGGGCCTTCTTTAGCAAACACATAGTCTGCTTCATTCGTACTTCACATTATTCATTTCATTCATTCGTAGGCTGATGTAAACACCAGCTATACCTAGGACGAAGTTTAAGACTCTCATCGGGATCATGAAGTGCAATGACCAAGAATGACCTAATGTCATTACTTGAATCTGATTTCACCTCCTGATTGTCTTGCACAAACACCTTCTATATCGTTCATTTCATTATCTTTCATACTTTGAGGCTGGCCTCATTCTTTCTTTGGGAACTTTAACCTTAACCGACATAGATCATGTGAGCATCATGAAATCCAGTGTCTGCCTCACACTAAAAAGAGGTGGAATCACCGGCCAAAATGACCCGAACATGCTAGCGTATATAGGGAGTCGAACCCTGGTAGATCCCTACATTGGAAGTATAGGTTCAAAGACTAGGAGATATAAGGAGACCTATACCCGGCATGCCGGACAGTCTCATCTCATGAGAGTTACGTGAACCTCAGCCCTTCCCGAAGGAAGGCATCACCGCTCATAGCTAGCCTATCGGTGCTCAATATAAATTTCCATTACATTGAACTCATAGATCATGGAAGATGGCTTCTAGAATGAGGGCATCGTTGCTCATTAGATGATTTTTCATCTCATCATTAGTACTAAGTGAGAATTGTCCTTACACTTACATATAGAATATGATTGAGACTTGTCTCTTGATATTCAACACTCTCTTAGGTGAGTACTTTTAGTGACCTTTACTTAGGCTTGGTTGAGACTTGTCTCACCATTCATATTAGCCTCTTATCATGTTGTCACCATTTTCATTATCATCATAGATTAACATAATTACTCACCTCATTACGTGAATGTTTTATTTCTTCTTTATCTTTTAGTGTTGATTCAAGCATTATGGAGGCTTGCTTCTAGATTGAGATTTACTTACTCTATTGATGACTTGTCATCCTTACATTACATTGATGAAATGTGAATTTCTTTACATAACATCCTTTGGTGATAATGAGACTGGCTCACACATTTTAACACCTTCATACGTGAGTATTCTCTTAACATAGTAGCTTAGGTGTAAGTGAGACTTGTCTCACTTCCTTTAACACCCCATTCTAGTCATTTACTTACTTTAGACCCCTTCAATTATTTTATAACTCACGTTATTTACTTACTTTAGTGTAGTTGATTCATATCATTGTTTATGGACGATGAGCACTTCATTCAATGAGTTATGAGTTCATATGTCATTCTTTTAGAGCATGTTCGGAGTTGTCCCAATGAATGGCATGTCCTTAGTTATGGATTCATTGAATTATTTTAGATGTGCTTATTCATTTGGCATTACAACATTTTAGTCATATAAGATAGTATAGGGTATGTTGGGACTTGTACCATTGATTGACATACCCTTAGTATGGATTCATTTTATTCTGTTGGTCATGCTTAATTTGACATTGCATTATATTGGGGACATAAGATTGGTGTAAATTTAGTATTGGCCTAGAAAATTTGGAAATGACTTCATAGCCAATTTATTGGCACAAGCCAAACATTCATTCAAATATAGTTTCATGAGATTCTCATTAGCCAATTTTTCCATCATTATTTAAAAGCAATAATGTAAGCCAATTCCATTCAACTTTTGGGCAAGACATTGTTAGTCATTTTACTGGCATAACCCAAACATTCATTCAACTTATGATTTCATGGAGATCTGTTTATCCAACCTTATAACATAACTTTAGGCATAACTCTTTCAAACATCTTGGACAGAATCATATTAGCATTTGATGAATATATCATCTTTATAACTTCATATTAACAGCAAGTATGCTCAACAGACCGTAACATCTTCATACATAACATTTTCGAACATATCTTTAACATAGTATCATTCTTTTAATTCACATAATAACACTTAGCATCAAACGAGTCCAATTAATAGGTTCATTCAATCATTATTTAATCAAAAACCATACACATTAAGATCAGTCAGAACCACATACCAACAACATGATTTCTAACATATTCAACATTAAAATCGTAACAAGGATACTAGGGAAAGGAGTTCGACAAGACGATGGGAAACAGCCTTAGTTTTCAAGATCTTTGAATCATTCGAAAGAAAGTTATCTTGGAGAAAGAAGTCCAGGAGATAAACCCATTCCTTATGTAGAACTTAATCTACGAAGACCACCTTGAACGAAACTTTGAAGGAACCTTGAAATCGCCCTAGAGACATCGATAAGTTTTCTACCTTTTTCTTGCGTTTGTTGCTTACTGTTTTTGCATCGCATTTTCTTTGAGTTTGAACGTGATTTTCAGGTTTAAGAACTGATCTTTAGTTATAAAACTTAGGTTTCATAAGTTAATTTAATAAACTAATTAACCAATTACCAAAACGCCCCTCCGAAGTTGACTAAAGATAGGAGAACATAACACTTAGTCAAATCTGGAAATTGGTGTTGACTATGATTTCGGTCAACATTTTCACTTTATATCAATTAATAAAATCCTTAATTTAATTAATTTAGGTACCTAGGGTAAGTATTAAAGTACCCCTAAGTCATTGGAACTATAATCAACCCTTTAGGACCATCCTAGGTTAAGTACTAGGATGTTTCTTGAATTATACTAGGTTAGTGTAAGAATTTTGTTTTGATCATTTAAACCAATTAATTAAATTGCTAATTTAATTAATTAGGTGACCTAAGGTAATTAAAAAAGTACCCTTAAGTCGTTAGGACCATAACCAATCCTTTGAACCATCCTAGGTTAGGTACTAGGTTGTCTTTTTCTTGTTTTAATCGAAATCTAAAAATTGTTTTGTGATTTCGGTTTTGCCCCTTTACATTAATTAATTAAGTTGCTAAATTAATTAATTAAGTAGTCTAGGGTAATTACTAAAGTATCCCTAGGTTGTTAGGACCTCAACTAACTCTTTGGACCTTCCTAGGTTAGCTACTAGGTTGTCTCTTTAACTAGTACTAGGTTAGTGTCAACCCGATTTTGGTCTTAGGTTGTCGGGTGCACTAATGGGTCCATTTAGGTTATTCCTAGGTTATTTAGCTATTTTGGGAAGTTATTTAGGATCTAGTTTATTAGGAAGTTAGGCCCCACATGGAGTGGTCCCTTGTGCACGTTTTCCCCCCTAACTACCCTAACCGAATTCGGTTAGGGTGGTCCCCTCCTTTGGCAGCTTCTTCACATGTCTTACACATGGGTTGGTTGTACCTCCCTAACTAACTATTATTTCTGGTTCATTTGAGAATGTTTACTTATTGTCCCAATGACCCTCACTATGTCCTTGGGCACTGCTTAATTTACATGATCATTTTAAATGGTCATGTGGAATGGTACCTAGGCTGGACACTTGGATGCCTCGTATCTAAAGTGCTAAGTTGTGAATAAATGTTTTTAGCTTAGGGTCTTCATTGCAGGTGCATTTCTTAAACAAGCTCATTAATGTTAGAAAATTAGCTAACACCCTTTAAGCCAATATTTTCTAATATGCCCAATATTTTGCTTATTTGGGTATTATATAGAAATTGGCTAATACCCCTTAGCTAATTTTCTATATTGTGCCATATATTTCTCAATATTGGGCATTGGGATGCCTATGTAATACACATTCTTAAAGACCTATTGGTCTCTTCACTAGATATGTAACTTTTCCGGAATGTTACAAGCTACCACAAGAGTTCGTTGCGATACATCTGGTGTTTTACATCTCCAGGTTGAAGAAGTTCATGGGCGTTCCATCATTGATCATACCAACTAAAGATATCGGGATCAAGGATAGCCTATCTTATGAAGAGATTCATGTTCATATTTTAGATCGCCAAGTTCGCAAGTTGAAAACTAAAAAGGTGGCATCAGTCAAAGTCCTTTGGAGGAACCAATTTGTTGAATAAGCTACTTGGGAAACTGAGGAGGATATTAAGAAGAGATATCCACATCTCTCCAAATCTGGAGAAGTTCCGAATTAAGGTATAAATCCTTTTTATTAGTATTTAATTATAAGTTGGCATGTTGTTCTTGCATTTGCTTATTGGTTGTTTGAAATGAATGGTTGCATCCTACACCCTTGGCATAGCAAGATTAATCTCATTCGAGGATGAATGTTCTCAAGGGGGACATATTGTAATAACTCGCAATTTAAAATAACTAGAAAGAAGCTACGAATTGGAAATAATCATTTTTGGAAAGAATTAAAATCTGAAAATTTGTTTAAGTTAAGTTAAAAATGAGTTTTAGCTCAAATTCAAATGACAATAACTCCTATCTCAGGATGAGTTAGGTGTATTTTCACATATGGTTGAAAATCTCTTGGAGTAACCTTTCCAAAGCCACGGAGTTTGGCAATTCTAAGTTCGTATAAGTGAGTTATACCTTTTAGAAGTTGGGTTGTTTGATTAAGTAAAGTCTAATCCAAAAATTGGAAGGATAATTTAGTCTTTTCCTTACCTAAGTGTTCTAATTTGTTTTTAGGAGTTAATTGGGGTAAAATCAGATTTTACTCATTTTAGAAAAGTTGAAGTTTCACGCTAGGTCTTGGAGAAAAGAGAAAAGAGGAGAAAGGAGAAAAGAAATAAAGATTCATCGAGATTAGCTTGTGAATTTCGTCGAGGGTGATCCCTATAAGGTATGTGAGATCACATAGTGTTGGGATATTTAACACACACGCCAAGCATGATTTAATTCAGCGAATTTAAGTCTTTGAAAGTCCAGAAATAGAGTTCTTCATAAACCTTATTGAAGGTTTTCCTTTGAATTCTTGTGGGTTGTGTCGTTGAAGTTTCTTGCGATTTGATTCATGTTTCTAGTGTAATTTTATTTTGAATCTATCATATATTAAGGGAATAAATTATTCTATGTGTTTATGGAAATAATCATTGAAGTTTAGAGGGTTTAAAGTTAAAAAACAAAGAAGAAAAGAAGTCAAACACCTGGGGAAAAAGGTGGGGCGCGGCGTCAACCAGCGCGCCCCGAAGCAGTCTTTGAATGTGGGGCTTTGGGGCGATGCGCCAGCCAGAACGCCCCAACTTTCCCTCTGAGTTTTGAGGGTTGGGCGCCACGCGCCTCTCAGAGCGCCAGGGAAGCCAGTTCTCCCCTATCTTTTCGTACTAGTTCCTTAGTAAAGTACCTATATTTTCTAGTTGATTCCAACACTCT
This sequence comes from Solanum pennellii, assembly GCF_001406875.1. NCBI lineage: Eukaryota > Viridiplantae > Streptophyta > Magnoliopsida > Solanales > Solanaceae > Solanum > Solanum pennellii. The sequence goes on from NC_028645.1 coordinate 31,914,588, forward strand.
AAGGTACATCTAAATATCATGAAATCATTTATAAACGTAAACTCATGAACCTTGAATCCATAATTCAATTCAAGAAAAGTTAAGATCAAGTCAAAAGAAGTTAAAAGTCAAGCCTAGAAGTTAAGAAGTAAGTCATATAGAAGTTTATAATTTTTTAAAAGTCTTTACAAACATATTAACTTTGTTTTAAGATTCAAGTTTAAAGTTCAGAAAAGAGTAAAGAGTTGAGTTTATTTCTCAAAAATCTATAAATGAACTAAGTATTCTCAAAGAGTTTATAAATGTTTTCACATTTGAGCAAAAAAGGGAACATTGATTCCTCTAGAGCTTTTAAGCTAAGTTTTGAGTAATTATTTCAAGTCAAAGAAACAAATTTGTTTTTAAAAAATATGATCTAAGCATATTTTGGGAGTAGTATTGAGAACCGATATGGGGATGCGAGCTCATATTAACTGAAGTCTCCATAAACCATATAGCCATCATGGGTACTAAAGGCTCATACTTTTTAGATGACTCCTTAAGATACGTATAGCATACACTAGTGGATCCACTAAGTTAAGCTTTCTATATGACAGCAAAGTATAGGAAAGTTCTGACAGCGTGGACAAGACGTTATATCACCACTTAAATTCATAGTGGTGGTTGTCGGTTAGAGAATCTCTCGCACAAACTATATTATTTTATTATACAAGTAAAGTTAAGCTTGTTATTGCATTTTTCTTAAATGGACTAAGTTTTTTTCAACTGTTTTACAAACTTTATATATATTACATGTGTTTTATTGCTTTATATTGAGTTAAGTTATTCAAGAGTTGAGTAAAGTCAAGGCAATTGTTCTTTTCATATTCTTTTCAAGTCTATGTTGTCCTTAGCATTTCAACTCGCATATTTGTACATTCAATGTACTGATGTCAGTTGGCTTGCATCATTTTATAATGTAGACGTAGGTAACCAAGATCATCACGCACCCCCTTGTTGATTAAATTGAGCACTCCAAAATCAGTTGGTGAGGCTCCTTACATTCTCGAGAACTCCTTTTTTTCTTTCGGTTCTTTTCGATAGTTCACTTGTTATGATGATTGGGGGTCCTGTCCCGACATCCATCTCGGTTATTTTAGAGGCTTCATAGACAGTCAGATGCTAGTTCTTTAGCATTTTCATTATCATTATCGTATGTTAAGACTTGGATTGCCTTGATGGCCAAGTTGAATGTTCTTGTATAACTTTCTAGTTTATTTCATAGACTTGTCTTTGTTGATTAAGTCTTCCGCTAAGTAAGTAAGTCAGGACAAGGGTTCGTTTGGATCCAGTAATAGTTCTCGAGTGTCGATCACGTCCAAGATGTAGGCTCGGGGCTGACTTTTACTCTCAGAATTCTATCAATGGCAATTAAATTAAAACAAATGAAATAATATGTATAATTTGAAAATTACATAAACGGAAAAGGGCCTAAAATACCCTTGAAGTATTGAAAATGGTACAAAATTACCCTTCATTCACCTATTGGCTCCAAAATGCCCTTTTCATCCACCTATTGGCTCCAAAATACCCTTGTCATCAACTTTTGGTTCAAAATTGACCACTTCTTTAATTGTTTTAAAATTAAACTCTTTAAATATTTTTTAAAATGTTTGGCGTTCAACTATTGGTTATAATTTAATTTATTAATATAATTTATAAACCAACCCACTACCCATTCATTACTAACTAAACCTCACCCAATTAATAATGCAATTATAATATCAAAATCGTCATAAATACTACTAAAACACGATGAAATTATAGATTCCTGAAAATGACATTCAAATTATTCGAGTCCGAATCGAAGCCCCAATTAAATTTAGGTTGAGCCGCTTATTTAGGAGGACACTTTCAATAGGATTCTCTTTCAAGATTGAATTAGAAATTTATGATTAAAGGTAAAGAAGTAGTACATCCTGAATTAATTCATGCACTTTTTTAAAATATAATTTTATAAATATTTATGATTTGTTTTAAAACCTTTAATATATTATTTTGAAAAGAAGTTACATATGAAGTAACATCACATAATTGAGACGTAAGAATAATTAAGATGAACATAGTCAGACTTTTAAGTTTATCGGTAATTTTTATTTAGACACTTGAATGTATGATAATTTACTTCTATAGATATTTTTCGCCTCAAATTTTTGAAAACACTCAATTGGCAGTAGCTTTTTTGTTGTTGCATTAATAATGTAACGCGTTTATTTATTTGGAGGGGTTTAATTAGTAATGGGTGAGTATTGGATTGAAAATTATATTAATAAGTTCAATTATAACAAATAGTTGAGCACCACGTATTTAAAATAATATTTAAATAGTTTAAATATAAAATCGTTAAATAAATGGTCAATTTTGAACCAAAAGGTGGATGACAAGGGTATTTTGGACCCAATAGGTGGGTGGGAAGGGTATTTTGGAGCCAATAGGTGGATGGAGGGTAATTTTGTACCATTTCCAATACTTAAAGGGTATTTTAGACTCTTTTCCGTTACATAAAAATACTAAAAATCACAATAATTAACAATTAAAAATATATTGAAATTCATATACTAATTTGGTTGACTCTCCTAATTTAATTTGGGCAACATAAATTGAAAAAAAGAAGAAATAACATATATTATTTTAAAATGACGTTAAATAATACTATAAATCACAATAAATAATAAGTTAAATTATTTATTAAAGGAACATATTAAATTTTGATTGACCTTTTAAATTCCATTGTTTGTCCCATAAATTGATATAAAGAAGAAATTTTACATATACAATATATTTTATTTGATTAATCACGCTTTTAAGTGTTACTTTATTTTTATTACAATATATGGCATAATTTAGCTTTAATAATCTTTGATATAAATCTGTATTAAAGTTGTCTAAAATTGTATATTAGGTGAAGTTCTTAAAATTATATTAAAGTTGTATTAATTAAATATAAGCAATCCATGGTCTGGTGATGGTGATTACAAAAAAGGAAGAGGTGAAGCTCTGAAAATTTGTTCTAAAGTTGTATTACAATTGTATAAATATAAATGATAGCCTTAATAGAATTTGAATTCGAAATATACGTTTCTATAAATTCGATAGTTATTATTTCAGAACAAATATAATACTTTCTAACAATGTAAACTAATTTAAATAGTATCGAAATATTTGAAATTCACATATAATACTTATAATATATTTGTATCAAAAATGTTTTAGTTATCTTCCTCGTGTCCATCACTAGTCGAGGAAGATGGGACAAGGGAATGAAATAAAAATTTTAGATTTTTTTTGTCCATTTGAATTTCCAAGTCAGCAAAAAAATATAGTTTTATGTGATTTTTAAGGTAACGTTACATTTGTTGGGTTTGAGGGGTAAAAGTGAGTCAATGCACTAAACGTTAAGGGTATTTTGGACTCCAAAATCAAATGGAGGATGTATTCGATCCATTTCCAATAGTTCAAGGGTATTTTTTACCCTTCTCTATAAGTTAAATCAAAAAAATACATAAATCAGCAATATAACAAATTAAAATATTGATATTTTTAATAAATATTGAAAGTGTGGCTAAGGAGTCCTATTAAATGCTAAAATATGAACATTTTGAAAATTTTCCTCTTATTTTTTTGCTATCTAAATTGTTATGACGTATTTTTCATTTATCCATAGGGAGATCCAATCGTCAAAATCAATAAAAAGACCATCATGGACCAAGATCCAAATGGATCAATCTTGTTGGGAGGTATTGCCCAAGGCTCTGTATTTTTATATATGCTTTTATTATCCTTCTTTTTTCATTCTACTATAGAACAAATTCTTTCTGCTACGTTTGCACAATTCTCTTTTAAAATATGTTTCCTTGACTACTTTTGTTGAATATTTCATTTTTTGTGTTACCTGATTTCCTTGCAAGTTGCATACCTTCTCCCAAATGTATGAATGCAAATACATTATCTTTTGCGCCTTATGCAACAAGTTTTAATGGAACAATCAAGAATACACCTTAGCTAACCTTCAAACGTGTTCCTTATCATGTAAAAAGATATACATAACCAACTTAGAAAGTTGATAAATTCTTATCTTTCCAAATTTTTTAATATATTTATGATTTTCTTCATATAGTATAACTTACTATAATTACCCTTCAAACGTTATAACTCACACTCTTCAATCAAGTCACTCAACCAACATCAATATCAAATTATACACCAATACTTTATAATCTTACTCGTATACTAAACATTTATGGTGTCAAGCCCGTGCTAGCATGGACACCTTTGTCTAGTATTTACATATTCTAGTCTCGTTTAACATTTTTCTTTTAATACCCATTCTTTGGCAAAAACTAATAGATAAATAACTTTATATATTTTTCCTTTTGTTTGGTACAAAAGAAAATATTTCCACAAAATGTTTTTTCTAGAAAACATTTTTAAAAAAAATAAGTGACTTCCTCACTTGTTCAGGCATTTGGTTAGTTAATAAAAAGTAATATCCCAATATCAATATAATCTGAACACATACTATGACACCAAATCAAACCCAAAATCTCGACCAAACACAAAACTCTATTACGAACCCCCGACTCCATGCTCATCTCTCAGCCTTGACCGAGACCTATGGTTTGGATCCAACTTCAACCTGACTTCCAAACCTGACGCAAAGACACCAAAACCAAACTTCAACCCCGACTTTCAATTCCAACTCAAGAAACTCACAAGCTCGACACTGAACCAAGTCTCGACCCTAACCCAAATCCAGATTGAGAACTGAATAGACGACTGATCAGAGGAGATTCTTCAAAAATATTTTCCTTATATCATGAAACGAAATCATTTTCTTTAAATTTGAGAAGAATAATAAGTCTACTCAAAATACATATTTCTGCCTAAACGCACTCACTACAAAAAGGATTCTTTTACAACTGATTTTGTTACAACCAAAAGAAATATATTACAAAAAAAATATATTATATCAAAAATACTTTCCTTTAAAACAAACTCACCATTGGGTTGGAGCCCTAATTTTTCTTCACCCAACAATTAATAAACAGCATTTACAGGTAAAATTAACTTACGAGTTGTCTATACTTGACCTCTCTAAACACCAAAATAAAAATACAAGAGATAGAAACACTTATTTATCAATAAATGAGAAGGAAAAAAAACCACTGCCTATATTTACAAATCATTTGCTTTAAACTTGAAAAATGTACATATCTTCACATCAATCATCTTTACTTGCTGTAACTAATACATCCCCAACAGCCTTTACAGGGTAAAATTAACATAGAGCTGTATTTACTCTTCCAGCTCTAATATCAAAATGAAGGGAAAGATCAAAGAGTTCGTTTATCAAAGAACAAAGGTAGAAACAATAAAAGACACTGCCTACATTGAAGATCACCCTTTTATTTTACAAACAAATACTACAACATTCTTCCTGATGGTTGTACTTTCATAAACAGCCTGCAATGGAAGTTGAAATGTGTAACCACTCCTGGTAACAGAAGAACCTCATCATTCAATAGGTTCAACTTGAACACATAAGTAATATCAACTAGCAATGGAAAAACACAAGTATACCTAACTAATGACAAAGGTGATCCTCAGGAATGTCTAGATGCTTCGTCGTGCAATTGAGAAGATCTTACATTGGGTTCTTCCTGTCAACATTATCCAGCAGAATATAGTGGTACCGCACTTAGCTAGACTAATTTTCCCATGTGGAAATGGAGTTCCTGCTTGCAACATTGCTAAACTATATTTTAGCAATATGAACTACCATTGCTTATTTTGCATGTTTACTACATAATATGCTTTACAGCAACTGCAGTTCGCCATTTTTATTACTTTAACATTCACCTAGGCTTCACCCCAAATTGAGCAAGGAAAGAAAGAAAGTTAGTATATGCAAAATTCATTAATGTTTTGGCTTGTCAGATATCCCAGATTCTGGCTTTCTGCATAACACAGTACTAACAAAAACACTTCTAAAGCAGCACATGCATGTGTTCCAAGGCAAAGAACTGAATTCCATAACCTGACTAAAAGCTCAGACATACAAGTTCCTAGTCACATTAAAACAATACAAAAGACTCCCTCATCCTTTTAAATGGTTAGATGTACCCTTGCTATTCTCCTGTAACACATACTAAGAAAGCACCTCAATCTATAAACTCTGCATCGTGTCTCCGGGCCTAAAGTTTATGAAGCTCCATGATTTAACCTATGTCAAGCAATTGTTGTCAAAACTACAGGCATCATTAACAACAACAATTTGGGAACACTTCTTATTTATCAAAAATGTCTCATACACCCCTTTTGATCAAAAAATAAAATAAAAAAACTCATACAAATTTAACAAAAAAGCTACAACAGAAACCAATTTTTATAACCTCTTAATCATATATTCAGGAATCTTAATCGTGGTCTCCAAACTCTCCATATCAACATCAACCCTCCATCATAGACAACAACTGAGATTATCAAATAAGTGAAAATCCATGTCTCCAAAAGATCCAGGTTCCTTTTTGTTCACAGTTCTTTACACTAGTGTTGCAGTGAAGGATTATAGCCTCTTTTTTGTACCCTGTTCTTTCTTGATGTTAATTACAATTATGTTGAATTGTTTGTCCATCAATTTTGTTATAGTATGGACTGTCATAGACCGCCTTTATTACTTTCTGTTCGCTGGCTTTCCTTTATGTTAGTACACTGACATTGTATATCCATCAATTTTGTTTCAGCAATCTGTATGGTCTTATGGCTAAATTCCACTTTGATGATATAGAACGAATCAAAGTCTTAATAAAGAATAACCTAAATACATTGTCAACATCCTGCAAAGTATTCAAACTATGATGACCAGAGAACTTCATAAACGTTTCTCAAAAAGAGGTTCAATATCATAATACCAGATCAACTTCAAGAATATTTTCCATCATTAAAACCTCGTCTTTACAACTAAGCTACATCTGTCAGGTAACCAGTCCCAAGAATGGAGAGATCGGAACATTAGCAACCTAGCTTGGTGAAATAACCTTGTGCAATAGACAAATTAGCTCAACAAACCTAGGCCAGGGAATCAGGAATTCCAATATTAACGAGTAAAGAACCATGAAAATTATGATGCATCCTCGAGGCATGAGAGAACATCACAAAATAAAACTGCAGGCAAGTATGAAAAGAGATGCACAACAAAAGAGCCCTATAGTAAAAACAAATTTTACTGCTGTGTGGCAGAAGACAATTGCCCGGAGAAGCTTCTCCCATCCCCCAACACAGAAGTTATGCATTTTATGTTCACAGTTCAAAGGATAATGTATTATGACGAACAAGCTTCAATTATCTTCACTAACAGATCTCCTTTGACCAAACCCCATTTACATGTCATCCGAACTAGGAAATTTCAGTCTTATTAGTATAAATGTGTCTTTTCATAGTCTCTTTTTTTGGTTGGCCATTAAATAACACAAACCCCTTCCCTTCAATCAAGAAAAACAGCAATCTAATATTGATAGTCTGTTAACCGAGAGCCACCAATTATAAATTTTCATAATAATTGTTGTACAGTTTTATTGATATACCAATCTAATGGTTGCAATGGTACATAACTCCGCAGCTCGTACACCGGTCAATTTTAGTAAACATGGAGACACCATAGAAAAACGAAAAACAAAAAACAAGACGACCCTAACTGAACTTCAATGTTAAGACCAGAAAAGCATCTCCAAGCAATGAAAAGGATGTCTCACCAAGTGCTACGCCTCAATCCCAAGCCAGCTGAGATCAGCCATATGGACCATCACTATGATTTAGTTCCACTAGAACCAGTTCCATTCAAGTTTTTTAATGTAATTTAGACTTTTCTAGTACCTGCAAGCTCTGTACATATTCTAAAAACTAGAATGGTAAATTGTAAAGCGGAAGTTATATTTTAACTCCAGTTGCTAACTGTATAGTACGTTCATGGATCACAGGTTCTGTCTCTGTCTCAGCAGTTCTTTTCTTTCTGGATAACTGTGTGCGTCTCTGCTTTATGTATCACTGCAGCCCAAAAGTGGCCATAAGAATCCCTCTTACGCAAAGTGTATATTTAGTTAAGAAAAATGAAGTGCACATTCCAGTGCGGCAATGCCCTTTTTACTTAAGATGCTGCACAGCAAACTGTGCACTGTCAGGGCCAAACTGATCTTCAGATACAGTTTTGCTTTTTTTTCTTTTTTCAAAAGAGGATGTAGTGTTTTGGCTAGGAAGCAGACAGAAGAACTTCTATACCAATTCTTTATGGAGAAGTTTTCTTCTGTTGACCAACAAAAATTAAGGAATAACAAAAGAAGGTATGATTTGATATGATTCTCATTATTATTTAAGGATCAGGCCTTCACTATCTCCATATCCAATGAAGCATCACAATTAGTTACTATTTCATTCCCGAAGCATGAACGAGCACTAGAAGACAGAGGTAAGATCAGAGCATACATATTATAGGAACTCTCGCATAAGAACTGAAACTAATGCATAGCAACATATAATTAGCAGGAGACTTTCCCTGAACTAGGTTGCATAAGGAAGAAAGTGCAGAATATAGCTACAGATCCACTAGGACTAAGTTGACATAATTGTTCTAATACAGGAAAAATAAGTTTTCAAAACCATGGGCAAAACAACTTAACTGCCACAGAAACTTCCAATCCAAACCATCTTCCAACAACAGGGCGGCAACCTGAAATGACAAAGCTAGGATAAAACCCCCAGAAGAAGAAGAAAGATTGTAAAGCTAATCACCTACATTGCGGTGCAAATGCTTGACTGAAGGCTTAGTTACAACCATCAAACACAGCCTTTCACTTCCTATCTACTATCCCAAGCTCAAGTCTTTCTACCACGGCTCTCGAACACTGCCTTTCTAGTCCTCCCTTTCTCTTCAACTGAAGCACGATCACTAAAAGTCCTACAAAATGGTGGCAAAAGGAATGAATTAGATTTTATGCTGTCGAATTTGTTGGTGTTACAAAATCTATCGAACACTCACTTCTGTTTCTTTCGGTTTTGCTCCTTGATAGACCTGACCATATCCATAGCCATATCCTGGTGCTCTCTTGTCTGTGAATGCATATCTAGGCCCTCAACGGTTTCACAATCAACCTTGCAAATGCGGCACCATCCCATACTCGTGGACTTCCTCTTTCTTGGTCTATCAAAGGAGTCCACATCACCCTGAGAAGTTGGGAGTTCACAAAAAATCAACAAGAGGATATGCTAATTTTATGCACATTATGTCAATCACGTGATAAAAATGCTATAAAGCTCTATTTCCAAGAAATAACACATTAAAAAGGAAAATGAACAAGATAATTACAGGGTTCATAAGGCAAAACTTACTGCATAAAGTCCGTGATTCGGATACCCCGGAACAGGATACCAGCTCCTGAAGCCAGGCTCCCCAAACTGTGGCATACCAGGTTTGTTGCGTCCAATTGATTCATCAAAACCAGGAATATCTCCAAACCCAGACAACTCCCCCATATAAGCACGGCCAGCGAAGGAACCAAAGCCACCAGGTTTATCAAAACGTAAATGACTTGGTAATTTCGGAGGATCCAAAGACTCATCATGATGCAAATGACTCGGCATGTCTTTTCCAAACAGATCACCACTCTGGACATGTTTGTAAGGACGACCAAAGGTAGTATGCTCACCACCTCTCAAATCCCCAAGACCATCAGTCTCTACTCCATGTGGATGGCCAGGCAAAGCTTGGAACCTACCATTAGAGTATAAGCCGCCAGCTAGATTGGAAGGTAAATTGAAATGTCCTGGCCCTTCAATAAATTGACGGGGCTCTCTGCCACCAGTATCATCAAAACCTGAGTGACTTACAAATCCACGTTGTGGAATGTTAAATAACTCCCCATCAGGGTTTCTGGCAGACAAATAATCCATATGATGCACACCCAATCCAGATCCTCCCCTTTTTCTATCATCGTCATTTGGACCAAGTGGTGCTTCTCTTTCTCCACTATCCTTGAAATGCATCGAACCAGGAGGATGATGTGGAGGCAATAATCTGTTCGGTGGAACCCCGGTACTGGCCTCAAATTTTGATCCAGAATCATATCCTAATCCGTGAGGAGGTTTGTCATGTGGCCGTGATCCTGCAACAACAAAGCTCATTATTTAGTGTAACTAATTAGGACATTGATTTTAACTCTTCTTGGCAAATTATTTAGGAAATAATTGAATATTAAAGTCCAACTCACCTTGATCACAAGGCACTGGTAAAGGAATTAAATGCTCCGCCATAGGCGCCTTCAACCTTTTATCCCTAGCAGATTCCATACTTCTAGGTTGGACAAATGGAACCTTCTCAAAAGACCCTGAGGAAAATGGGTTTGATTGATTTCCTTCAAAACGATTCACCCTTTGGTTTTGAAACATTTCAGCCTCTGCTGGATTAACCGACTGTTGTGTTCCACTAGGAATTTCAGCACCACTTAACAGTGCTCTTCCTACTCCCGTAATCCCCTCTGGGAACTCACCTGGTGGAGGAAAATGACCATGCCCCCTAGCAAAGGTTGTAATAGACCCTGGACCAGGGATACCACCAAGGGGGGCACTACTAGGCTGCTTCAGGAATTGTGGACGATGATCAAGAGAATTCAATGGCTGACCAGCCTGAGGTACATTCCCTGAAGGCATCATTGCAGTGGGGGGATATCCAGGGAGTTGGCCATGAGAAGTACTGCCTGCAGGTCGCACTGGTGATATTATCATAGGACCAACGGGCCTTTGCTGAGCAGACGGTCCATATTTCGGCTGTGGCATCCCATGCCCATACTGCTGAAAAACCCCTCCGTCAGTGGTAGCGTCATGTGAATCTCTTCCAGAGTTCAGATTCTTAATCGAACCATCGGTAGCATCAGAAGATTCATGCTTTTCCAGAGTCTGGTCCAGTTCTTTTGGAACATCATCACAGGCATCTTTGTCTGGTTTAACTGTTGCATCGGCTGATTTGGCAGCAGATTTAGGCTTCAAAAAAGTGTCATCTTCCTCTTTCTTAACAGTTCTTTTGTCCATAAGCTCATCTGAATCACCCCTATGGACATCTATATCACTGCTGGCCCTCTGTCTGTACTCATCATCAATTGATTTGGCTGGAAGAGAATTTAGATCCTTTTGAGCATTGTCCTGGGAAGGAACTCCCACTTCTTTCCTTCCAGCAGTTTTGTCAGGTAACAGATCACCTTTACTTTCTAGGGCTAACCGTTTCTTCTGATCCATCGACTCATGCTCATTGCCCGTGTAGTTCCCATAACTTGGATTTATTTGCGGCTGGCTTAAAGCAGGCTGGACAGGTCTAACCTGGGCTGTACTATTATATCCACCATGAGCCTGTGAAATCGACTGGACATGATTTTGCATCCCAGGCCTTCCTATATATGCTTGAGATTGTTGAGGTTGTGGGGGAGGTGGTAAGGTGGCATTTTGCTGCGGTTGAATATACGCATGCAAACTTTGAGGCACCACATTAGGAAGACCTTGTGGGCGAAACTGAGACTGCAACGGCTGCTGGTGAGTAAAATGACCTTGCTGGTGAGATTGGCTCGGAAATGGACCAGGAAATGTATGATGATGACTGTACTGTTGAGACATTGGCTGTTGATTAGACTGACCAGGATGTTGCTGAATTGAGTGTCCTGCTTGCTGAGCAATAGGATAAAGTTGAGATTGTGCAGGAACTTGACCTTGAGAAGGTACCAGCCCCGGTTGCTGATTGCCGATTAGACCCAGAGGTGGGCGCATTAAGGGAGGTTGAGGAACCTGACCATGAGTTTGAACCAGAGGCATAGACCCACTAGTAGGATGTGGGTACATTGGAGGTTGCTGTGACATCCCTGTAGCCACTTGCTGCGTAAGCTGGGTTTGTGGATAGGAATGGAAACCTGAAACTGCATTGGCTGTTGAAGGGAGGGTCTGACCCTGTGCATGAGCAGGCTGGCCGACCTGAGGAGGGCGCAATTGGCCATGAGATTGTGGATGATGTTGCACATTTATTTGCGGCTGGAGTTGTGAATGAGGTTGTGCTTGCACAGGAGGATGTGGTTGGGCTTGAGAGGATGGAGGGGGATGAACCAGGGCAGGAGGCTGCTGATACTGTGGCACTTGCACATATTGTTGTGAATGAGGCTGCATTGAATAGGTCTGTGAATATGGCGGAGGCTGAGTAGGTGGATGAGCACGAGAAGCTGGATATATTTGTGATGGAATTTGGGCATGAGGTTGCATAGTAGGTGGGAGCTGCTGTACTGGGTTGACTTGAACCTGGTTTTGATGCTGTTGTGCCAGAGGTTGAACCTGTGGTTGAGTTGGCCCTTTAGGTAGAGCTTGCATTTGAGTATGAGATTGAGGATTAAGTGGCTGCGGCTGGGATTGGGGCTGGGCTGGGGCTGGGGCCAGGGTCTGGGGTTGTGCTGGTGGCTGCATGTAAATGTGAGGTTGTTGCTGATATTGTTGGAGGGGCTGTTGCTGATAAGGATAGTATTGTTGATAAGTTTGCTGTTGATAAGGCTCATATCCAGCAGCATATTGCTGATAATACTGCTGATACCACTGCTCTGAAGTAGGCATACCAGCTGAAGCAGTAGCAAGAGCCTGAGAGCTGGCATTTGTTTGCTGATTGGGATCTTGTCCAGGAAGCAGAGAAGCAGTTGTGGTTTGAGGGTTTGGTGTCTGTGATGCTGGAGTTCCTGAATGAGCCTTAGTTTTATTCGAGTCGGTACCAGCAGCAGTGGTGGCTGCACCAGAGCTAGGATTATCCTGGGCACCATGAGTTGCCTGTTGTGCAGGATATACACCCTGTATAGAACATATACTAAGAAACCATCCACTACAAGAAAGATGAGTATTGCATACGTATGAAAAGTACTCACAGGGCAACTCAGGGCATGCTCATGCACTTGTCGATGCACAATCTGGACTCCACATCTATTGCATACAACTGGGGAGTCGCCAAAGGAACACCCAGAACAATGGGAAGTGCAATCAGAGAAGGAACCTTCCCATGTGCATCCACTTCTGTGATAGAGACAACGCACTTTAACTCTGCCTATGCTTTCAGCAAGTGTCTTGTCCGACTCGATAAGGGCCTGGGAGGATAAGTAAATGCAACATTCAAAATATCATGAGTAGCAAAAGCATCAGCAGTTATCTAAAGGACAATTTACTACAGGGAGCTCACTTTAGAGTCTGCTTCAGTCACCAAGTATCCATCATAAGGACAGGCTCGGCTCCCATTGGCAACATGTGCCAGACAAGGTTTGCAGTAGAGATGAGTGCACTGTGATTGGACGGCTTCATTAGGAAATATGAGTGTGCGACAAACAGGACAGAAATACTCTCCAGGATAGGTATGGATGTCAATTATGCATTCAATATCAAAACCCATATCAACTCAGGAGTAAGAAAGTTTTCCACAACACATCAATGCAATTATGCTTCTGGTAGATGAAAGCTGCTCTTGCTGTGCAAACTGCAAAGTTCACCAAAATAACTACAATTAGAAACACGAAAATAAATGAAATACACATTCAGGTAACAAAGACAACAATCAAGGAAAAAGTCAAAACTTAAAAAGACACAAATGCACCCACTTATGTGCAATGCTCTAACACTTGTATATGCTGAATACAAGTTCAGAATGATGTTTAAAACAAGAAAGAAAGTAAAGCAGAACTAGGTCCTGCGAGGATGTGATTATTAAAACAATAAGGGGTTGTTTGGTTGGAAACAAGTTACCCCAAGATAACTTATCCCAGCATGTATATGGGACAACTTATCCCATCACTATGATATAAATGGTGGAATAAGTTATCACAAATCTGGTAACCAAACAACATAAAAAAAATTATCACATCACTATCATTTTTAATTCCTCACACCAAACAAGCCCTAAAGGTTTTTGGTTAACATTTCCAGTAATAGAAAAGGATACGTATACACAAACAAGCAAAGCTTGAAGAAAATTACAGTAATGCAAATTCCAAATTATTCAATAAACCTTGACCTTGATAATTCTTTGAACTATACAACTACACCGCACTCACTTATCAATTCAACCAAATTTTATTCTCAATCTATCCTACAAGATTTACACTCCTCAACACCAATTTTGAATTGGGAATAATAGCAACAGTGACATAAACACAAAAGTTAACAAATAAAGATTGAATTCGAGCACAAATAGCCAACACCATCATAAGCTAATAAAATCGATTTCAAAACTTGAAAAGAAATCTTTTTCCCCACTCAAACTAACACAAACTTTGAGCTAGTTAATCCTTTGAACTACACACTAATTTATTCTCCATTTATCATGTAAGAAATTACAATCTTCAACATCAGTTTTGAATTGGGCATAAAAAGTGTGCACATTGAGAGAAACACAAAAGTTGACAAATAAGCATTGAATGATTCACTAAAAGTGGGAGGAGGGGCAGAATTCGAGCACATCAAGATTAATATTCAGACAAAAGTTATCATAAACCCAAGGGCGGCTCAACCCTAAGCCAAGGGCGTCCAAAGAACCCAAAAAAGAAACCCTAAATTCAGTTCACTCTAACGAAAACATACCTGTACAAAAAAAAATCGACCAAGCGGCAAGATTAAATGAAGAACCAAACGAAACCCTAAATTCAGTTCACTCTAATACGAAAACATACCTGTACAAAAAAGAAACAAAATCGACAAGAAACAAGATTAAACGAAGAACCAAAAGAAACCCTAAATTCAGTTCACTCTAATACGAAAACATACATGTACAAAAAAAAAATCGACCAAGAGGTAAGATTAAACGAAGAACCTAAAATAAACCCTAAATCAGTTCATTCGAATACAAAAACATACCTGTACAGACATAGAAGTAAATTATAGCAAGAGGTAAAGATTAAACGAAGAACCAAATGAAGATGAAGGAGATACATACATCAAAAAGAGAACCAGATCTGATGAAGACGGTGTAAAATGTTTTTTTAACTTGTGAGAAGCACCAGCACACTTGTAAAACCTAAGTAGAATATAAAATAAAAATATTATGTATTTATAGGGCTAATCTCAAACTATTATGGACATACTTTTAAAATTTTATCATTTGTGTAATTATTATAATTAATAATTGTAAATAATTAAATTGATTTTATAAAAATATCTTTAATTCTTTGAAATAAATATGTTTTATTAAAAATTTCAAGCTCAAATGAATTAGATTATTAAATATTAAACTTTTAAAAAAAATTCTTAATTTTGAATATATTCTATTATAATATTGAGAGATTATCTACTTGGTGTTGGTGCGATTATTCGCTGTTCAAAATAAATGTTCAAACATGTATCAAAAAATTATAGGGTTTATCAAAGATCGCTCGATAGTAAAAGTGAATTGGCAAACTCTAACTAGTGAGGAGAGCAGCAAACTGGTTATACCTAGTGCGATGGCATTTATATAAATATATAAGCAGAAATAGAAATTTTTCGTTCTGGCTATAAACAGCGGCACTAGGGGTGGGTTAATTGATTTAACCCTAAATCATATCGTCAAAGCCTAGAAGATATTATGTGTCCAAATTAGACTACTGGCATTACTTTTTTTGTTATTTCAAAGAACATATTTCTAATTAATTTGAATTTGTATTAAAAATTTAATGCATGTTACCTCACTAATACAAATAGTGAGAGCTCCACTCATCATGTGATAGGATAAATAATTTGTTAGACAATTTGTAATATATAAAGATCTTAAACTGAATAAATACATTTGTTTGTGAAAGAGTATGATTATTCTAAAATATCATCTTTGAAGTTCAACATAAGAAAAATTTGAAAGTATAACAATAAATGTTATTGTATTCTAAAGGGAATTGCTTGTATTTTCTTCAATTTGTATACATACAATATTTCTTTATGGAAAGTTAATTTTTTTTCATGCTCAAGTCATTCCTTTTTTATTGTGCTTTTTCTATTTTTCTAACAACCTTAAACATCGATGTTATGAAGAAGATATGGCATATACAAACAGTATTTATATAATTTAAAGGCACTTAATTAATGATAATTCTGTCAATCACAAACTGTCACAGAATAGGAATACTTTAATTCTACGACTTCAAAAATTTTCTGATAACAAGTTTTGTGAAGTTAACATTGATTGACTTTTACTGCAATGATAAAACATTAAATTAAGAAGGTAAATGAAATATTTGAATTATTTATCGTCAATGACTATAGTTGCTTTTCTCTAGCATTAATTGTGAATTATAATGCACAAGAAAATTCTCAGTTATTGTCTATTGGAGTAAAGAGTTGTAAGACATTAAATTTTTTGACATTAATACGGATTTACATGTAAAAAATGGCATAAAAATTGTATAGTAAAATATGATAGTGGTGGTCATATAAACAAGAAAGAGAATTGATGATTGTTATGGTCTAATGAAAATTTCATATCTCAATGTCAGTTATTTTTCATTTCATTTATTTTCTGACGGGTTAAAAGTTAGAGGGTTATTATGTTCCTCTCATTGAGAATGAGAAAGAAAGATGCAAGAGAAATGACAATGTTTCGCTAATTATGATGTACTAACAATTTCATAGCTACTCTTTTTATTCAATTGATCTGGTTTCATTTTAAAGTGACATTTTGTAAAAAAAACTATTATAAAAACTTTACGACAAATTAATCATTAACATGTCAGCAACATGACCACAATTTTAAATAATTAAAATAATTACATCAAATAAATCAAGAAGAAAGTACAACTTTTTGTTTATAAATATGTGAAATTTATTTTTATAAATATTGGGTAGATGACTATAAAGGTCCTTCTAGTCATTTTATAAATTTGATGTGTTTTTTTGTTTTGATCTTTTCATAGTTTTTATATGTGATTATAACTTGTAGAGATTGATAGTACAAATTTCTGGGGTGTTCGAAATTAGCAATTTGGATCATTGATTGGGTTCTTGAGTTTTGAGAAAATTAAATTCGATCGTGATCAATTTTCAATCAAGATGATCTTGAATCAGTGTTTTGATATTTTCAATAGGTCTAAAACGTGTTTTTTTAAAAATTTATATATTCCATTTATTTTCACAAGATTCCAAACAGATCATAGGGATATACTTGAAGTTTTAATTATTTTAGACAATTTGTTAAATTGATAATTAATGAACCAAGTTCATAACTCATTTAATATCTTTATGCCACGTGATTCATATAGAAAGATAAATTTAAGTGAGAAGGATTTATTAACATGTTAGTTAAACAATGAATTTAAAAGCTCCTAACAAAGAGCAGCTGGGACGCAAGTCACAACATTAACTAAGGTTCAAAGAGGAGATTTTCGATTTTATCTTGACGTTAGATATGTGAGATGTTACATTTATACAAGTATTTTACAAATAATAATATGTGGCTAAATAAATGTCAAATAAGATCATTTATTATAGGTGAAATTATTTTCTATACTATTAAAATTTGTGTGAATTAATCGAGTAATCACGACATAATGATAATATGATGAAGACATAATTATTGAAAAATAATGATAAAATAGGTGTTTTGATTGTTCATTTTTATGTATTAGGTAGTTTTGCAGGTGTTGTTTTGTATTAGTGTATGATTTATCTCGATCGCTATTATTAGATCAATGGTGAAAGAAATCGGATCAGTCTTTTTTTGGATAGTTACATAAAACTTTTAGGCTAAACTAGTTCTAGATGGAATATAGATAAGGTAAAGTATATGTATATTCAGAAACAGATGAGATGAAATTTCTAAAATTGAATAATATTTCTATTAGCCAAGACGCTTAGGAACTCATAGGGCTGCTAAAAATTAATTTTGAGTGAGTAAATCTTTCGAATTAAATTTTAGCATGAAGGGGTGGTTTGGGACGTCAAGGGAAGAAGGAATGTTAAGAAATGAACTTTTAGAAATTTATGAGTCTAGAGTTCATGCAATCCACTATAGAGGGTGATAAATCGTTATAGCGGGAGTGTGTAGGCGTTATGGCGGGATGATCCGCTATAGCGTGGTAAGTTAGAATTTTATATAGAAAAAGTCTCAATACCTCCTATTTTCTGCATCCTCATCCTTGGGTTTGAGATGAGTGAATTAGGAAAGTTTTCACTCGATTTTCCATCAAATTCATCGGTTAATGTAAGTTCATTACTCTCTTATCTTGTAGTGTAATTCTTAAGCTTTAGAATCTAGAATGTTACGTTTGGGAGAGGGTTTTGACTTGATTTAGTGTTGGAAAAAATCCTGGCTTTGTTAGAAGGATCAAGAATTGGCATGGATGTAGAATTTTGTTATAATCTGGAAATAATTAGGTCATTTTTCATTGATTGTTGTGCGTGTTTATTGTTTTAGAAATAATTAGGTCACTTTTCATTGATTGTTGTGCGTGTTTATTGTTTTAGACCAAAGAATAATCCAAGATATTGAACAAGCAAAAATCTAGGGTTCTTTAGAGTTTTCAAGAGACTTGATTTCATTTAGGTGATGATCGTATATTTTTCAACTCATATATGTACGTATGTCAAGTGCTTTATTGTATCACTTGTACAATGGATGATGCGAAATACATAGGGAAGCGTATGAAATGATACCGTGTTAATAATATCTTGCAATGAACTTGTTTACTTCACTTATGGTTTCAAGTATTTTTGTTCATTGTGATCGTGATTGTGCATGTTTTGTGATTATTGGTTGACTCGAATATCATATCTAGTATAATTACTAACACTAGTTGGCTCAGATATTGTGACGATACACTAACAGTCTTTGTGTGGTCCCATAAAAGAATCATGTATATGCATTTGTGATCACATGAGACATGTTTCATGCATGAGCTGATCCAGGATATTGTGATTGGGAGTCTTGTGTTCATGATCATTGTTATATGTGTTGACATGTATTTACTATTGATTATATGTTTACATTTTTAATTTGGAACTGGTTATGTGATCATACTAGTATATTTTGATTATGCAGTGATATTGCACTTGCTCTTTTCTTGTTAAGTACATAGCATCGTCCAACGACTGATACGAGATCTTAGATAAAGGATGCTTGACTTCGAATCTAAGGTGAGCTACTCTTTCAGGTTGCTATAGGTTCCTCTACATCTTCTTGTCTATCTTTTAGGTTCCTCTACATCTTCTTGCCCATCTTTTCAGGCAAAGATGTTGGACTATTAGTTCATGTTTTCTTTATTTTTGGGATTGCATCTCCATTATTGACTCAATAGAGTTTTATTACTACGACTTTCTATTTCTAGGGGTTATTTTTCCATTATTGTTTTGACTACTTATTGAGTTTATGGAAACTCAATCATTTAGTTGTTCTTGAACTATGATCCTACTATGTTACCTTATGACTTGACTTTAGAAAATAGTTTTGAGTTAAAATTTAGATTGGTAATTGGTTCTCCACAAGAGGATTAAAGTGGGTGTCATTCATGATGGTTTGGACCTGTCACACCTCATTTTTCACAAAACTGATTATGCAATGACATGACAACTCTTTTAGAATTTTGAAAGAGAAGAGTCATCACCTAACTATTTAAAGGCACGTTAGAGCACCATTCTAAACTAACTAATACTTAATTAAATTAAAATGTCAACGAAATTAGTGATTGGGTAAGGGTTCTAAATTACCTCAAAGGAAAGGTGTTAAGCACCTTTCGAGGTCCATAAATGTGTGTGCCTATCGAATCTCATATAAAATTATATGGGTTGTTAAAATATGAAAAATAAGTTTAGTTTATTGTAATTAATTATAGACAAACTAAGTTTATGAGGGTATGAAAAAAATTTAATGCAAAACAAATAAAAAAAGGACATATAAGTAATAATAGATTAGCAAGAAGATAGAATTTCACAAATGATATATGAAAGAATAAATTTTAGTTAACTATACTACCCCAAATAATACATACAACAATATATAAGGAAAAACTAAAAAAAAAGGAAAAAATAAACTTAAACTAAACTATCCTTCACGAATTAGCGATTGACTTATTAATCGGGAGATAATAGTTGTCATTTTCTGCTCGGGTCAATTTACATCATTTCGGAAAGGCGTATATATCCCTACCCCACCTAAGTTAATTTATTATTAAGAGACTAAACGCGAACTAAAAGAAATAAACTCCCACGTCCTAAAAGGTGCCTAACGGCAACTTCATGTCTAAGAGGCATTGAACTTACTAATACGATAAGTTTTAGATTAAAAAAGAATCTTAAGTTGTCTAATTAAACACTAAACGTTAAACATAACAAATAGGTCAAACAATTAGTAAGTTAATGTCTCATATTAACCTCTAATTTAGTTATTGGCATGCCTAAAAACACATAAACATTGTGAAGGCATAGCAAGGTGTGTGCATACACAATTAGACATATAAGTCGTAAAGCAAGACTTGATTCACACAGAGGCCAAACTTCATTATTAGACATATGAGGAAATTTTAATTACTAAACTAGCTGTAATAAAAGAACGACATTATGACAATTTTATCACTATGCTAGCTTTCATTACACATTAATATTATATGCATAATACGTGTATCGATTAATATGCTGAAAATTGTGTAATAAAGGTCTATGAATATGAAATCTAATTAATTAGCATGCTGAGATTATTACATAAAACCTACATACATGGTTTCTTTTTTCCATTAAAGTACACATTGGGCCAATTTATTTGAAATAAAATATTTGTACAAAAGACAACCCAAAGTGATATATCTCAAATTAATGAAGCAAAATAAAATAAAAAGAAATACAAAATAGGAAAGAGAATGAAACCAAAGAAATAACAGAGAGACCCATATCTTTCACTTCTCTTCTTCCAAATTATTCCAAAAAAATGAAGGTGAAATTCAACCTTCAAACTTGGAAACAAAAGATACATAGCTGAAAGGGCTTCTATGTCAACGATTCATTCTTGTTTTTCACGATTCGACCTCCACATTCGGATGTGAGAAAAATCAAATGAAGTGAATCTTTGTGTTTGGAAAGACCAAATTTGAGAGGGTAACGGTTGGATAATTTCACATTCGACATTTTCTAAGTCTCACAAATATCATGAAATTCATTCCAAAAAAAGACTTCTTCAACTTCACCATATGATTTTCGGCCACCAACACGCAGATTCAAACCACCTTCCGTTTTTGCTACTTTTAAACGATTTTAAGTTAGGAAATTTCCTAATATTTTTATTTTTCTCAGAGGGTTAGCTCACAAAGAACTAATACCAGAGAGTAAATGTAAACATCGGGTATATTCCCAAACTTGGATGCAGGTTAGTAGCTTTCTCCCTTCTCGTAAAAATTTGATATTTGTTGTTTGAATGTGCTCTTGTATCTCAAATTCATATACTCTAGTACTCAATATATGTGTATTGTCTCCTGTTTATTGTACCATCAAATTTTTATTTGACATTTTGTCAGGCGTAGATTTGGTATTTAATTTTTATCCATGCTTATTAAAGTTCTACCTTTATTCGAAACCTCTAATATAGAATCATAGGTCGTAATGCTTTGTGTATCTGCAAAACAAAAAAAATGATTAGTAAATATAAACATAGTTTCTATATAAAAGAAAATGCCAAGATATTTGTTAAGTCCTAAATATGATATCTAACTCAAATAGCATGATGAAAAGTATTTAATATAGGCCTATGAGTAGCATACCTAAGGATACGAGCATAATAAATAGTATATACATGATTTCGATATGACATACCATGCTACTTGTAACATCCCGCATGCTAGAACAACCAAATTGCAGATTCAAGGTGTTGTAGGGGGCACTCACGGGCACAATCCATGGACCGTAGGAGGACCCACGGTCCGTACTGCAGGTCCGTGGTGCACAACCTGCGACCCTTCCCAGAAACTCCAGGAAAATTATTCTAAGTGTTGACCCACGGCCGGACCCACAGATCGTAGGTTAGGTCACGGATCTAGTCTGCATCTGTGGATCAAACCCTTTGTTTTTAGCCCCCAATCATGACTGATGGTTGACCAGAACGGACCATCAGTCGATCGACGGTCCGCCGGTCCTGTCTGTCAGTGACCCCAACAACAGTTAAGTCATGGGTCTTTTAGTCTCTTCCTTATGTGATGGACCCCTAAACTACGTCATTTAATCCCTAAACTATATAATTTTGGCCAGTTTTAGCCTAGTTAACAAACTAGAACTTACCTCAATCTGATCTTTCACTAAAACTTAGAAAATTAGAGCATAAAGTAAAAAAAAGTCAAGAACCCTAGTTCAAGAATGTGACAAGGTTCCATCAGTTTCAACCCAAAAATTGAAAGATTTCTCTGTGGAATTCGTCACCAGGTATGTGAGATTTCACTAGTGGTTCCTTTCACCCATTAGGTCCCTAGATTTCAGTCAGATTCTTGATTCCCTTCAGATTATCTAGACCTAGGGTTTCTAAATATTTCGTAGAGTATTATGGATTTGTTACTTTAATGTTCCTAATGAGGTTATCATGTCGTAGTATCATTTTTATCCAAATTCATACATAAACTTAGAATCCTATCTATGTAGTTCTTTTAATTCATGATTTACACATGCTAGGTCAGATATTTCAAATATGCCTCAGATTTGAATGTTTCATGATCAACATATTAATGTTGCATTCTCAATTAGCATGTCAATTTTAATCTATCTAGTATTACAAAACTTCAATCATAAATTGTTAATTACTTAATCAATTGGGAGAAGCTTAATACTGAGTGGACTGGTCAGTCACCCTCAAGTCCCAAAACTATGTGCACCATCGGTTGTAAGTCCCCCGTGGACATCATTTTAGTGATAACGCCAACATGCATCTATACCTTTGGTAGGGTATATTGGGTCCTCTCGATGAGGCGTATACATCAAACTCCATATTTAAGTTATGTGGTTTTATGTTGGTTATTAGTATCTCCCACAATCCAGTCAGATTCTATAGCATCTACCATGTTATCAGTATAGCTTAATATTCAGTCTAAGCATGTTATAAACTTGGTCATTGCTTTAGTTTTGTCACACCCCGAGCTACCCCCGAGACACGGACATGGAACCTAGGACGACAAGTGATCCCAAACTGACCCTGCTGACATAATCATGAGCATACTAAAGATAATAAACTGAATGCGGAAACTAAATCATAATTTTAAACTGAAATAAATGGGGAATACCCATATTCTATAACTGAATAATGAAATCAATGGGTTTAATACCAAGAAGTTATTAACTCAATACTAAGCTGAAACTAACTATGTCTGAAACAAGCCTCTAACTGGACTAGAAATACTGGGACAAGCCCCAACTAAATCTAGCAAAACTGAAACTAAATGACTAAATACTGAAAAGAAACTCATGACTCTTGTCCTCGGAGAATGAGGACTCACCACTGAATCTGCTGAACTGGAGATTGGAAATCGATCTATGCGTGATCTGGATGCTGAGAACCTGAAGCTACATCACGAGAAGATGTAGCGCACATATGCGTTAGTACTTGAAAGGTACTGAGCATGTAGGATAGAGTAAAGCTAAAATAAAACATAACTGAACAAGCGCAAAAGCAAGTATAATAATTTGAACATGATATGCTGATTTCTGAGCTAATTGGATGCATTGACCAATTTATAACATGCTAAAACTGAATATTGAATATACTGATAAATGGTCAATGCAGAGAGTCTGACTGAACATTGGGAGCTTCTAATAACTGATAATAAAACCACATGAGCTAAATGTGGAGTCCGATGTATACGCCCCATCGAGAGGACCCAATATACCCTGCCAAAGGTATAAAGGCATGCTGGAGTTGTCACTAAACTGATTGCCCACAGAGGAGACTTACAACCTACTTGGCTAGTAGTTCTGGGACTAATTGGGTACGCTGAACCCGTCCAACTCAGTGTTATGCTACTCCTATGAATTATGTAATTAACTGATTATGACTGAGTTTTCTGTAAATACTGGATAGCTCGAAACTTAACATGCAAACTGGGAATGCAACAATTAATCTGGTGAAAACCCACATACCTGGTGATGAAATCCACGAGAAAATACTTAAGTTTCGGGGCTGGAACTGCTGGAACTTGTGGAGTTCTTGAACTAGGGTTCTTGAGCTTTTTCTCCTCTCTTCCTTCTAATTTTCTAAGTTTTGATTTAATGATTTGACTTAGATATGTTTTAATTATGTTTCCATGCTTAAACTGACTAAAATATGATGATTTAAGGTCAAAACGACGTAACTTAGGGTTTAAACAAAGTGGGAAAGGTCCAAAAGACCCCTGGGAAAGTTGCTG
Organism: Solanum pennellii; assembly: GCF_001406875.1. Lineage (NCBI taxonomy): Eukaryota > Viridiplantae > Streptophyta > Magnoliopsida > Solanales > Solanaceae > Solanum > Solanum pennellii. The sequence goes on from NC_028645.1 coordinate 31,938,980, forward strand.
TCGGACCAATCGACGGCCAGGACTGACGGTCCGTCGATTGACCGATGCCCCGTCGGTTGGGCCTGTTCGACAAGACTTAACAAAAACGGGCATAACGTTTTACTCGGAGGTCTGATTTTAGCAAGGTCGGTGTCTATGGAAATATAATTCAATTATCTATCTGTGGATAGGTAATGGGAGACCTAATTCTTTTTGTGCTAAGACTTATGACCATTTGAATTTGACCCAACTGCATTTCCCCTTAACTGTCTGCTAATTTCCCACCTACGGTCAGACCTATGGACCGTAGGTCCACCTACGGACCGTGCTGGTCATTCGTATCTCTTGTCAGAGAGTGAGTGAAGGGAGACTTGATCGACGGTCATGGACTACAGACCGTAGTTTGATCTACGAACCGTAAGTCCGTCCGTCGACCAATACTTAACCAATTTTCCTGGGCTGAGATTTTTGGGAGTTTCTGATCCCATCGATGGTTGTGTAGGACGGACCGTGGGTCAGGCTATGGTCCGTCGGTGGTCTCATCTGTTGCACCTGCAAATTTTCTGAAAAGCTGATTTTTTTGTTTGTTTTAGCTACGGGGTGTTACATTTTCTCCCCCTTGGGAACATTAGTCCTCAAATAAAGACTAAACTAGCTAAAATAGAGGAAGAGAGTTGCAAACCCCACTACTAAACACTGAGATCTGAGTTTCTGACTGAATTGAGTTCCGAGAACATGCAAATACGCTGAAAATGCAAGTATAAACTGAGGGAACATGATTCTAAGACTAAATTCACGCATGAATGACTGGAAAACTGAAGAGGAACTATTACCTCAAGCTGGAGTGGAATCGGAAGAAAAGAGGTGAGGATACTTGGCTTTCATGGCTGCTTTTGCTTCCCAAGTAGCTCCCTCTATGGACTGACTCCTCCACAAAACCTTGACTGAAGCGACTTCTTTATTTCTCAACCTTCTATCCTAACGGTCAAGAATCTCAACTGGTACATCCTCATAAGAAAGACTATCTTTCACCGCCACAGTCTCTAATGGCACTACAGAGGCTGGATCACCCACACACTTCTTCAAGAGTGAGATGTGGAAGACCGGATGCACTGCTGCTAATTCTACTGGCAACTCTAACTCATATGCCACCTTGCCAACCCTTTTCAAGATCTTGTAAGGGCCTACATATCTAGGACTGAGGTTCCCTGTCTTTCCAAATCTCATCACCCCTTTCATAGGTGAGACTTTCAAAAAAACCCAATCATCAACTTGGAAATCTAGTTCCCTTCTCCTTACATCTGCATAAGATGTGGCGACTTTGGGCTGTCTTAAATCTATCTCTAATGAGTTGCACTTTCTCCATAGCATAAAGGACTGAATCTGGCCCTTTCAAAGCTACTTCACCTACTTCAAACCAACCAACAGGAGATCTACATCTACGCCCATATAAAGCCTCATAAGGGGCCATCTTAATGCTGGAATGGTAGCTATTATTGTAGGCCAAATCAATAAGAGGAAGGTGATCATCGCAACTACCCTTGAAATCGATCACACAAGATCTCAACATATTCTCTAAGGTCTGAATGGTACGCTCTGCCTGCCCATCCGTCTGTGGATGAAATGTTGTACTAAGGTTAACTTGAACCAAGACCTTTCTAAAATGACTTCCAAAAATGACAGGTAAACGGAGGACCTCTATCTGAGATGATAGACAAAGGAACCCTATGCAACCTCACAATTTCATTAATGAAAAGCTTGTCATAGTCCTCTGCCAAATCTGTAGTCTTGACCTCCAAAAAGCGAGAAGACTTAGTCATCCTATCAACTATCACCCAAATTGAGTCAAGCTATCTGCGAGTACGAGGTAACCCTGTAATGAAATCCATATTGATCACATCCCACTTCCAAGTAGGAATATCGATCTCTTGAGTCATACCTCCTAGTTTCTGATGATCTACATTAACTTGCTGGCAGTTGGGCCACTTACTCACAAAGTCTGCTATATCCCTCTTCATGCCATTCCACAAATAGACTTCCCGCAAATCGCGGTACATCTTAGTGGCACCTGGATGAATAGAATACCTGGAGTTATGGGCTTATGCATGAATATGTTGCCTTTACTCGCCCACATCAGGAACACACAATCTACCCTGGTAGCGAAGTACACCATCTCCCCCTTGAGAGAAAACCTCCTCTCTCTGATTGTGGACTGCATTCTTAAGTTCAAGCAAAATTGGATCATTGTCTTGGTTTTCCTTAACCTTCACTACAAAAGAAGATTCTGCCCCATTCTGAACTGTTACACCATTGTCTAATATGCTCATAACGCGAACTCCTAAGTGAGCAAGCCAGTGAACATCCTTCACTAGCTCCTTCCTTTCTTCCTCAACATGGGCTACACTACCCATAGATAATCTGCTGATGGCATCTGCTACTACATTCACCTTACCGGGATGATAATTCACACTCATATCATAATCCTTAAGGAATTCAAGCCATCTCCTCTGGCGAAGATTCAACTCTTTCTGGGTGAACACATACTGAAGGCTCATATGGTCAGTGAACACATCTACGTGAACACCATACAAGTAGTGTCTCCAGATCTTGAGTGCAAACACCACTACTACAAGCTCGAGGTCATGAGTTGGACAGTTCTTCTTATGAACCTTAAGTTGTCTAGAGGCATAAGCTATCACCTTACCTCGCTGCAACAACACACAACCTAGGCCAAATCTGAATGCATCACAATAGATCACATAACCATCTGAACCCTCTGGTAGAGTCAAGACAGGAGCTGTAGTCAATCTAGTTTTCAATTCTGCAAAGCTTTTCTCACAATCATCTGACCGTTGGAACTTGACCATCTTCTGAGTCAACCTAGTCAATGGTGAGGCTATGGATGAAAATCCTTCCACAAACCTTCTGTAAAAACCTGCTAGACCTAAGAAACTTCTGATATCTGTAGCAGAGGTAGGTCTGGGCCATTGTTTCAATAGTTGTATCTTCTGTGAATCTACTCGGATCCCTTCGCTAGATACAATACAACCAAGGAAAGTAACATATTGCAACCATAACTCATATTTGCTAAACTTAGTGAATAACTGGCGATCTTTGAGAGTCTGCAAAACAACTCTCAAATGACTTTCATGTTCTTCCTCACTCAAAGAGTAAATGAGGATATCATCAATAAAGACGATAACGAACAAGTCCAAATACTGTTTGAACACTGTTCATCAAATCCATAAAAGCTGCAGGAGCATTGGTTATTCCAAATAACATAACTACAAATTTATAATGACCATACCGAGTTCTAAAGGCTGTTTTCACAATGTCACTATCTCTGACTCTAAGCTGATGATAACCCGATCTGAGGTCTATCTTTGAGAAATGGCTAGCACCCTGCAATTGGTCAAACAAGTCATCAATCCTAGGGATGGGATACTTATTCTTGATTGTGACCTTGTTCAATTATCTATAGTCAATGCACATTCTGAGAGAACCATCTTTCTTCCTTACGAACAATACTGGTGCACCCCATGGTGAAATACTAGGTGTGATGAAGACCTTATATAGAAGGTCTTTGATCTACTCTTTCAATTCCTTAAGCTCTTCTGGAGCCATTTTGTAAGGAGGAATAGAAATAGGCTGCATATCTGGAAGGAGATCAATTCCAAAGTCGATTTCCCTTTTGGGAGGGACTCCGGGAAGATCTTCTGGAAATACTTCTGGAAATTCACAGACTACTAGAACTGACTCAAGAGTTGGGATTTCAAGGCTAGAATCCTTAACCCGAACTAGATGATAGAGATAACCCTTAGATATAATCTTTCTGGACTTAAGGTAAGAAATAAATTGACCCATAGGCGCTAAGCTAATACCCTTCAATTCTAAGATTGGTTCGTCTGGAAACTGAAAACGAACAATCCTAGTTCTTTAATCAACTAAGGCAAAACATGAGTGTAATTAATCCATGCCAAGGATGACATCAAATCTACCATTTTTAACTCTACTAGGTCTGCTGAGGTGACTTTCTGAGAGACTGTGACAAGGTAATTTTTGTATACCCGTTTAGCTATAACTGGGTCACCGACTTGAGTAGAGACTGAGAATGGTTCTAAGAGAGTTTCTGGACTGACATTGATTTGGACTGCTATGTAAGGAGTTACAAAAGAAAGAGTAGCCCGTGGATCTAACAATTCATAAACATCAAGGTCAAATACACGTAACGTACCAGTGACTACATTAGGAGAACCTTCCTGATCCTGGCGAGCCTAAAGATCATACAACCTGTTCTGGCGCTGACCGCCACCTATACTAGATGAGTTACCCTGCTGAGTTGGGCGACTTGCTGGTGCTGCTGAAGTTGTAGACTAAGACCTACCATTACCACCTCCTTGACCTTGTGTAGAAGGACAATCCCTCAACTTGTGACAAGACTGACCGCACCCAAAACATCCCTCTTTTCTTGCAAGACACTCGCCCGGATGGTTCTTACCACACTTAGGGCAAGTGGGGTAAGTCTTGGTGCCTGAAACACTTCCCTAAGATTTAGATCCTGGTGCTCTACCCTTCTGGTCATACCTGTTCTTGGAGGATGGAAAAGTAACTGATGAAGGGGCTGGAGCCGAAAACTTCTGCTGACCTTGCGAGCGATTTCCATCACCCAATTTCTGGTGAGAATAGTCATAGTTCCCAGTCCTAGCTTTCTTATTTTCCTCAGCCTGTTCCCTAAGCTTATCACCCTCAACCTGCTGAGCATGAGTCATAAGTCTAGAGATGTTCATATCTCCAAGTAACATCGTATTTCTGCACTCAGTTTTCACCAAATCTGACACTCCATACAAAAACTTATTTATCTGAGCCTTGGAGTCAGTAACCATGTGAGGAGCATATCTGGAGAGTTGGTTAAACTTGAGTCCATACTCTTGGACTGTCATGTTACCCTGCCTTAAGTTCATGAATTCCTGTGACTTTGCCTCTCTCAACTCTATTGGGAAAAACCTGTCGAGAAAAGCCTCACTAAAGCAATCCCAAATGATAGGAGCTGCATCGGCACCCCTATTCTCCTTCCACTTAGTGTACCATATATGAGCAACATCCTTCAACTGGTATGATGCTAACTCAACTCGATCATTCCCAGTGACTTGTATTACCTCAAAGATCTTCTTGATCTCATCCAAGAAATTCTGAGGATCCTTATTAGCTTGCGATCCTAAGAACGCAGGAAGATTCATCCTAACAAAGTCACGAACCCTTGCTGCCACTGATCCACCATTTTCATTCACATGAGCATGAACCCGATTGTTCTAGTTAGTCATACTCTGATCCAACATTTGTATGACATTTTTGAACTCAGCATTGGAGACTTCCTGATCTGGGGCTGGAGGAGTTGCGTTTGCATTTCTGGCATTCGCATTCCTAGCGTTAGCTCTACGTGGAGGTATGATCTGAAACATAGAACGTCAAGTTAGAATGGAATAAGATCATACCTCACGCACGATAAGAATACCAAGAAAGTGAAGTTTTTCCTAAAACACTTCATAGCCTCCCTCTCATTAGATGTGGTGCACTTCACACCCATGAAAAAGACTCTACTTAGTGCGGCTTTTTAGACATCCTAGGACATTTAAACCTAGCGCTCTGATACCAAGTTTTGTCACACTCTGAGCTACCCCCGACATGCGGACACGGAACCTAGGACCACAAGGGATCCCAAGCTAACACTGCTGGCATAATCGTGAGCATACTAAATATAATAAACAGAATGCGGAAACTAAATCATAATTTTAAACTGAAATAAATGGGGAATACCCATATTCTATAACTGAGATAAATGAAATCAATGAGTTTAATACAAAGAAGTTATTAACTCAATACTAAGCTGAAACTAACTATGTCTGAAACAAGTCTTTAACTACACTAGAAATACTGGGAGAAGCCCTAGCTAAATCTAGCAAAATTGAAACTAAATGACTAAATACTGAAAAGAAACTCATGACTCTTGTCCTCGGAGAATGAGGACTCACCACTGAATCTTCTAAACTGGAGATCGGAAATCGATCTATGCGTGATCTGGATGTTGAGAACCTGAAGCTACATCACGAGAAGATGTAGCGCACGTATGCGTCAGTACTTGAAAGGTACTGAGCATGTAGGATAGAGTAAAGCTAAAATAAAACATAACTGAACAAGCACAAAAGCAAGTATAATAATCTGAACATGATATGCTGATTTCTGAGATAATTGGATGCAATGACCAATTTATAACATGCTGAAACTGAATATTGAATATACTGATAAATGGTTAATGCATAGAGTCTAACGAAACATTGGGAGCTACTAATAACCGATAATAAAACTGCATGAGCTAAATGTGGAGTTGGATGTATACGCCCCATTGAGAGGACCCAATATACCCTGCCAAAGGTATAAAGGCATGTTGGCATGATCACTAAACTGATTGCCCACAGAGGGGACTTACAACCTACTTGGCTAGTAGTTATGGGACTAATTGGGTACGCTGAACCCTAGTCCAACTCAGTGTTATGCTACCCCATGAATTATGTAAATAACTGATTATGACTGAGTTTCCTGTAAGTACTGGATATCTCGAAACTGAACATACAAACTGGGAATGCAACAATTAATATGGTAATTATGCATTTATAACTGAGGCATGTATATCTGAAGTAACTGAAATATCTGACCTAGCATGTGTAATTCAAGAACTAAAGAAATACATAGCTAGGGTTCTGAAATTCATGCGATAATCAGAGTAATAACATGATAATCTGATTTGGAACATTTATTTAATAGGTTCATGAAGTTCTATCAAAGTTCTAGAAACCCTAGGTTTAATCATGACAAGAGAATCAAGAATCTGACTAAAAACTAGGGACTCAGTGGGTGAATGGAACCCACTAGTGAAATCCCACATACCTGGTGATGAAATCCACGGAAAAATACTTAAGTTTCGGGGCTGGAACTGCTGGAACTTGTGGCGTTCTTGAACTAGGGTTCTTGAGCTTTTTCTCCTCTCTTCCTTCTAATTTTCTAAGTTTTGATTTAATGATTTGACTTAGATATGTTTTAATTATGTTTCTAGGCTTAAACTTACTAAAATGTGATGATTTAGGGTTAAAACGACATAACTTAGGGTTTAAACGAAGTGGGAAAGGTCCAAAAGACCCCTGCGAATGTTGCTGTCAAACCAATCGACGGCGAGGACTTACGGTCTCTCGATTGACCGACGTCCCGTCGGTTGGGACTGTTTGACAGGACCTTTACTAAAACGGGCGTAACTTTTTACTCGGAGGTCTGATGTTATCAAGGTCGGTGGATATGGAAATCTAATTCAATTATCTATCTGTGGATAGGTCATGGGACACCTAATTTATTTTGTGCTAAGACTTATGACCATTTGAAGTTGACCCAACTGTATTTCCCCTTAACTGTCTGCTAATTTCTCACCTACGGACCGTAGGTCCACCTACGGATCGTTCTTGTCATCCACAACTCTTGTAATAGAGTGGGTGAAGAGAGTCTTGATCGACAGTCATGGACTACGGACCGTAGTCTGACCTACGGACCATAAGTCCGTCTGTTGACCAACATTTAACCAATTTTCTTGGGCTGAGATTTTTGGGAGTTTTTGATCCCATCAACAGTTGTGCAGGACGGACCATGGGTCAGGCTATGTTCCGTTGATGGTCTCGTTTGTTGCACCTACATATTTTCTGAAAAACTAATTTTTTGTCTGTTTTAGCTATGGGGTGTTACAAGTTTGGCCATGTTTAGTATTTCCAGTATCCTTATCATGTTCAGATTATATCATTGTTGCATTGCTTTTTCAGTTATGTTATCATACAGCTTTACTCTGTCCTGAAATGCTCATTACCTTTCAAATACTAACACATACTCTGTGCTACATCTTCTCGTGATGTAGGTTCAGATCCTCAGTAGTTAGATAACGCATAGATCGGTTCCCGATCTTCAATTCATCAACATCAGAGTGGTGAGTCGTTATCCTTTGATGACTAGTGACATGATTATCTTTCTCGCTTTTAGCTTTAACTTTAGTTTCATTTTTGCTAGAGAGTTGGGGCATGTCCCAACATTTCTAGTCACTAGAGGCTACATTTCTGACATATTTTGTTCCAACTTTAGTGTTAGAGTTTGACTTTTCATTTGTATTCAAACTCTTAGTTTTCATATATTCAAATATAGTATATGGGGTTTCCCCGTCATTTCAGATTAATCACATGATTTGTCTTACGCACAATATTTTATTTAGCTTGCTTTAGTATGATCATGACATGTAGTATTGTTAGCTTTGGGTCAATGTCATGATCGAGGAGCACCCCCTAGAAGTAACCGGCGTTGTCGACCTCTCGGAGGTCTTGGACAAACCTCTTAGCATTCATTCATCGCATTGTCATAACATTAACAGAAAATTTAGAACATTTTCACAGATAACACAAGACTAACAATCCATTCCATTTAAAAACCATAAGTACATAGTTAAGATACTAAGTATCTTCTTTCCATCTTAGACACGACATTAATAGAATAGGGACACGATTCTTAATAACATAAAAGAATTACATGAACTTAATTTAAACTCTTGACATGAAGGCCCTTGAATCATTAAGGACACAATTGAACTTGGGAATATCTATCCAAGCTCTTCATTCTAGGAAAGATCCTCTAGCCATCACCACCTACACTTTGTGTAAAAAGATGAAGAAGAATGGTATTAGTACAAGAATGCACTAAGTATGATAACCATGCAAAAACATTATTTAAAGAGGACATTTAGTTAGAAACCATGCATCATGTATTTTAGAGTAACTTCATGAACATTTGATATAATACTCATCATATAGTTCACATATATCATATAAACATGGATTACAATTCACAACAACACATAAAGCCATATATCACATTCAAGACATATTCAATATCTTCATTACATTACCTTTCTTTTACCTTATCCTCCACCTAAATCAACCCTTTAGTAATACTTAGTGCAACGCATGAGTAGTGTACCATTCCACTATTCATACCAAAGTATCACCTTAAGGTCACCAAGGTGAACATTCATACAACCTTCATCAATTCAAGCATATACATTCATAAAGACATAGAATATGTTGAAAGACAACCTTCACATAAAAACTATCACCTAAGACAACCCCAAGTCATACTAGTTCAATGTGTAAGTAGCATCCCATAATACTATTCACACTAAGTGTTCCCATGAAGTCACCCTAGACTAGACACATGACATTCAACAAATACAACACGTGCATTTAACCTTAGACATAAGACCCACATACTTCATAGACCTCATATAAGAACTCATTCATTTATTATATCATAGTCATAATCCATTTAGTCTTTATTGCACATCTCAAGACAATATACAAGTCAATACTACCAATATCACCATAATGAAACAATAGTCAATGTTGCACATTTAGAGTTCTTTTCATCCATAAATCATAAGACCTTACTCATAATCCCAATCTAAGTCTATTGGTCCAATGTATATGTGAAACCCCATAACCTCATACATACCAAGTAAACTAACAAGGAGATCACAAACATTGCCTTTACTTCATACAACATCATGACAACTATAGTTAACAATATGCATACTAAGTAAGACCATCATCATGCATACCAATTAGACTACATTATGCATCTCATTATAACAAGTAGGTTAACACCATAATGTCATGCATAAGATATAAATATATAGATACATATAGAACTCTCCCTAGAATTCCCTTGAAGATCTACTTATGCAATGTATAGGTAAATTTCCATTCCCTTACCCGCACTAAGAAACATCTCTTAGGTAGTCCTATTTAGTGTTCATATTATTACTTCCATTGTTCATTTTACAATAGTAAACTTCACCATAACCGACATTAGACCATGTGAGCTAAATATGGAATTCGATGTCAAGCCGTCACACCGAAAGAAGGGCATCCTATTTGCAAAGTTAGGACATATACATGATAATAGAATTTAGGTGGATCCACTTTCTAGGTTCCTTGGGGGCATATAATTAAGGAACTAGGAGGTTGTTACTAGAAACCCTCTTTATGCTAATTCGCATTCTAGTTTCCACCTCATGAGAACATCGGATGAACCTCCTTTCCTTTGTGAAAGAACACCTCTCATTGTCAAGTTCACTCGGTGCTAAGCTAACATCCCTTTTTGAAAAGCCTTAAGTCTTTATTAACCATTTGTTCATAAGATAGGCTTTGTAGGATTAACCCCTTATATGCATGTACATGACTCATTAGGTTATATGATGAGAATGTCCTTTCATCACAACCAACATCATGTGACAATGTTCTTTCACATAATTATAACATAGTCTAGTTTAGAGTACAACCAAGGAAACCATCCAAGAGACTATCATTCACTATATTATAGTTAACACCTTCATTCATACATTCATGTGTGTGTATGTGTACATCTATGAGAAAGCCTTTCACATAAACACCTTTAGACAACACATGTTAATACTTCATTATTCATATACTTTTCATGCATAAAAAGAGATAAAGGTTCATTTGATAACTATCCTTCAATTAACACCATAAACATATAATACTCATAGTTATGCATGGAGTGTGTACATAGTGTGTAAGGACCCTCAAAATGAATTAAGGTGCGTAGAGCCTCACATGTGTCTAAAAAGGTTTAAAATATTATAATTTAAGTGTTTTACAATACGCATGTTTAATTTGAAATCATTTGGAGGTTAAACGTCCAAGAAGGTCTGATAACGTCTAAAAGTTAGCCTTGAGACGTGCATGTGTGTCTTGACATCTTTTACGTGTCCGTTTTGGTTGAAACTTATGTGGAAGGTCCCTAAAATATTAATGAGTGTATTTACGTTGAAAACGTCTGGGTACGACTCCCCAAGGGCCCCGTAAAAAGGCCCTAAATGAGGACCCCAAACACTGCCCAGTTAGTGTCAAACGACACCCAAGAACGACGACCAGTAGCCATAGTGACGCCCCATCGATGGGGAGGTGTCCTTCCATACTTAGCTTGAGGAAAGGTCAAGCCAATTGAAAACCCTCATACCCAAACGATAGTTGCCAGTACGGCCCGTCGATAGGTCTACTGGGCGTCGATCGTAGGCGTCGATGCAGCCTGCAACATGCTGCCAGATGCACTGTTTCATTGAGGGGTGAATGGAAAATTCACCCTATGTCCTAACCTGACCCTAGGCAGTTAATTTAGTTTGAAGCTCAAGAAAAACTTGGAGCTTGGATTCCCATGGGTTCTTCATGAAGATTTCGTGGTCTTATACTACAATGAGGCATGGTGATCCTTCATCCTTAGTCAACCTTTCTTCTAAGGAGTTCCTTCCAACGGCTTCAAGAAATGTTCATTTCCACATCAGGGAAGTACCCCCTAGACGTAACCGTCGTCCTCGTCCTCGGAGAGGACTAAGACTAGCCTCTTAGCATTCATCATAACATTCACAGGTTAAAATTGCAAAAAATTTAAAACTTTTCATATACACTTCTTCATGAGGTTTACTTAGACCTCTCGCTTTCACATAATATATTCATATCGAGTATACATAGACCCTTCATATAAGAGATTACAGAGATTACATAGTCTTCTACTTTTATGACATAAATATATACATATATATATACATATACATATACATATATATACATATATATATACATATACATATACATATATA
>NC_028645.1:31951538-32007806 GCF_001406875.1 Solanum pennellii
TATATATATATATATATAAGGTACATAACATAGTATAAAGGGATGTCTCATATTAAACCATCTAATCGGAGTCAACCATATGGCACAATCCCTTACACAAATGTAGAAATGCCACATAGGGCTTACAACAATATCTTGAAACAACATGAATGAAGTGATCATCTTTAAACTACAAAAATGTAACATAGATAGAGTGATAGAATGACATCATACTCGGAACATGAGGACATACCCACTTGGAGAATGATTCCAAGCCTTCTTTCAAAAGTCGTCACGAACTCTTCAACGACCGGAACCTAAAATATTGGGGAAAAAGGGATAAATGGGGTTAGCACATCACTTGTACTAAGTATGGAATCATATGCAGATATAACATAGAAATCATGCTAAAAAGGACATTTCATTAAAGCATGCTAATTTACTTTGACAACACATTATCCACATTCAAGAATCAACAGAAGTCAACAAGAACATATTTTTTAAGTCAAGACCATGTTCATCACAAGGCCAACAATACCAAGTTTAGTCAAGTCAATTTGCATATCAACATAATTGAGCACATAATCAAGACAATTCTATCATCAAGTTATAATATCAACAATATATAAGGGTTCATAATATCATAACCAAAGCAATACTATTACTCATGATCCCCCCATTAATCCCACTAGTGCAATGACTAAGTAAGGACCCATAACCTCACTCAACCAAGTAAACTCAATAAGAACTATAAACAATCCCCAACTTTTCTTTCTATATCATCAAGAGTAGACATCATCATACTTTCAACAATAGAGACCAACCACATGTTCAAAAGTGAAACCAATATCACACAATGTCATTAATATGTAAGATCAACATATACTTATCATTTACATTTATAAGCACATAAGAAAATCCTTCTAAGATTTCCTCGAGGCTAACTAGTGCAATGTATAGGTAGAGTCCCATACCCCTATAATCACTAGTTCATAGCCTAGGGTTAGGCATTTGGGTCAAATTCATGATCTACTTCACAACCTAGGTTAATTCATCAATAAATAGCATAATTAAATCATAATACATCATAATATAATCATAATCATCTAAATAAATATAAACAAAACAATTTAGAAGATCAAATTTGTATTAGAAGAAAACCCACTTGAAACTCATCTCTTTGAAATCAATTTGGAGGAACCCTTTGGAGAAATAAATCCTAGATCTTGTTAATTGATGAAGAATGATGGAGAAAAGCACCCTTCATGCTGCCCTTAGACCTTGACCTGGCCTTCAATGGAGTTCTTCTATTTAGGAGAGAGAAAGAAGAGAGAAGGAAGAACAATTGGGTTTTTGGGAAATATGAGGGTTGGGTTTAGTTTAATTAGGTTTGGGGTCTTTATAGAAGTTACTAACTAAATTAATTAGACATCCATTAAACCCTAAATAATTAACTAAACACCTAATTAATTAAATGAATTAACTTAAAACATGGCAGCAAAATTGTGACCCTGACCTACGAGACCCCGACCTACGGGCCATAGGTCAGTCGACGGACCTTGGGACCAATCGTCCTGCAGGTCCATCGTTTTGGTCAGAGAGTTGAAAAAGGACCTATTTTAAAAATGTATAAGTGTCCATCGATGGTGGTAATCGACGTCCCGTCGGTTGGACCATGCCCCGTAGCTTGCCATCTGTCGATGTCTATAGTCACTAGACCACTTTTAGCCAAAAGCAAGGGTCTTCCTCAAGGACTCTTTGGTTGGTTCTTAGGGAGTAGTACCCAAAAGTTCAACCCTAAACCAACTTTAATACGTATATACACCTTACTACCAAATTCTATCGAGTTCTGACTCCTAAGACCTAGTCAAATAGACTAAGGCACACTAGCACCTCTTGAACTGGTTTTCGAACGTCATGGATGTTTCTTGACGCTTTGATTCTATAAATTTCTAAATGAATTATATACATTATATTTTACCTTAAAATAGTGTTAAAACTCTTATAATCTCATGTTAGGCTCTAGATTAGGCTTTAGACTTCCAGAGTATTACAAATCAATCCTCCTATCTTTCAATCTAGCCATGGGTTCCTTCTCAAAACGTTTTCAAAAGCATGCTTATGTCAAATTGATGATTAGATACTTTTTTTCATGTTTAATTCAATCCAATTTCATGATGAACCCATGATCCCTCCCAAATCTTGACTTAGCCTATAATGTAGTATATTGTGATCTTGATGCTAGATTGGTTGTTATGAGATTCAATAATGATAAATTTATTTAGATACTGCCTATGATGTAAATTTATGATGAATTATGTATAGTTGATCCAATGTGGATCAAGGTTTGAAGATTTGGTAAGTTTGATCTGTGTTACTCTACTTTCTATAGATTGCTAATGTAGTACATTCAATATGACCTTGATTCTATAGTAATTGAAGCATGATTTCGTTTATGTTAAGATACTTTTAGCTACTGCCCTATACTTGAATTGTTGATGAAATATTAGTATTGATCAATGATGATCAAAGGTTGATGAATTGGTAAGATAGCCCTATTCCTCTACTTTTCTATAGAATTGCTAGTTGAATTGGGCTTGAATGGCATTGTGTGGTACGGTCCACTTATGGTGGCAGTGTTTACTTCTTGTCAATGTATATGCGATGTGATCATGGCCTTGAAGGAAATTGTATTTTGAATGAGTAGTGGTGATGATCAACCATTGTGAAACATATACCTAGTATCCCATTCTAGTTATGATCTAGGTTGTATTGCTAATATTGTAAGCATGTGAATGACTATGTTAGGGTAGGTTTAGGTGCTGCCATTAATGAGTTATAATGGTTAATGACCCCTTACCTATGTACCCCTACATGAAGGTGTGATTAGCTAATGTTAGGAGTCTTGGATGCAATGTGAAGTTGTCTTGTGTCCTGTGCTAGTATGTGATGTGTGGTCAATGATTGAAAGTGCATTATGGTCTTAAGAGGGTGGATGCCTTGATATGTTTTTGATAGCCATTATGTGATCATTTTGACCAATGTACACACACTAACACCTCATGCATGCTTACAAGTAGTATAGGATTATGGTGTCTAATGAAATGGTATTCTCATATGCACTTGTGTATACTACTATGCATGTAGAGTATATGTACATGAAGTATGTTATGTATCCCTTAACTAGGATGACTTGATAGGTTACTAGTATGGACAAGGGTATGGGACCGTGTCTATGCATTGCACATGTGTGCCTTGATAGGATAGTTCCTAGGTTTGTGATCTATGTACATGAATATGAATGCATGAGTATGTTATGAATATGATTTATATGTCATGTTGTCAAGTATATGATATAATGAAGTATGAATATGCATAATATCTAAATGTGTTTACATGAAAGGATTGCTCATATAGTTACACCTATACACTTATGCATGAATGAAATGAAGTATGTACATGTGTGGTCTAAAGGTGTTTATGTGAAAGGTTTTCTCACATATATGTATACATACACATGAAAACATGTCCATTATGCATGTATGATGATCTAGTCAATAGAGGGGCTCTTGAAAGGTGTTCTTAAGAGTATCCTAAACTAGATGGTGCTTGAATGCTACGTCCATGTGAAAGGTTTTCTCACATGATATAGGTTGATGAAAGGACTCTCTCATCTATGACCTATGATCTAAGCATATGAGGGGTTAACTCTCCTAAAGTCTATGTTTTATAAAGTAATAATAGTAAAGGCTTTTCAATAAAGGGAACTTAGCTTAGCACCGAGTGAACTTGAAGTTGAGGGGTGTCCCTTCCCATTGTGGGAAGGTAGGTTCACCATAATTCTCATGAGGTGGATAACTATAATGCCTCAATAGGAATAAAGAGGGTTTCCATAGATGCCTCCAAGTTCCATAAACTATGTTTGCCCCATAGGATCTAGCAAGTGATATCACCTAATATGCTATCATGATGTTAATGTTCTACTTTGGCAAGGTAGAGCACCTTCCCTCGGTATAAGGCTCTACAACACCAACTTCCATGTTTAGCACCCATGGTCTTAGTTTTGGTTAATGATATAGTTTCCCTAAAGTAAAATGGACAATGGAAGTAAAGTAAGGACCCTAACTAGGATAACCTAAGGGAAGTTGCTTAGTGTAGGTGAAGGTATGAGAATTTACCTATGCATTGCACAAGTAACTCTTGAAGGGAGTTCTAGGAAGGTGTTCTAATGTATATGACTATGTTTATGTTCCTTATGCATGACATTGTAGTGTTCTCTACTTGTTGTGATGGTATGCATGATATGAGTCTATATGATGTGGTCTTACCTTATATGCACTATGTGGGACTTATTGACTATATGATGAAGTCTTACTTGGAATGCATGGAGTTATCTTTACTTAACTTATTAATGTATGAAGTAAATGATAAGCTTGTAGTCTCTTGATGAGTTTACTAAGTATGTCTGAGTTTATGGGACTTCACATGTACATTGCACCAGTAGGCTTAGAATGGGATTATGAGTAAGGTCTTATGATGCTTAAGTTAAGTGAAGTATAAATATTCTATTAATTGACTAATGCATCTTATGATGATATTGGTAAGTCTTGAATTGTATGTGGCTTTGTAATGAGTTCTTCTATGTGGTCCATAAAGTATGTTGGGTCAAAGTGTGAAGTATATGTCTTATTATATGAAATGGTTCTATGAATGTATGTATTCATTAATGAAGGTTGTATGTATGACTACCTAGTGGCTTTAAGGGGATGCTTGAGTGTGAATAGTGTAATGGGACATTATATTTACATTGCACCAAGTGTCACTAGAGGGTTACTTGGGAAGTAAAGGAATTAAGAAGAAAAAGAGTTTAATGTAAAAAGGAAAGAAGCTTACTGTAAAATGAAATGAGCTTACTGTAAAGTGATGCAAATGTGCGTTAAATGCAATATAAGACTTATGTGATGTTATGACTATTGTATATGCCTAAATTAAGTATGTGAATTGTATAATGCTTATTGTATCAAGTTTTATGAAGTTTTCACAAAAGGCATAATGCATGATTTCAAAGTAAAAAGTCCCCTTTTAAATGCATGTTTTTGCATGGTTGCCATACTTACTGCATTCTTGTACTAACACCATTCTTCTTTACCTTTTTACACAAAGTGTAGGTTATGGATGCTTAAGGGATGACTTTAAGGTGAAGGGATTGATAGATGTTTCCCAAACTCAAGGAAAGGAATCTTTAAGTTCAAGGATTTCCTATGTCATGTTTATGTTAAAGTCATGTAATAGTTTATTTATGTTTTATGTTGTAAGGGCCATGTCCCTAAGTTAGTCTAATGATGTTGAGTCTAAGATGGCAAAGAGACTTAGAGTCTAACTATGTACTGATGTTATTTTATATATAATGGAAGTGATGTTCTAGCATATGATGTGCCATGGAACTTTTAAATTTTCTGCTAAATTTACCTATGACAATTCGATGAATGATGACTATGGGCTTGTATAAGTCATCCGAGAGGTCAAGTACGCTATGTTACTTCTAGGGGGTGATCCCCGGTCGTGACATAGTGGTCTCATTATAACATAATAGAAACGACATTGTTATTGAGAAAACGACCCTTCAAAGGATTACAACACACATACCCGTCAAGTCATGAACAACTCACACATAGAACATTTAGAGAATATAGACCACTCACCCATATTTCATCATAGGAGACAAGAGCACATCCAACATTGAATAGACAACTCCTAATACACATGGGATCACACATTCATATAGGGTTACATAGGTAGAGGTCATTCTAAAATAGTACTTATCACAATCAAGCATGTTGACCATACTTTACCCTAACACCACCATTCACATTGTACTTCACCCTGTCAATACACCTTAATCATGATACTAGCATTGAATACTACATACATAAACTTCATACTCATGATCATCATAATTAAAATTCACTTTACATCTATTTCCCTCAAGTCCATGATCACAACATGTATAGATAGATAAGAATGTAAACACCGCCACCATAAGTGGACCAAACCATACAATATCAATTCCAATACTATAGGTCAACTTACCAATTCTCCAAGCCATGATTATCATAGATCAATCCTCAAAAAATCATAATCAATAGGTATAGATAGCAATAGCATTCAACAATACATCACAATCTAAGCATAATTCCATTAACATCTAATCAAGATCAGAAAACCCACATTATAGGCTAAATTGAGAGTTTAGGGAGATCATGTTTATTCAAGGAATTACATTGAAAATCACATTAAAACATTGATTAAGCATCAATTTATCGTTACAATGACTTTGAAAACCATTTGATAATGAACCCATGTTTAGATTTGAAATTGGGAAATTTGATCGTAGAATATATTTGGAAAATCTTCGATAGAAATCCTTGGATTAAAGGTTTTCCAAGTATCAAGAGTTACCATACATTAATAGAAGAAAATCCCACGAAATTTGGAGAAGAAAGCACTTGAAAATCCATCTTCTTGCTTGAGCTTGAGATTGACCTCCAATGGAGTTTTGAGAGAATATATTTAAGGAGGGAAGGGTTTAGTTTTGAAGAATAAATTTTAATTCTAATTTTATGTGTTTTAACACATTTAATATACCCTAACATGGGTAAAATAACCGTACCCCAAATACCCAAAACACCCCTACACTTAATTGGACTTTTAGAAATGTCCAACTTGACTTTTAAATGACCTGACCGATTTTGGACCTGGCTGCGCGTCGCGGAGGCACTTCACAATCTTGGTTCTGGAATTTAATTTGAGGAACAGAGGTTCGTGACAAGCCCGCGTCGCAAGGCGTCATTTTTCCTTTAAGTGTAAGCTACGCAACGCCCAGGAAGTCCAAAAAAACTTGTTGTCTCTCAAATTTCTTGAGCAACGTTTGGGTCCTCCTCAAGGACCCTTAGGGTGGTCCTCGAGGAGTCGTACCCGATCGTTTTGACCCTAAACATGTTTATTAAGACACTAGGGTCACATCCACTATTTTTAGACTCCAACAACACATAAAAACTAGACAAACATACAAGGACACACCAACATGTAAAAGACTATTTTCTGGATGTCTTGATCGTCCCTTGATGTTTGACTTCCAAACTCTTTAAACAAACTATTATAAGCTATTTCCAATGGTAACGCCCCTAAAATGAACTAGGTTGAACTAGAGATTCACATGTGTCTCATGACTTAATTATGTGTTAAAAGGATTAATAATGATGTTTTGAGGCAGTGTCTAAAGTTTGGTGATCTTTGGAGGTCAAACGTCCAATAACGTCTATGACGTTTGAAAGATGTGCTTTGAAAAGTGCATGTGTGTCTTAGTATGTTTTGGCATGTTTTATGTGTTTGTTTTGGTTGAAATTGATGATATAAGTTCCTAAGACCTAGATGAACACGTATAGGGGTTAAAGTCCGGGTACGACTCCACCTAGGACCCACAAGGGCCCTAGAATAAACCCCCAACGTTTAGGCAGAAACTGCCAAGTTCATTGTCCCATTGACGCCCTTCACCAAAGGACCGTAGTCCTGTTGATGGACCGTCGTTTGGGGGAATAGATCCACCTTAGTGGTGGGAGATTAACCCCTCGAACCAACCTCTGATGCCAACGACGTCCTAGCAGGATGGGCCGTCGACCAAACGATGCCCAGAAGCTAGGGGACGTCATTTGGCACCTGTAAAAGTTGTCCAAAATTCTGCCTAGCTTGGGGTGTAAATTCACCCCAAGTCATTTATGAACCATGATTGATCAGTGTAGGGGTTTTAAGGTGTTTTAATATGGTTTAAAGTCTTAGACCTATACAAGATCTCATTTTCAATTATTCAAAACCCCTCTCTCAAGAAAAACACTCTCAAGAACCCATTGAAGCTAGGATTCAAAGTTGAGTTAGGGTTGATTGATTTGGACGTTTTCTTCATCAAATTTTCGTGGGTTTCTTGTCATTGAGGTATGGTAGTCATCCTTGAACCTTCTTTCATTCAAGGAGACAGTTCTTAGAGATTTTAAAAAGGGTTTTCAAGCTCCAACTCCTTCTATCTTTGACTCTAAGCATGGGTCTTTGCATGAAAAATATTTTAATGATTCAAATATGTTGTTTTTAGTATTATTTGATGATTTTAAAGTTAAAACCTCAATGAACCCATGCATATGCATATTTTCAACTTATAACTTATGAAATGGGTTTAATGAACATGATTAGATAATGTTAGAGCTATGATTTATTTATGGTTATATTGTGATTAGGTACTGCCTTAAGGGATATGTTATGATGAATTATTGGAGGAATTGAGAATAGGTGTTGAAATCTTGGATGAATGGTAAGTTGGTTATATTTTTTAGTTCTTATTGTGAAATGCTCTTGAGTGGTATGGTCCACCTTTAGTGGCGGTGTTTTACTTGAAGTATATGGATATATGTATGAATGTGTTTATTGTGATTATGACCAATATGAAGGCATGGTATGTGAAGTAATGTAATGATGATAAATGAGGTTTATGTTGATATGCTCTATGAAGCTTGAATTGTATATATCATAGAGATCATGCTAAATGAAGTATGCTAGGGTGTGAAATATGATGAACGAAGGTGTAAGCATGTTCAAAAGTCAATGTTATGAAAATGGTGATTATGTGAAAGATGTTCTCACATGTACTCACTCACACACCCTTTGAATGAATGAATGAAGTTAATGAATGTGAATGGGGAATTTTAAGGTGGACACTCTTCGTGAGTAGAGATGAAGTGTCTAGACCACCCCTACTATTCCTATTGTAAGAATAAGGGGAGTTTTGGGGTGGACACTCTTCGTGAGTGTAGATGAAGTGTTTATTAGCAACCTTACTATTCCCAAGAGCTTTCTAAGATAGGTTGGAGGATGGATACCCTTCGTGATTTGAGATGTGGTATCCAATAGTTATTCGTTAACCTTTAGTAATGAATGTGTAAGACTCCGTGGGGGAGTTATGCTTAGCACCGAGAGGATTTGAAGAAGGGGTGGTTACACTTCGTGAATTGAGATGTTGTATCCAATGTACCTCTTGAGATGAGTACTCCTTGTTAGTAGAGAATAAGTTACTTAGAAGCAATCTCTTTATCTCTTAACTATGCGCTCGCATAGGTGTAGCTATTAGAGAATCCATGTAAAGGCTAAGAGAATGACCCTACCCTAGGCAAGTGGGGATCCCTCATCCGATAGGGGTTAATGTCGGGATTCCATATCTAGCTCTCATGGTCTATGTCGGTGAAAGCTAGCCCCCACAAAAGAATGTAACAAACTAAGTCTCCAAAAGAGTTTACTACTTAGGGTAGGTGGTGGTATGAGACACTATCTATCCATTGCACGAATATGCACTTGAAAGGGGAGTCTTGGTGTGTCTTTATATGCAATGTATGAATGGGTCAGTATGTAAAGAAAATGAAGTTATGTGAATTAATGTATAATGTTAAGAAAGAATGTTAAGTTTATGTCTTGTACGAGGAAGTTTACGAATGATGAATGTGATGTGCTTAATCTAAGGGAATTCCCAAGGAGAACCTTAAGGATGTGGTAATATGGGATGCTACTTTCACATTGCACCTTGTGTTACTTGGGGGTTGTCTTGGAGATGGGCACTTATGTGAAGTCCTTAAATGCAAGTATGATTCTCTAGTGTCTAGTTATAGATTGTGGCCATTTTACCCGTGCGAAGTAAGAATATAATGGGTAGTCTTGAGGATCACTTAAGTGTGTATTGAAGGGATTGCATGGGAGGTTCCTTCATGTCTTACCTTAGTAAATCTTAGGATAACCTTGGTTAGGGAAACTTCAAAGGAAATGAGTTCACTGTGAGTTGAAATGAAACGAGTTCACTGTGAGTTGAAATGAAATGAGTTCACTGTATGCTTTTCTTGAGTTCACTGTTAAGTGCATTTTTGTGCTAAAATTATGGAAGTTCTGTTCTATGTGCTAAATGATGATTTATATGCTATTTACTTCTATATTCATGAAGGTATTACTGAATTAGTCTGAAAGCTTATTTCTACTAAAATGTCCTCTTCTGCATGTTTTTGCACAATGCCATACTTAGTACAATATTTGTACTAACCCCATACTTTTCTATACTCTATAAGTATAGGTTGGAAACAAGTGGAAGTCTAGAAGGCAAAGATTGAGAATCGACTCTCTCAAGACTCGGTATGTCCTCATATATTCGAGGACATAGTCTATGTTTCTTTAGTTCTTCTTTAAGACTTGTATAAGACTTATTATGTATTTTCTTTCAATGTAAAGGACCGTGTCCCTAAGATATTTAAGTTGTGTTTTTAAGTTGGCTTGTGACGATGAGAGATACTCTTAGTATTTTATAAAAGATATTCCTTATTATTATTAATATTGTGAAAAGTTTTAATTCCGCACTACTTTTCATCTCTTATGTAATGAATGATAGCTAAGAGGCTAGTACAAGACCTCCGAAGGGTCAAGTACGCCTTGTGACGACTCAATAGTGCGCCCTTCTTCTAGGGTGTACTTGCGGGTCCTTACACCAACCTTATTAACAAGTTATTAACTCATAAAACTCTAGTTTATCCTATTTCATTTTGAGGGTCTTAACAGTCACTCATGATCCTAGGTCTTGTGTCCACATCTAGGGGGTAGCCTCGGGGCGTGACAGTAATTTTATTACGTAGTAACTATATATAAGATTTATAAAAGATTGAATTAAGTTAGCATGCTTCAAAAATAATGTGATAGACATTAGGGAAGTTGTTCGGAAAGGATGTTAACAGTTGATTAATTAATATAATAAAGTGCAAAAAATTGAGAGTAAT
Organism: Solanum pennellii; assembly: GCF_001406875.1. Classification (NCBI taxonomy): domain Eukaryota; kingdom Viridiplantae; phylum Streptophyta; class Magnoliopsida; order Solanales; family Solanaceae; genus Solanum; species Solanum pennellii. The sequence continues at coordinate 31,962,368 of NC_028645.1, forward strand.
AAATCCTTTGACAAGTTGTCTGATGAATGAGAAATATGCTACTGCTAACCAATTTACTTTAAATGGACTTAAGAGAAACAATAAAATATTTTAAGGCAATCAATTCCTAAAAACATGAGTTATAACATTAAACAAATAAATATGATAAATAGTAACAACTCAAGTTGCATATAATCCCCTACCCTTTAGACAATCCCCAATTATCTCACAATGGAGTAGTGTTTGGTACAGAGTTATTAAAAACTCAAAAAAAAAAAAATGCAATGATAAATAATAAAAATAATATTAAATAATTATCCTATCTATGAAATCTGCCTATTCCCAACTAACTCTTCATGTCTCGAAACCAAGTTCGAATCTCTCTAAACCAAAGAAACATAATCATTTGCCAAGAACACAAGATATACAATGTTCTTTTGAGTATGCAATTATAACAAGCAGATAAAAATATTAGTTACAAGATTGAAAAGTATTGGATAACACACGAAGACAAGAGACTGACAAGGAATGACCTGGACGCTTTCCGCAAAATGTTTAAGGCATTCGAGCTTTCCAAATACTTAAGCCATGCAAAATTATAAGGTACACCTAACTATCACATAAATTATTAAATGTGTTGTTTAAGATAACTAACCAATTAAGTGCTGATTAATAATGAGTAATCTAAAAGGTTAAGTAATAACAACAAATAGTGATTCAAGTTTGTGAAATCAACACCCAATTCTTGACACATCAAGTTCACAAGAACTTCAAGAATTCAAAACAGTGCTTGTGTCAACAAGGATGTTTTATATCGAAACAGGACAATAACTTACAGAGACAAAAATTCAAAAATAGACCAAGAAGATGTAAGGTATGATCTTTCTGGTGTAAAAGAAAAGCGTAGGCAATTCTCTTTATTTTAGTGGTAAAAAATGTATAAAAGAATGAGAATGGCTTATATACATATAGGAGAAAGGTACTAGAGTCAATCATAGAAGTAATGGAGGAACAATGTAAATCAAAGAAATGTTTGTCCTTAATTAGATGAGGAGAAACAATTAAGTAGAAATCAGATCAGATTTACCATAAACATAATATGTAAAGTAATCAAATTATGAAGATAAGACCAAATCAATTCTATCAAAGTTACAACAATAGTGATTAGGCTAACTTTAGATTGAAATAAGTTCTCTCTCGAGCAACTAACCTCGTTTCAAATGCGTTTCTCTAGACACCCATTTCCCGCATGAAGGCTAGTCTACGCTTTACGCCACTCACTCTGTCGAGCTGAGTCTTAGGATATGGGACTAGGGATCACCCTCTAGGGCTGAACCTTATGTCGACCCACTCCTTAGGCCATCAGTCTAGCGGTTTTGGTTTCACGACCTCCATCTCAGGCAAGTCGAAAACACATGGATGGGTTTGTATTTGTAACTATAAACCCATTAACTAAACCACAATCACTAGGTGAAATCAGCATCAAAATACATCTAACCTATCAACAAGCAAAACCCAATAATAATATCAACTCATCTTTGCCAAATCAAACCCCAAGAATATGGGTGTTTAGTCACACATCAAGCAATAGCCAAATACACCTAAAATGATATTAAAATTAAATGGGTATAAGAAATTAAACTGTGATTTAAGCAAAGGAAGAAGAATGGAGAAGACCCTCTTCCAACTTAGAGAACATGAATAGACAATTCATTCGGGTCTTTGATAGATCATTCTATTGCTTTTGAGATTGCTTGATTCAGTACTTGAATTCATGAAACTGGTTTGACATAGTTTTCATGCTTTTATCCATGATTTGAGAGTGCACTCTTGAATCTAGCTTTTGATCTCCGTGTATCTCGAAAGAAAATTCGTAAAGTAGAGAATTAGAATGATAATCATATTTGGCTCTGTGTCCAAAATTTGAGACCGAAAGGAATAGATTTGGGTCTAATTTGTTAATGCTTAACTTGCTAGAAATAGGGGTTTAAATTAAGGTATTGGATTACTTTGTTATTGAACATGATTGAGACTAAAAAGAGATTTCTTGATAAAACACTATGAGACCAAAAGAAGATAAGTGTTGATTGATGATGATCAAGCCTATTTATGATTTATTTAGCATATGATGAATTGCAATGGGTTAATGAATGAGTGATTGAATTCCAAAAAAATTCCCATGTATCCCCTGCGTGATAATGTGTTGGCCCAAATCCAACTTGTTACCAAAATCACACTTAGTTCTACAATCTTATATATTGTGTGTTTAGGTTCAAACCTGTAGCTCATAATCCTTTGTATTTTCTATCTCTGACAAATTATTCCTAGTGGAATTCTACCGTGACTCTTTTCTTGAGATTTTATTACTAACGACCGCTTAGTCTTCATACTTCTTTCGAAGGTAATTTGACCGTTATCACCCATCTACTGACTGATGCCAGAACCTAGGGTGGTTCTTGTATTTTCTTCTGTTTATTCTCTTTTCTTCGCTTTTGTCATGACCAAAAGTACACCCTAGATGTGATACGACGTATAGGACCTCTGAGGCCCTACACAAGTCACTTGGCTTACACATATACAACATAATAGAGGAAAAAAAGAAATCTCATAAGAAGTAAAGAGTTTGACATAAGCGGAAGTACATCATAGTCATGACAAACCATCTATTACCTTAAAAGAGTGGTCGGGACGTAACTAGTACACCACATACAAAGTCTAAAAACTAAAATCTAAGGAAAGGAAATAGAGGTTTTATGGTCCTCAAAAAACGAGGATTCACCAACTCTTGATCTAAAATCATCAATGAGACCAACTAGGACAAACAGATAGAGAGAAATCATCACGCCCTACATCAATGAAACAATGACACAAGTATGCATCAGTATATAAAATTTACTTAGCATGAGAGGAATGCAGTAAAACATGAGACGTGATCATAAAGGACATAATTGAAGACATGATATTCATGACCAAGCTAACATTGTAAAAACATTTAAATAGAAATAAAATCATAAACATGGTCAATGCATCTTGATATCATAATACGAAGCTTCATAAAGCATTTGAAAGCAACTTAGTTCATTTTGTGAGATATTTACTTTAACTTACATAAATCATGTGAGATATAACACGAAATACAGTGTCTTGTTCCCACACCAAAAAAAGATGTCAATACTTGCCAAGGCAACAACCTTAAACTTCTAGCTTAGGTGGATCCACTAGCTATGTCAATATAGACAACCTACAGGGGCACGTAGTTAGGGACAAAGAGATTTCTAATAGAGACCCGACCTCTACTAATAGGAGATCCTCTTTCGCAATATCCTCTAGGTGCTAAGTAAAATGCCAACTGAATATTCATAAACATAATATCATCATCACCCATGGAAAAACACAATCCTTCAACTAAGAGCATCCGCCACCACAGTCGCCCTATTGGTATGATAAAGGACACTCATATCGTAATCCTTAAACGATTCAAGCTATCTCGTTTGGTGAATATTCAAATTCATATAAGTGAACATATATTTCAAATTAATCTGGTTGGTAAAAACATCTACATGAACACCACCCAAGTAATGTCTCCAAATCTTAAGAGCAAAAACCAACGCCACTAATTTCAAATCACAAGTCATATAATTTTTTCCATGCACTTTAGATTTCCTAGAAGTATAAGCGATGAGTTTTCCATGTTGCCTCAAGACACAACCAAATCCTACTCGTGAAACATCATAATAAACTACAAACCATTTGATTCTTCTGGTAGTGTCAAAATAGGGGCTGAGGTGAGTCTATCCTTCAAATCTTGGAAACTTTTCTCACAAGCTTCCAACCATAGGAAATTCACTTTCTTTTGAGTCAAAATTGTCAAAGTCAAAGCAATAAAGGAAAAAATCCTTGCACAAACTTTCGATAATAACCGACCAAACCTAAGAAACTTTGTATATCTGAAACAGACAAAGGTCTAGGCCAATTCTTAACCACCTCAGTTTTCTTAGGATTGACTTGAATACTTTCACCGGAGACAATATGGCCAAGGAAAGCAACAAAACTTAAGAAAAATTCTCACTTTTTAAACTTAGCACACAACTCAAGATCCATGACAATTTTCAACACAATCCTCATATACTCAACATGTTAATCCTCACTGAGTGAGTAAGTCAAAATGTCATCGATAAACACAATCACAAACACATCAAGGTATTAATTAATAATCCTATTCATGAAATCCATAAACACTATCGGGGAATCAATCAAACCAAACTACATTACCAAAAACTCATAATGACCATACCGAGTTAACGAAGTTGTCTTAGGAATGTCTGTCTCTTTCAACATAATTGGTGATAACCCAACCAGAGGCTAATCTTAGAGAAATAAGTTGCTCATTTGAGTTGATTAAACAAATAATCTATCCTTTGAATAATAAAAATTTTCTTAATGGTATACTTATTCAATTGCCGATATTCAATATCCATTCAGAGAGAACTAACATTCTTTCGAATAAAAAACACAAGAGCACCCACTGGTGAGATACTCGGTATAATAACACCCTATCCAACAAATACTTTAATTGGTCCTTAAACACCTTTAGTTCTGTCGAGGCCACACGGTAAGGTGGAATAAAGATAGGCTACGTATTTGGGAGAAGGTCAATACAAAAGTCTATTTCCCTTGCGGGAGGAATACTAGGAAGACCATCGGGAAACACTTTTGGAACTCAATTACAATTGGAACAAATTTAAGAGTAGCGGTTTCAGAATCTGTATCCCTAACATGAATTAGATGATAAATGCAACCCTTTGAAATAATCTTTCTAGATTTTAAGAAAGATATAAACTGACCCTTAAGAACATAATTTCCTTCCCATGACATGATAGGTTCATTCAGAACCTTGAATGTGACCAATCAAGTTCTAAATTATATGGAAGCATAACATGCATGAAGCAAATCCATACCAAGAATAACATCAAAATCTAATATATCAAGCTGTGCAAGTGTAACACCTCAGATTTCGGAAAAGGAAAATATTTCATTTTTTTGCTACTGCTTGTGTTTATGGGTCCAGCCTACGGGTGGTAAAAGATTTTACAGACCATCAAAGGCATCCGTAAAAAGTGGGTTTGAGTTTTGGTAAAATTCAAGTTTTCAAAGTTGAGTCTACAATTGACCAAGACAGTACCTCAAACGATCTATAGTCGTAGATATGTCTCGTAGAAATGTCCCAGACTTAGTGAAATTTTGAAGGTCAAAGTTGAGTTCTACGGATCCTAGAAATTTCTATGGGCTGTAGAAAGATCTTGTCAAAAATTGGTCAAATTAAAGTCTTCTATGCTTTTCTATGGATGACCAGTAGGGTCCGTAGAAAGTTCTATAGATAGTAGGTCCGAATCATAGAAGAGTTTGGAAGTTATTTTTAAGAGGTTACTGGGTCTCCCCATAAGTGTTTAATGCCTAAAATAAGTGATTTCAGTCCTAATTCTAAGCCCAATACCCCTCAACTCCTAAAACTACCCTTTAAAATCATTTACCCAATTTTTTGATTTCCCTCAAAGTTCTTCCCAAAATTTCTCTCTCTAGTTAAGGAAAAATAAACTAGGGTGTCAAGGTCAAGTCTACAATTCACCGTAGATTTTAAGATTTGATCATAAAGGTATGTTAGTATTTGCGAATGGAGTCCTCTCCTCAATTGGATCCCTAAAGATTCAAGTTCTCCAAGTTAAATTTAATTGATCAAAGTTAGGATTTTCTCCTATCTTCATGGGTTCTTGTTGATTATAATTCAATTGTCTAACTTCTATCTCCTAATACATTAATTGAAGTATTTACATGATTTTGAGTATAACTCATCTGAACCCATGCATGATCCATGATGGTTGACTATGAACACACGATGAAACTTATGAACTATGAATTTATGAAGATATATATGTTTGTATGAGATTGATGTTTTATGAATTAAGGATGCTTTTAGATGAAAGTATCAATGAAAATTGTGAAAGGTTTCCCCACATATTAATATGATCATGATTATAAAAGGATTTCTCATATCATATTCATAAGGTTTAAAGGTATTCTCACCTGAGTTTAATTAAGATTTAAGAAGCTATCCTAAATAACTTTAGCTAGATTTGTAACTTAAATGTGTCTTTCCATGGATGATAATATGAATATGATTAATGAATATTCCATGGGATTTTGCTTAGCAATGAGAGGATATTGATATAGAGGATCTCCCATTAGTAAAGACCAAGTCTTTATTACCAGTTTCTTTGTCCTTACTATGTGTTTGCCAGTGTATCCATGTAAGCTAAAAGTTTAAGGTTGTTTCTTGGAAAGAAATGATATCTCTTTTTGGTATGGGATAGACACCCGATTCCATGCATTAGCTCACACGGTCAATGTCAATTAATTGTAAGCATCCCACAATAATGAACTAAGTTACTTCTGAGTATCTCACTAAGGGTTTTAATATTTTAAGCTTGCATTGACCATGATTATGACTTGTGTTTTCTGGCATCTTATATTATGTTTTAGCTTGGTCATTACATGTCATGTAAAGTCCTTTTTAGCATTATTTCATATCTTTCATGCATTGCTATCATACTTAGTAAATTACATGTACTAATACATACTTGTACCTACATCATATCATAATGTAGGGTCTGATGCTCCTATGACACATACTTGTGTCTAGTTGATCTCTCTTAACGAGTATTGATTGGTGAATCCTCATGCTATGAGGATTGAGACACTTTTATAACTTTTTCATTATTTCAGTTTTCAAACATTTTGTATGTGGTGTATAAGTTATATCCCAACCACTTCTTGTAATGTATTATATGGATTGATGAGACTATGTTAGACTTTTGCTTTGTTAAAGTCCTTTATGATATGAGAATCGTTCTTCAAAAATCTTTTTTTTGATCATCTTGTATCATTTATTCTATGTGGTATGTGTAAATCCCCGTTTGAGGTTCTATATGTCATGTTACACCTAGGGTATACTTTGGGTCATGAAAAAGTTGATAGTTAGAGCACAAGGTTTAGAAAGTTCCTAAGATGTCCAACAAGCCACATCAAGTAAAGTCTTGTTCTATGTTTGAAGTGTACCAAATTTATGAATTATAGGCTATAATATGTTTAGGAAATTCTATTTTATTATCATCCTAAAGTCGTGCGATAGAGTGTAACTATATAATTCTCTCTCTTCTAATCCTTATCTTATGATTTTTAGGATATGGTCCCTCAAAGAGCTTATGTGAGAAGGAATATAGGTTACGAAAATATGGATCCCAATGTTCCTCAAGTTTCAGTTGATCCTTTCACCGAACAAGTAACTCATGCCAAATTCTAAGCCACTTTCCAAGTAATGGCTCAATATTTGACGATGCAAGCTAATAGAGAGGTTAATTCTCCCGTGAACTTAAATGTGGGTACGAAGACAACAAGGATAAGGGACTTCAATAGGATGAATCATTCAAAGTTTCATGGTTCCAATGTTGATAAGGATCCTCAAGAGTTTGTTGATGAGGTTCACAAAACACTGGAAATTATAGGAGTGACTGCGGTTGAGAAGGTGGAGTTGGACACTTATCAACTAAAGGGCGTTTCTCAAGTTTGTCAACCAATGAAAGGATGAGAGGGCGATTGATGTGGGTCCTCTTGATTGGAGATAGTTTGAGGTGGTGTTTCTTGATAGGTTCTTTTCCCTTGATATGATAGGGACAAAGGTGCTTGAGTTTGTTAACCTCATTAAGGGAACATGAGTGTTAAATAATATGTCTTTAAATTCACACAATATTCCAAATATGATATTCCTAAGGTGTGTTTGGAAATGGTGGTTAAGGAATATCATACCGAATGCTCATTTGGGAAATGGATATTTCCCATTTTACGACACATGCCTTACAAATTGAAAAGGAGAAGATTTAGTAAAGGTCTAGGAAGTCCATTAGCATAAATACTGGTGATGGTAGTTTATTACATTCAAGGTCTAATGGACATGATTGCTCTAAATTCTGACAAAGTTTTTGTAGTCACGGTTCCTCTAATGCTTCGACTCCAAAGTTAAAAAAATAGGTTGTCTAAAAAACCTAAGCCTCAAGGAGGAAATAGTGGTGGATCTTCTTTGTCTATTTGTGCTAGGTGTGGAAGAAAGCACGATGGTAAATTCTCAGCTAGTACAAAAGCTTGGCTTAGTATAGTAAAAGTTGTCACAAGATGAGGGACTGTCTGTCACTTGATATTAAGGGAAGAGATGGTAGGCAATCTGCGCCCAGTGATTCAGGTTTGAGTGGCCCAAAGAAAAAGTGATTCTATGCACTTTAAACCTAACATGATCAAGAGGGTTCTCCTTATATGGTTAGCGGTATGCAGAAAGTCTTTCATCTGGATGTTTATGCTTTGCTTGATCCCCACGCTACTTTCTCTTTTATGACGCCATAAATGGTTATGAGATTTGATGTTTCTCTGAATGTGTTGATGTGCCCTTTTTCTGTATCTACTCCTACCGATTAATTGTGGCTAAGAGTATCTATAAGAAATGTTTCATCTCCTTTTCCCATAGAGTCACTCATATTGATTTTGTAGAACTTGTTTGTTGGATTTCAAAAATATTCTCGGTATGGACGGGTATTATTCTTGTTATGCTTTTGTTGATTGTAGTGGTTAAGTTACAATTTCTTAACGAGCCCATCCTAGAGTGGAAAGGGGAAATTCTATGCCTAAGGGTCAATTTATTTCTCGTCTAAAATCTAGAAATTTGATTTCTAGGGGTTGCATATACCATCTTGTTCGATTTAAGGATATGGATTCCAAAACCGTTTATCTTGAGCCAGTCCCAATTGTAAATGAGTTTTGGAAGTTTTTCTTGATGATCTAAATGGTGGTCCTCCCAAAAGGGAAATAGAGTTTTGTTTTGCTCTTCTCCCAGATATGCAACCTATCTCTATTCGTTCTTACTGTACGTATCTAGCATATTTAAGAAATTAAAGGAGCAATTGAAAGACTTGTTGGATAGGGGTTTCACCGATCGATTATCTCTCCATTGGGTGCTCCAGTTTTTGTTCTTCACAAGGATGTTTCACTTCACATGGGTATTGGTTTCCGACAATTGATTAAGGTTAGACCATTAAGAATAAGTATCCTCTTTCAAGGATTAATGATTTGCTTGATCAAGTCCAAGAAGCAAGTTATTTCTCTAAGATTTACCTCTGATCAGGTTATCACTAATGGGGTGGGGGTGGGGGTGAAAGAGAGTATTATTTTGAAGAAGATTTCCAAACAAGGTATGGTCATTATGAATTCTTGATAATATCGTTTGGTTTGATCAATGCTCAAGCCGCATCCATGGGTTCGATGAATAGAGTGTTTAGACAATATCTTGATATGTTTGTGATAGAGTTTATCGATGATATCTTGATTTATTCTTATAGTAAGGATTAAAATGCCGATCATTTGATGATTGTGTTGCAAATTCTTAGAGACTGTGAGTTGTATGCTAAGTTCAATAAGTGCTAGTTTTGGTTGAGATTCGTGACTTTATATCACGACCCAGGGGTACCCCTTACACATAACATGGCCTACAAGACTTTGAAGAATCCCATACAAGACACTTAGATTTCATAACATAAGATAATAAATAATTATGTAAACATGTAAAATATTTTCCATTCAATCAAAATCTTTTATAAAAATGAGCATAAGTCTATTACACTTTGTCTCAAACTATCTAAAACCATAAATTTCTTTGGTACTCAGCCCATAAAATAGCTATAAATATAAAATGAAAGGAAACATAAGAACATGGTGACTATCTCTTCGGATACTAAGAGGTCTCACCAAAGCTTCAATCCTTTCTTTACTACATTTGATAAGAATGTAGAAAGAGTATGCATTAGGACAAAATGTACTAAATATAGTAGAGCATAACATAAGAATTAGTCAACATAAGATATAAGCCATAATCATAAGAGATAACAACATAGTCATAAGCATAGTAAATACATCTAAATCATTATAATGTAAGAGGAACACTTCTCAAGTAACCTCAACTTAACCTTGTCTAGGACTTGGCTAATCCACCTCTAGTCATACATATCGAGGAAGATAACTCTAGCGAAAATCCAAGCTAATCATACATCATACAAGCAATTTCTCATATTAAAACATACTTACAATACTTCCTTGAAGTAACCCAGATTCATCTTTAACATGCTTCTTTTATTAGGGACTTGTCCCTCGTTAGCTCTTGCTACTTTTCATGGAAAAGTACTTTACTAGTCCAATATTAACATTACTCATGAATGATTAGAATTTACCAATTCTAGGCTATTAAGGAAAAACACCTCATTATGCTAGACCAAGATATCATGGAAAGCACACTCTCCTTCAAGTCCAAGCTATTCAAGGAAGGGCACTATTGATCAATCCAAGCTACCAATAAAATGGTTTGGCCTTACCAAGTCATGCTTTAATGCAAGCATTCTATTATGCTAGTTCATGCTAACCTTAGGAAGGGTACAATTTCTCAATCCAAAGCTATCCATGAAATCTACTACTCCAGCTAACATGCATGGTCTTGTCTTACCAAGTCAAGATTATTCATGAAGGGATACCATATCTCTACTTCAAGCTATCTTAATTAACACGCTTTGATTCATTTCAGGTGATCAAACCTTTCAACCTAAAATCATTTAATGTGAGAAAGCCTTTCTCATTCATGCATTCATGCATTCACAAGGTAGATTATATGGGTAGAGTTCTTCCACAAAAAATCTATCTAATAGTCCACCATTATCATATAAGCTTCACTCTCAAAGTAACATCATAATTAATCATATTAGCTTTAATATCAATGCCCTAGTAATAAACATTTATAACTACAAGCCTTGCTCTCAAACCAATACTTCTTACAATCATTACATATGCCTATGATCTCAAGACATTCTAATCACATGCTTCGTTCTTAAGCAATTCTATTCATCTATCATTATATAGGCTCAAAGCCTTAAGCAATACTAATCATAATCCATCATGTATACTTTAATATAATAAAATTATGTCTATATGCTTTACTCTCAAGCAATCTATTATACATATCATCAATCCTAGAAGATTATACTAAATCCTCAATTTCCCGTTCCAAGGCATAAAACCCACTTACTACAGTTTCATCTTTCTAGAAATTAGTTATGAGTGGATTCATGTAATTTCATCCTAAAATATGATTTACTACTAATTCAATCATAAACAATCACTATCCACTCAATTGGGTCAACATTCACCATAATCCACAACATTGAAGAAACCTAACTTGAATTTGGGAATTCTTCATGAAATTAGGGGAATTTTAGGGAACTCCACGAACGAAAGAAGTCTATGTATGAAGAGCTATCCTACATTGCTTACAAAAATCTCAAAAGCTTGAAGATTGGAAGAGTTGATCTAGATTGAATTAATATTCATCTTTTTCTTCTCCTTCTCCTTCTTCTCCTTTCCCTTTTTCTTATCTTCCCCCAAGAGATGAAGGAGCACCCAATTGCTTAGGGGTCGCACTCTGTCCCGCTTGGTGGATGAAATCTTCTCTCCTTTTCGAATTCTTTCTGCCACACACCCTTTTTGCCCTTCTTCTTCTTCTCCGTCTTCTTCTTCTTCTTCTTATTTTTTTTCTCCTCCTTCTTATTCTTCTCTTCCTTCTCTTTTTTACATTTCTCCTTCTTCTGCTCCTCCTCCTCTCATCCTCCTTCTTCTTTTTCATTTTCTTCTTTTTCTTCTTCTTCTCCTTCTACTTCTCCTTCTTATGCTTCTTCTCCTCCCTCTCCTTCTCCTCTTCCTCCTCCTTCTCCTCCTCCTCCTCCTCCTCCTCCTTCTTCTTCTTCTTCTTCTTCTTCTTCTTCTTCTTCTTCTTCTTCTCCTTCTTATGCTTATTCTCTTCCCTCTCCTTCTTATACTCCCCCTCCTTCTCCTTCTTATTCTTCTCATTCTTCTTTTTCTTCTTCTTCTCCTTCTTCTCATTCTTCTTCTCCTCCTTTTAATCCTTCGCCTCCTTCTTCTTCTTCCTTTTTTTCTACTTCTTGTTCTCCTTCTCCTCTTTCTTCTTCTCCATATACTTATTATTCTTCTCCTTATATTTTTCCTTCTCCTTCTTCTCCTCTTTCTTTTTCTCCTCCTCTTCCTTCTACTTTTTCTTCTTCTTCTCCTTATTCTCCTTCTACTTCTTCTTCTTCTTCTCTTTCTTATACTTCAACCTTTTTTTCCGCTCCTCTTTCTCCTTTTCTTCTTCCCCTTCTAATCCCCTTTCTTCTTCTTCCTCTTCTTCTTCTTCTCCTTCTTTGTCTTCTTCTTCTTCTACTTATTGTTCTCCTTCTCCTCCTCCTGCTCCTACTTTACCTACTCTTCCTTCTTCTTATCCTTCTCCTTCTGTTTCTCATTTTTTCTTCTCTTTCTTATGCTTCTTCTCCTCCCTCTCATTCTTCTCTTTCTTCTCCTGCTTCTCCTGCTCCTCCATCCTCCTACTTCTTCTCTTCTTCCCCCTCCTCCTCCTCCTCCACCACCACCTCCTCTTCTTCTTTTCTTATTCTTCTTCTTCTACTTTTTTATCATCCTGATAAGGACTATGTAGTAGATAATGCTCTTAGTAGATTATCTATGAGTGGTGTAGCACATGTTGAAGAAGAAAAGGAAAAATTAGCAAAAGATGTTCACCGGCTTGTTCGCTTAGGAGTTGGTATTACAGGCTCGTCTGATGGTGGAGTAATATTTCATAATAGATATGAAACTTCATTGGTAGCAGAGGTTAAGGAAAAACAAGATAGTTATCCTATATTGCTTTAGTTGAAAGGTGTAGTTCATCTGCAGAAAGAAGAGATGGTGTGCTTTGTTACTAGGGTCGAGTCTGCGTTCCTAATGTGGGTGAGTTAAGGTAGAAGATCCTTACAAAAGCCCAAAATTTCAGATATTTTATTCATCCACGTGGCACTAAAATGTACCATGATCTGTAGAAGTCTTTTGATGGAACAATGTCACGACCGGGGAGCACCCCCTAGAAGTAACATGGAGTACTTGACCTCTCAGAGGTCTTATACAAGCCCATAGTTATCATTCATCGCATTTTCATAGGTCAATTTAGCGGAAAATTTAAAACTTTCATAGCACATCATATGCCAGAACATCACTTCCAATATATATATAAAATATCATATTTACATAGTTAGACTCTAAATATCTTTTCCATCTTAGACTCAACATCATTAGAGTACATTAGGAACATGAACCTTACAACATAAATCATGAGTACATTTATAACTAAACTTTACAGTAAGATAGACTAGGAAATCCTTGAACTAAAGGATTCCTTTCCTTCAGCTTGGGAATCACATATCAAGCCCCCTCACTTTAGAGACATACATTTAAGAATCCATAACCTACACTTTGTGTAAAAAGGTAGAGAAGAATGTCTTTAGTACAAGAATGCACTAAGTATGACAACCATGCAAAAACATGCATTTAAAAGTGACATTTTACTCAAAACCATGCATCATGCCTTTTTGTGAAAACTTCATAAAACTTTAATGTAATAAGCATTATTCAATCCACATACTTAATATGGGCATATTAAATGGTCATATATCATATAAAATCACACATTGCATTTAAGTCACATTTTGCATCATTTTACAGTACCTACTATTCTTTACAGTAAGCTCTTTTCTCTTTACAGTGAACTCCCTTTTCTTAAACTCCTTTACCTTACCAAGTAACACTCTAGTGATACTTGGTGCAATGCATGACCTTAAGCCACAAGGTAATCATACATACCACCTACATAAACCAATACATACCTTTATAGAATCATTTCATATAACAAGGCACATAGTTCAAATTAGACCCAACATAAGACCTTACCCACAATCCTAATCTAAGTCTACTAGTGCAGAGTACATGTGAAGCCCCATAATGTCACACATACTTGGTAAACCTATCTGAAGACCACAAGCATCATAACATGTACTTCATACACCAACCATAATACTATAGTCAGCTACATGCATACCAAGTAGGACCTTCAATTATATAGTCAATAAGACGACACTATGTACATAAGGAGAGACCTCATCATATAGAATCATTAGGACTCATACCATGCACATCTGCATAACAAGTAGACAATACTACAATACCATGCATAAAGACATAAACATAATCATATATATATTAGAACACCTTTCAAAAACTTCCTAAAGAGCTACTTGTGCAATGCATAGGTAAGTTCATTACTCTCACCTATACTATGAAACTTCCCTTATGTCATCCTATTTAAGGTCCTAGTCATTTACTTCCATTTTCCATTTTACTTTAGGGAAACCATAGCCTAAACCGACATTGAGACCATGGGTGCTAAACATGAAGTTTGGTGTTGTAGAGCCTTACACCAAGGGAAGGTGCTCTACTTAGCCAACGTAGAACATTAACACATGCTAGCATATTAGGTGATATCACTTGCTAGGTCCTATGTGGCAAACATAGTTTATGGAACATGGAGGCATATATGGAAATATCACTCTATGCCCTTTGGCCATGAGTCTAACCACCTCATGAGGACTATGGTGAACCCTACCTTACTTTATTGGGAAGGTGTCACCCCTCATATTCAAGTTCACTCGGTGCTAAGCCAAGTTCCCTTTATTCAAAAGGCATTATTATCTTTACTTTATGAAATATTGGCTTAGAAGAGTTAACTCCTCATATGCTTAGATCATAGGTCATAGATGAGAATTCATCAACCTAAGTCCTGTGAGAAACCCTTTCACATGGACATAGCATATTCAAGCACCAACTAATTTAGGGTACTCTTGGGAACACCTTCCAAGTGCCCCTCTATTGATTAGATCTTCATACATAAGTGTGTGTATACATATATGTGAGAAATCCTTTCATATAACACATTAAGACCACACATTTTCATACATTAATGCATAAGTGTATTTCTGAGAAATCCTTTCATCTAAACACATTAATACACTTTGCACATTCATAACATAACCATGCATACATATTCATGTACACAGAAAACCAAACCTAGGAACTATCCTATCAAGGCACATGTGCAATGCATAGACACGGTCCCATACCCTTTTCCATACTAGTACACCTATCAAGTCATCCTAGTTAATGATACATCACATACTTCATAGATATATATACTTTACATGCATAGTAGTAGACATTAGTGCATATGAGAATAACCTTTCATTAGACATCATGAAAATATACTGCTTGTAAGCATGCATGAAGTGTGAGTATGTGTACATTGGTCAACTTGATCAAATAATGTCTATCAACAACACCTTGAGGCAGCCACCCTCTTAGGACCACAATGACTTTCAAGCATAGACCACACAACACATACTGGCATAGAAGACAAGCTAACATTAATACTTGTATTCAAGACTCCTAACCATAGCTAATCACACATTCATATAGGGGTACATAGGTAAAGTGTTATTATTCATTATAACTCATCAATGGAATCACCTTAACCAACCCTAATAAGTTAATTCAATTATAGAAGACATCATCCAGACCTAGAAGATGCTACTAGATTGAGAATTAGGCATAAGCTTCACATAGTGTAATCATCATAATGACACACTCATGTATCATCAATTTTACGTTAAGACTATAATCCACACATATAAAGATTGACATAAAGTAAACAACACCACGATAAGTGGAGCATAACATACAATGCCATACAAGGCCTATACAACTAGCCATTTCATAGAAAAGTAGAGGAATGGAGTAGATCTTACCAATTTATCAACCTTTGATCATCATTGATCAATACTCACAATCCATCAATATTGACAATCTAGGGCAGTAGCTAATTGTATCTTAACATGGACGAAGTCATGCATAAACCTCAACAAGATTATAATACTAACATGTACACTACATCACCAATTCAATAGAGAGTAGAGAAACAAAGATCACTTACCAATCTCCTTTGCTTTGATCCTCAATGATCAACACACAATTCATTAATAGTATCAATATAAGGCAGTAGCAAACGAGATTATAAACTAACAAAATCCTACTTCAAAATGCCATAGAATCGAGATCACATTGAAACTACATTAGCAATCTATAGAAGAAAGAAGAGCATAAGTCAATACTACATAATCTTCAAGCCTTGATCCACTAGATCCATTACCTCTAACTCATCATCAATATACATAATAGGCAGTAGATATAATCTATTCAACATGCTAGATTCACCAATCAATTATCATATACTCAAGATCATAATACCCATAACATAGGCTTCTTTGAGAATTGGAATAAACATGGGTTTCTCATGAATTTAGATTAAATTCTACTTTAAAATCAGTACATTAGAATCAATTCATCGTAGACAATCCTTTGAAAACGTTTTGAGAAAGAACCCATTGCTATATTGATAGATATAGAGTTTGATCATGAGTTCTCTTTGAAAACTTTGAAAGGAACTCTCTAGATGAAAAATTATATAGAGATGAAGGATTACCATACCTTTATTAGATGAAGAACCCACGAAAACTTGATGAAGAACCCATGAGAATCCAAGCTCCAAGTTGTTCTTGAGCTTCATCTCCAATGGAGGTTTCTAGAGAGTATATTTTGGGAGAGGGAAGTCTAATTTTGAATCGTGGATTGGGAATGGGGTTTTCACGTTTTGAACCAACTTAATATACCCAAAAATAACCAAATAAACCGCCTAGGGTTAGGATAGTACGTGGGTGAATTTCCCATTCACCCCTTCACTTAACAATGCGCCTGGCAGCTTAACACAGGCTGCATCGACGGACCCATCGACGCCCAGTAGGTTCAACGATGGACCATACTGCTGGCCACCGTTTGGGTCTGAGGCCTGTCAAAAGGCTTGAGCCTTCACTTGGCTAAGTCTTTAACAATGCCCCCTATCGACGGGACGTTGGTGCACTGACGAGGCATCATTTGGGCTCATCGATTGACACTGCCATGGCAGTGTCGCGACAACCCTTGGGTCGTCCTTGAGGGCTTCTTGTGTGGACCTTGGGGAGTCTTACCCGGATGTTTCCAATGTAAATAAACACCTTAATGTGTTAAAGACCTTCCATACCATTTTGAGCATCAAACAGCACTCGAAACACATCTAAAGAGGCTAGGCACACTCAAGCCACACATGCACATCTCAAGGGCTAACTTTCGAACGTCTTGGACGTTCTTGATCGTTTGACTTCCAAATGACTCAAATCAATCATACATTCTTTAAAACACTTAGTATATATTTTAAAAATCTTATTAGGTACATGAGAGGCTCTAGACACCCTAACTCATTTTGGGGTCATTCAATATCCCCCACTGGGAACATTCATCCTCGAATGACACTTGGGACACTTTAATCACAACAAGGACTTCAATGAATCATAGAGCAGCTCACAATATTCATAACATCATCACATAGAAGTCAATACACCAAACTTACAAGGAACACCAATTTCAAACCATTTAGCACTCAATGCAATACAAGCAAGCAAAACCTTTATTCACTCACTTTAAAAATGCATCAAACACTTAGGCACTTCTCATGTCAATAGGAGGAACATGCTTCCCCTAATAATAACATGACCTTTACATTAAGAGATCATTATGCAACCATATTTAATTCACACTTAGGCAAAATCAATATCAATCAAGAATCAAATAGGCATTCATATTTCAATGCACATAGACTTGAGTCAAATAGGTTGAAAATGGATTCTTAGTAGTTAGGCATAATGCCATGAGGCCATACTCAACCATACCATTCTTATTTATGTTTAGGGAGGAGTGTCCTTCTCCTCAACACACTTACATGTCTCATGAGTTCATACCCAAGCAATGCACAAAGGTCTATTCATTTTAAATGAGAATTTCTCAATTTTTTAACCAAAGCATGCTCATACTTTCTTCCTAATGAAATCAAAATGATAATTTACACCACACACATCACAACAATAGGAAGTTATTTCACAAAATTTCAGTTTCTAGCATAATACTAGCTTTCATAAGCAAACATCAATTTGGGAAAGTCTCACAATTTCTAGACACAGACAAGGACACTAGCTAAACATGCTTTCACTTTTCAAGAGTGAGCCTACAATCATGCTTTCCAAACCATAAAAGTCAAATAATTTTCAAGAGACTCAACATTTTTCATTTTAAGGAGGCTCAATTTCTCATTATAAGACTAAACCTTACACATCAAAAGTGACTACAACCATGTTTCTTACCTTATCTCATGAAGTTAAATGCCCAACTAGCATATCAAGATGCATAATCAACATGAGAAAACATGAATTTGATCAAAATTCCTTTTTCTTGCACTTTGGAATCTTTAAAACATGCTTAACATAGTGTCAATCAAAACATACATAACATATGGAGAACATGCAATTCATACTTTAATGCAAGACTCCTATCATAAACAATCTTGTAGGAACTCATTAGTTTCAAGATCAAGTAAGAATAGAAGGACAAGATTGAAATATCTACAACTCTACTACTCACATCACCATCCCCCACTTAGGAAAAACCAATTAAGAGCAACTTAACCGAACCTTAAGGGGATCTTAGCTTATCAATCTTCATCATCATCACTTAAAAGTGATTACCAACCTAAAAAGAATTACAACATAGGTAAACCAAAGGGCATTCTAAACCTTATCATCTAGGCAAATTATCCCCAATCATCAAGTTAGGTCATACTACCCAACCACATAAGGGTTTCAACAATACCATAAGCCACCAAGCGTCATGACAACCTTTAGGGAAACAATAGAAAAAACTTAGCCATAAGGACTCTTTCTTTTCTTTGAACATTACTATAAGGTAACTTCTAGGTCAATTCAACCCACATAATCACCCTACAAGGTAAGAATACTACCCTCACTTGTAAGATCAAGCTATACAAAAGGCTCTAATCCAAACAAGGCAACTATGAAGAACCACATATATACGAAGGGAAACATTTGAACCATTACACATATAAGGCAACAATGAACTATTAAACACAAATATATAGGCAACATGCATTGTTGGCCATTTACCACACTTCCTCAAAGCATTTCAAGTCTAAACCATATTATAAGGCTACCATTATGTGAAATCATAAAGCAACTTACAATCCAAAAAGGAAGCTCAATTCGACTATAACAACTTATTTTGATAAACTATAACCTTATCATAACATAAATCATCACATAACATGTCATATCTCATAAATCACATATATGGCCATAAATGGCACCACATCAACAAAGCATGCAAAAATTCACATTCACACATACTCATCAAACCAAAAAACCAAGATAAACATCAAACTCACCTTTTATCCCTCAAGCATAGAGGTACCATCTCATCCAAGCAATCACATCTAAAAGACCAGCAGACAAGAAACCATAAGAGAGATCTTATAGAGTTGCGTTCTATAGCAAGACATGAGAATGATGAAAAAGGAAAACTCTATAGTCCTATAGCCTCTCGCTCATGGATGTGTTGCGACTCACCACCAATGAACGAGACTCTACTAGACGTGGCAATAAAAGACTTTTGGAACCTAAAACCACTCTTATAACCTCATGCTTTGATACCGCATTTGTCACGACCGAGGAGCATCCCCTAGAAGTAACATGGCGTACTTGACCTCTCGGAGGTCTTATACAAGCCCAAAATTATCATTCATAGCATTGTCATAGGTTAATTTAGCGGAAAACTTAAAAATTTCAAAGCACATCATATGCTAGAATATCACTTACAATATATATATATATATATATATATATATATATTTATATAATATCATATTTACATAGTTAGACTCTAAGTCTCTTTGCCATTTTAGACTCAACATCATTAGAGTACATTAGGGACTCGGACCTTACAACATAAATCATAAGTACATTTATAACTAAACTTTAAAGTAAGATAGACTTAGGAAATCCTTGAACTAAAGTATTCCTTTCCTTGAGCTTGAGAATCACATATCAAGCCCTTTAACTTTAGAGACATCCATTTAAGAATCCATAAGCTACACTTTGTATAAAAAGGTAGATAAGAATGGCTTTAGTACAAGAATACACTAAGTATTGCAACCATGCAAAAACATGCATTTAAAAGGGACATTTTACTTAAAACCATGCATCATGCCTTTTTGTGAAAACTTCATAAAACTTTAATATAATAAGCATTATTCAATCGACACACTTAATATAGGCATATTCAATGGTCAAACATCATATAAAATCACACATTGCATTTAAGTCACATTTTGCATCATTTTATAGTAGCTACTATTTCTTTACGGTAAGCTATTTCTCTTTACAGTGAACTACCTTTTCTTTAGCTCCTTTACCTTACCAAGTAACACTCTAGTGATACTTGGTGCAATGCATGACCTTAACCCACAAGGTAATCATACATACCACCTACATAAACCAGACATACCTTTATAGAATCATTTCATATAATAAGGCACATATTTCATCATCAATTTGCCTTCCATAATAAAATCCACACATATATATATTGACATGAAGTAAACACCGCCACCATAAGTGGACCATACCACACAATGCCATACAAGGCCAATACAACTAGTCATTTCATAGAAAAGTAGAATAGAGTAGATCTTACCAATTTATCAACCTTTGATCATCATTGATCAATACTCACAATCCATAAATATTACCAATCTAGTCCTGTAGCTAATTGTATCTTAACATGGACGAAATCATGCATAAACCTCAAGAAGATCATAATACTAACATGTACACTACATCACCAATTCAATAGAGAGTATAGAAACAAAGATCACTTACCAATCTCCCTTGCTTTGATCCTCAATGATCAACACACAATTCATTAATAATATCAATATAAGGTAGTATCCAAAGATATTATAACCTAACGAAATCCTACTTCAAATTGCCATAGAATCGAGATCACATTGAAACTACATTAGCAATCTATAGAAAATAGAAGAACATAAGTCAATACTACATACTCTTCAACACTTGATCCACATTGGATCCATTACCTCTAATTCATTATTGATATTACATAATAGGCAGTAGATATAAGCAATTAAACTTGCTAGATTCACCAATCAATAATCATATACTCAAGATCACAATGCCCATAACATAGGCTACTTTGAGAATTGGAAGGCACATGGGTTCATCATGTATTTAAATTGAATTCTACTTTAACATTAGTACATTAGCATCAATTCATCATAGACAAACTTTTGAAAATGTTTTGAGATAGAACCCATTGCTAGATTGGAATATATAGAGTTTGATGATGAATTCTCTTTGAAAACTTTGAAAGGAACTCTCCATATGAAAGGTTATCTAGATAAGAAGGATCAACATAACTTTATTAGATGAATAACCCACTAAAACTTGATGAATAAACCATGGGAATCCAAGCTCCAAGCTGTTCTTGAGCTTCATCTCCAATGGAGGTTACAAGAGAGGATATTTTTGGAGAGGGAAGTCTAATTTTGAATCCTGGAATGGGAATATGGTTTTCACGTTTTAACCAACTTAATATACCCAAAAATAACCAAATAAAACGCCTAGGTTCAGGTTAGGACGTGGGTGAATTTCCCATTCACCCCTTCACTTAATAGTACGCCTGGCAGCTTAACACAGGTTGCATCGACGGACCCATCGATGCCCAGTATGTTCAACAACGGAGTGTACTGCTGGCCGTCATTTGGTTCTGAGGCCTATTAAAAGGCTTGATCCCTCACCAGGATAAGTCTTGAACACCCCCCAATCTACAGGGCATTGGTGCAGTGACGAGGCGTTATTTGGGCTCGTTGATTGACACTGCCAAGGCAGTGTCTCAACAGCCTTTGGGTCCTTATTGAGGGCCTCTTGCGGGGCCTTTTGGGACTCGTACCCAGATGTTTTTTAACATAAATACACACCTTAACATGTTAAAGACCTTCCATACCAGTTTGAGCATCAAAAAATACTCGCAACACATCCAAATAGGCTAGGCACGCTCAAGTCACACATGCACGTCTCAAGGGCTAACTTTCGAACGTCTAGGACGTACTTAGACGTTTGACTTATAAATGACTTTAAATCAATTATACATCCTTTAAAACACTTCATAAACATTTTAAAAATATTATTAGGCACATTAGAGGCTCTAGACACCCTAACTCATTTTGGGGGTCTTACAATTGATATAAAGATAAATATAGCAAATTTTGTGGCTATGTGTCCTAATTATCAACATGTTAAGGTAGAACATCAGAAACTATGAGGTATGACTCAAGAGATTAACATTCCTACCTAGAAGTGAAAAGTTATAAACATAGACTTCATTATAGGTTTACCTCGTACTTGAAGACAACATGATTCCATTTGGGTAATAGTAGAAAGAGTTACTAAGTCTGCTCACTTCTTGGCTATCAAGACTACACAACGGAGGACTACGCTAAACTCTACATTAATGAGATAGTCAGGTTGCATGGGGTTTCATTGTCTATCATCTCAAATAGAGGTCCACAATTTACCTCTCATTTCAGGAAATTATTTTAGAAAGGTCTAGGTACTCAAGTAAATATTAGCACAACATTTCATCCACAGACAGATGGTCTGGTAGAGTGTACCATTCATACCTTAGAGGACATGTTGAGAGATTGCGTAATTGATTTCAAGGGAAAATGGGATGACCACCTACCATTTATATAGTTCACCTACAACAATAGTTACAATTTCAGTATAAGATCTCCAATTGGTTGGTCAGAAGTAAGTGAAGTAGCCTTGATTGGAAAAGATTCAGTTCATGAGGCTATGGAAAAATTTCAGATCATTAAAGATAGACTTAAGACACCTTAGAGTCTTCAGAAGTCTTATGAGAATGTAAGGAGAAGCGACTTAGAGTTTGTAATTGATGATTGGATTTTCCTGAAAGTGTCAACTATGAAGGGGTGATGAGATTTGGCAAAAAAGGAAAGCTCAGTTCAAGATATGTAGGTCCGTACAAGATTCTAATAAGGGTAGGTAAAGTGGATTATTAGTTAGAGTTGCTAGCAGAACTAGCAGCAGTTCATTTAGTCTTTCACATTTCCTTCTTGAAAAAGTGTATGGGTGATCCAGCATCTATAGTGCCATTAAAGAGTGTAGTCGTGAAAATAGCCTCACCTATAAAGATGAGCCAATTGAATTCCTTGATTGTTACATTCTTAGGTTGAGAAATAAAGAAGTCACCTAAGTGACGATTTTGTGGAGGAGTCAGTTTGTAGAGGAGGTACTTAGGAAGCAAAAGAAGCCATGAAGGCCGAGCATCCTCATCTTTTTCCTTCCGATCTTGTTTCAGCTTGAGGTAGTAGTTCCTCTCCAGTCTATAAGATTACTCTTGTGAAAATTTAGTCTTAGTATCATATTCCATAAGTTGTTCTTACATTTTTAGCTTATTTGCATGTTCTTGGAACTTTGTTCAGTCAAAAACCAGGTTTTAGTTTTCGTGGTAGGGATTTGAGCTCCTTTCCTCCATACCCAACTAGTTTTGACTTCATTCGAGGATGAATGTTCCAAAGGGGGAGATATTGTAACACCTAGGAAATAATACATAGACTTTGCGGTAGAAAACAAAAGAAAAAGGTGAACCATAGACCGTGAACCACTTCATAAGGTGAACCACGCCTCGTGAACCATGATCCATCACCCTAATCATTGTTCACACACTCTAATTAGTGGTGGATAATGGAGCCCCCTATAGCCCGTGAACCACCTCACAAGTCGTTGGTTGGCTCATGGAGGATAGACTGGACTCACCAAGCCTATGCATCAGACCACAGATTCCTCTATGTGTCATGGTCTTGATGATGGGTCGCAGTGGCATCTAACCTCCTCCACCACAACACCTAGCCTAAGAGAAGAACCACAATACCCTTCATGGTCTGTGGTCTTTCACACGGGTCTTGGTAAGGCTCATGGTTGGACCACCCAGAAACCTGTAGCCAGCGGTGAATAGAACAAGACCCAGTCGACCGACCGTGGTCCTAGTGAAAGTGCGTCACTGGGGACGTGGTCGACTTCCATAGATTTATAAGTGGGTTATTTTGGTCTTTTCCCCTATGCGTTGGACACCTAAACTACATCATTTATCCCCTATACTACGTAGTTTTTTTTTGTTAATTTAAGCCTAGTAACTTAATCAGAAACTACCAGACTCGATCATTCTCCTTAATTCATGAAAAACATAGAGTAAGAAAACAAGAGACAACCGACCAAACTTTCTCCAAGAATGGAAGAAGTTTTCCTCAGTTCCAACCATGAAATCAAAAGATTTCTTCATGAATTTTGCCACCAGGTAGGTGGTAATTCACTAGTGCGTGCCTTTCATCCACTAGGTCCCTAAAAATTCATTCAATTTCTCGATTCCCTATATATTTTTTAGACCTAGGGTTTTTATAACCTTAGATATTGTTGTGATTTTATTGTTATAGTGTTCTTAATCATATTATGCTTTCTAACATTTTTTCTTAGTTTCTTGCATTAAACTCATAACCCTAGTTGTGTGGATTCATTTAGTTCATGAATTACACTAGCTAGGTTAGATAAACAAATATTCATGCCTCACATTTTGAATATGTCATTATCAGTACTTAAATGTCACATTCTAGTTAGCATGTTAGAATATTGAGCTATATAGTATATTTCAGTTATGTTGTATTGTAAAAATTTCTAGGAGGATTAGTCTTAACACCAAGTTGGACTAGGGTTCAGGGTACCCATATAGTCCCAAAACTACGTGCCCCCATAGGAGTATAAGTCCCCTTTGTTGGGCATCAAATTTAGTGATCACATCAATCATGTATCTATACCCTTGGTAAGGTATATTAGGTCCTCTCGATGGGGCGTATACATCGGAATCCACGCTTAGCTCACATGGTTTTATATCGGTTATTAGTAGCTCCCTCACTCAGTCTTTAGTGCATTTGACCAGGTTTTCAGGTTATACTTTGGTATTCAATTAGCATGTCCTATTCACGATTTAGTACTTGGTCATTGCATTTAGTTTAGCTTTTTCAGCATATTATAGTATTTACCTTCAATTCAGTTATGTCATTGCTCAGTTACGCTTTGTTCAGTTTATATGTTTGTTCAACTATATTTTATATCCTTCATACTCAGTACATTCCAAGTACTCATGCATACTCTGGGCTACATCCTTTAATGATGTAGGTTCAAGTACTCAACATTCAAATTAAACATAGATTGATTCCCGATCTCCATTTCAGCAGTGTTAGTGGTGAGTCCTCATACTTCAAGGACAATAGACTTGTTTTTTGAATTCAGTCTTTTTTTTTAAGTTTCAGTTTTTGCTAGAGTAAGCTGGGGATATGTCCCAACAACTCTAGTCAGTTAGAGGCTTTTTCAAATATAGTATTAGTTTCTGTTTTAAATTTGAGTTTAATCTTTCAGTGTTATTGAACTCTTAGTATATTTCATATATTCAAATCAGTATTAGGTATTCCCCACTTTCAGTTAATTATTGTTTTAAGCTTCTGCATAGCATATCTATATTTAATTGTTTAGTATGCTTATGTTATGCCAACTTCAAGGTTATCTTGGGGTCACTCGTGATCCTAGGTTTTGTGTTTACGTCAAGGGAGTAACCTCAGGGCGTGACAATAAATATTAAATAACTTTCATTTAAAATAAACACACTTAATTATTATAGATGTTAAATAGATAAGTAAAATAATTATTTCAAATTTAGAGGCTAATAATGATAAAAGTATATAAATAATAATAATAACTTAATAATTTATAAATATTAAAAGTAGATGCAAATTTAAACATGTAACAAAATCAGTTTTAAAATACATATTTAATCGCATAACAATTCAAAATGGGTTATACGTCGAAGGATGAATTGATAGGCAAAGACGTTGAATGCGTAGCTAATTTTTTTGACTACTGCGATGATGTTACTGTAGCCAGATGGAATGATATTAGGGGTGGGCATTCGGTATTTCGGTTCGGTTTCGGGTTTTTTTTCGGTTTTTTCGGTTTTCGGTTTTTGTAAATTGTGTATCGAATACCGAACCGAAATATTTCGGTTCGGTTTTTATTATTTCGGTTCAGTTTTTATTATTTCGGTTCGGTTTTGTTATTTCGGTTTTTTTAATGGGCCTGCTTAGTTGGGCTTTTAAAAATTTACAAATCTTTTTGTTTGATTTTCAGCTTAATGGGCTAAAAATAGTTATATCAAAAAGTCTTTTACTTTTTAATTTTTAATTTTAAATTAAAATATTTATTATTTAATAATTAATAATTAATATAATATAAATATATATTATAATATAATGTATTTCGGTAAACCGAAATACCGAATTACACAAAATTACATACCAAAAACCGAATCGAAATACCGAAAAATACAAAAACATATACCGAATACCGAACCGAAAACTGAAAAACCGAAACCGAAATACCAAAAAAATTCAGTTCGGTACGGTTTTTTGGTTTTCCGGTGTTTATGCCCAACCCTAAATGATATGGGATTGTGAAAATGGTAGGGCCGAGACTTTATTTTCAAGTCACCTACATATCTCTAGTTTTACGAGAATCAGGTCGTGTGTAGTTCCAGATTTAGGAACAGACTAAGCTCCTTAAAGAAAATAATGGCATGAGACTTGAATAGAAGCAATAACAACTTAAATATAAGATGGTATTAATAGTGATAGAATGACTTATGTTATGAGAGAAAAAGATCATATGAGTAGTGTGAAAATATGTGAAGTCCTTTATTGCGATAGATATATAAGTATATAAGACATATTTGGAAGTGTAACACCCCGGAAACTAGTAGATAAACTAGGGCTAAGGGTAGGGCAACAAGCCAAGGGTGAGGGCAAGACCCAAGGGGAAGGGCCAAGGCCGCCCAAGTTCCCTATGCACTGCCCACCTCCCATGAGAGCCTTCACGGCTTGTGCTGATCACCACATCCTGTGGGACCACCCGTGATGGTGAGGAAGTATCTCCCTTAGGATGCCCCGAGTTGCCCTCCACCACACGAGAAACTTCTCAACTCGTAAAGGCTTACACGATTCATAGGAGGGGTCATGGAGATAACTTATTTTTTAGGGGTTAAGGGGAGGTTTCCTAGCTACTGGATCATGACTACGAGAGGCACCACGACTCGTGGAGCCTCATGTGAAGGTCTTTGCAATAGACTTATATTTTAGGAACAACTTCAATTGATCATATCTTTTAGCTCAAAATGAATTAGGTGAGCCATGACCTTTCAAATTAAAGGTATCCAAGTCTTCTTTCCAAAGACACTAAGTTAGCCTGATTTCCATCTCAAAATAAAAGTTTATGCCCACAATAGTGAAGCACTATCAGACTGAAATTCTTCACGACCCGTTTGATGGGCCGTGGTGATGATGAAGACCCGTTTCGGCCTCTATCATGCCATTTCAACATTTTCTAGTCAGTGCATTTATTGTGTCTTTTCCCAAATTTTTAACTCAAAGCTATGTCGGTTTGCCCAAGCCTAGGACCTCTATATAAGTCATTTTAACCCCAAAACTCACCCAATTAAGTCGTTTATTCCAAAACCCAAAATAATTTCCAAAGTTCATGCTCTCCAAAATATTTCTCTCCATAAATTTGAAGAAGAATGAGAAGGAGATTTAAGCTAGGTTTCAAGAGCAAGCTTTTGTACATTAATTATTTGGTCTTTGATAGTAAGGTATGATAGTTTTCATCCATGGAGTCCCTTCAAAATCTCAATTTCAAAAGTGATAGAAATCCCTAATTGTTAGGGTTTGATTCAAAATTCATGGGTCCCTTTCAAACTCGATTCTAATGGTTGAATTATGTTATATTAAGCATGAATTGATGATTTCATATAGGTTTTATGATACAGCCCCAAAAATCCATGAAATTTCCATATTTTCCAATTATGATGATGTAATGTGGGTTTTGATTTTGAAAGAAGCTTTTCATGAAATCAAGCATGAATTGCTGAATTACAATGATTTTATGATGTTTCCTCGTGAACCCATGAAATTTTCATATTTCTCAATTGTGATCTTATGATGTGGGTCTTTTTTGATGAAAGAGGAATGTTATGAATTTATGCATGAAGTGACAGAATCACATGAATAATGATGAAATCCATGCCTAATTCTTGAATTCTAAATGTGTTGATTGAAAGTAAGCTTGGAACCTTGAAAGGGCAAAGTATGAGATTATACATATTTTATGAAATCTATGCAAATGATTTAAGAATACTTTGAGAGTGAAGTGTCAATGATTACTGTATTGTTGTCGTGTTGATTGAAATTTTATTCTCATGAACACATGATATGAACATGATGTGAAAGGTTTACTCACATAGTGAAGATTCTAGGTTGAAAGGCTTTCTCACCCAAATGTAATACTTACATGTAGACATGAACGGTGAAAGGTTTTCTCACACGTGATCTAAGAGCTATCCTAATGAACTAAGTTGGATTAATGCCTAGCACCGAGTGAATATTGATTATCCCTCACATTAGTTGAGGCTGGGTTTCTAAAAGAAAGCTCTTGAGATGGAAGCCCACACTTCAGTCGAGGCCGGGTTTCTAGTAACAATATCCTTATCCCATAAACTACGTGCCCCCATAGGATATTTAGCTAGTGGATCCACCTAATATAATGATTCATGGTTCTACCTTCGGCAAATAGGACAACCCTTTTCGGTGTGGGTAACACCGGGTGATCATGTTACAGCTCACATGGTCTCATGTATATTAAGGCTTATTCCCGTAAAAAGAACATGACTAATTAACTATGTTTACTCAAGAATCTTTGTATATGAGTTCAAAGGTTTTTGAACATTCTATATGGGCATCCCAATTTTATTCAATACTGTAATAGATGGTTATGTTGAGACAAATTGTCTAGACTTCCGCTTTCTTTTATGAAAATTTTTTAGACTTTAAATGTGTTTTGTTCTTATTATTCTATTTTCTTATGTTATAAGGACTAAGTGGTTTGTATTAAGTCTTTAGAGATTCTATACGCGATGTTACATCTTGGATCATGACAAACTTGGTAATTTGAGTACAAGGTTTAGAATGATCCTAGGATGATGTCTCGTAAGCCACATCTAGTAGAGTCTAGTTCATGAGTGTGAAGCATACCATATTTATGAATGAGAGGATATAAGATGTTTAGGAAAATTCCACTTCTTTCATTACTCTTAAGTCGTGCGATAAGAATTTAACATATAAGGTCTTTCTCCTAATCCATACCCAGTGGTCTAGAGGACATGACTACAGAAGGAGCTTTCACTAGTGAAATTGAGGGAGACAGTGTTATAACATAAAGAGAAGTTGACCTTGTTTGCAATCGACTAGTCTATGCAAACCTGGATCTTTTGACATGACTAAATAAAGTGATTAGGGCATATATAAAAGTTAAATGTAAAATAATTTATAAACATGATGTGATTTCCCATTTAATGGTATTTTTCTTAACACGATATGGATGACGTCTTAGTCTATGACATCTTACGGACATAATACACAAGAATTTAATTCTTAGGTCATGGTATGATGTCCCCAAGCCATGCAAGATGATTTATTTAGACCATGAAATCTTCAAAATATGATAAGTAGAAATTAAATTCTTAGACCATGAGATGATATTTTTACACCATGAAATGTTGTCTTTAAACTATGAAGTCTTCAAGATATTAAATGATAATTAAAGCTAATACAAACAAGAAAATTTATTAGTCAAATATAGTAGCCAACATTATTTAGAAGGAAAATATATAGGCTATGGTAAGCAACACATTTTAGTAGGCAAATATAACATGTTCGATGAAGTGTAAAAAGCATAAATATATTAGGCTCAATAGTAGGTGTCACGCCCCGAGCTACCCCCGAGACGTGGACACGGAACCTAGGACCACAAGTGATCCCAAGCTAACCCTGCTAGCATGATGATGAGCATACTAAAGATAATAAACTGATGCGGAAGCTAAATCATAATTAAATCTGAAAAGATGGGGAATACCCATATTCTATAGCTGAGATATTTGAAAACAATGAGTTTAATACAAAGGAAATATTAACTAAATACTAAGCTGAATCTAACTATGTCTGAAATAAGCCTCTAAACTAGACTAGAAATACTGGGACAAGCCCCCAGCTAAATCTAGCAAAAACTGAAACTAAATGACTAAAGAATGAAATGACACTCATGACTGTTGTCCTCGAAGAATGAGGACTCACCATTGAATCTGCTGAACTGGAGATCAAAAATCAATCTATGCATGATCTAGATGCTGAGAACCTGATCCTACATCACGAGAAGATGTAGCGCACGTATGCGTCAGTACTTGAAAGGTACTGAGCATGTAAGATAGAGTAAAGCAGAAATAAAACATAATTAAACAAGCATAAAAGCAAGTATAATAATCTGACATGATAAACAGAATTATGAGATAACTGGATGCAATGACCAATTTATAACATGCTGAAACTGAATACTGAATATACTGATAAATAGTTAATGCAGAGAGTCTGACTGAACTGTGGGAGCTACTAATAACCGATAATAAAACCACATGAGCTAAATATGTAGTCCGATGTATACGCCATATCAAGAGGACCCAATATACCCTGCCAAAGATATAAAGGCTTGCTGGCATGATCAATAAACTGATTGCCCACAGAGGGGAGTTACAACCTACTTGGCTAATAGTTTTGGGACTATTTGGGTACGCTGAACCCTAGTCCAACTCGATATTATGCTACTCCAAATGAATTCTGTAAATTTACTGTTTATGTCAGAATATCTGTAAATACTGGATAGCTCGAAACTGAACATGCAAACTTAGAATACAACAATTAATCAGGTAATTATGCATTTATAACTGAGGCATGTATATCTGAAGTGTCTGAAATATCTGACCTAGCATGTGTAATTCAAGAACTAAAGAAATACATAGCTAGGGTTCTGAAATTCATGCGATAATCTGAGTAATAACATGATAATCTGATTGGAACATATATTTAACTAAATCATGAAGTTCTATCAAAGTTCTAGAAACCCTAGGTTTAATCATGATAAGAAAATCAAGAATCTGACTGAAAACTAGGGACCCAATGGGTGAAAGGAACCCACTAGTTAAATCCCACATACATGGTGATGAAATCCATGGAAAAAATACTTAAGTTTCGAGGCTGGAACTAGTGGAGCTTGTGGCATTCTTGAACTAGGGTTCTTGAGTTTTTTCTCCTCTCTTGCTTCTAATTTTCTAATTTTTTATTTAAGTATTTGACTTGGATATGTTTTAATTATGCTTCTAGGCTTAAATTGACTAAAATCTGATGATTTAGGGTCAAAACGACGTAACTTAGGGTTTAAACAGAGTGGGAAAGGTCCAATAGACCCCTGGGAAAGTTGGTGTCGGGCCAAACGACGGCCAGGACCGACGGTCCGTCGTCTCCCCGACGCCCCATCGTTGGGTCCGTCGTCAGGGCCTGTTCGACAGACCTTTACTAAAATGGGCATAACTTTTTACTTGGAGGTCTGATTTTAGCAAGGTCGGTGTCTATGGAAAGATAATTCAATTATCTATATGTGGGAAGGTCATGGGACAAATAATTCATTTTGTGCTAAGAGATATTATCATTTGAAGTTGACCCTACTGCATATTCCCTTTAACTGTCCGCAACTTTTCCACCTATGGACCGTAGGTCCACCTATAGACCGTGATAGTCATCCGTAGCTCTTGTAAGATAGTGGGTGAAGGGAGTATTGATCGACGGTCACGGACTACGGACCTTCGTCTGACCTACGGATCGTAAGTCCGCCCGTCGTCCAAGACTTAACCAATTTTTCTAGGCTCAAATTTTTGGGAGTTTCTGATCCCATCGACGGTTGTGCAGGACGGACCGTGGGTCAGGATACGGTCCGTCGATGCCACCGTTGGTTGCACCTGTTTTTTCTGTAAAGCTGGTTTTTGGTCTATTTTTGCTATGGGGTGTTACATTATCTCCCCCTTGGGAACATTCATCCTCAAATGAAGACTAAACTAGCTGAAGTAGAGGGAAAGAGCTGCAAACCCTACTACTAAACACTGAGAACTGAGTTTTTAACTGAATTGAGTTCCAAGTACATGCAATTACGCTGAAAATGCAAGTACAAACTGAGGGAACATTGTTCTAAAACTGAATTTATGCATGAATGACTGGAAAACTGAAGAGGAACTATTACCTCAAGCTGGAGTGGAATCGCAAGGAAAGAGGTGAGGGTAATTGACTTTTATGGCTGCTTCTACTTCCCAAGTAGCTCCCGCTACGGACTGACTCTTCCACAAAACCTTGACTGAAGCGGCTTCTTTGTTTCTCAACCTTCTGACCTGATGGTCAAGAATCTCGACTGGTATATCCTCATAAGAAAGATTATCTTTCACCACCACACTCCCTAATGGCACTACAGAGGCTGGATCACCCACACACTTCTTCAAGAGTGAGATGTGGAAGACCGTACGCACTGCTACTAATTATGCTGGCAACTCTAACTCATATTCCACCTTGCTAAACCTTTTCAAGATCTTGTAAGGGCCTACATATCTAGGACTGAGCTTTCCTTTCTTTACAAATCTCATAACCCCTTTCATAGGTGAGACCTTCAGAAAAACCCAATCATCAACTTGGAAATCTAGTTTCCTTCTCCTTACATCTGCATAAGATTTCTGACGACTTTGGGTTGTCTTAAGTCTATCTCTAATGAGTTGCAGTTTCTCCATAGCATAAAGAACTGAATTTGGACCTATCAAAGCTGCTTCACCTACTTCAAACCAACCAACAGGAGATCTACATCTACGCTCATATAAAGCCTCATAAGGGGCCATTTGAATGCTGGAATGGTAGCTATTATTGTAGGCAAACTCAATAACAGGAGGGTGATCATCCCAACTACCTTTGAAATCGATAACACAAGCTCTCAACATATCCTCTAAGGTCTGAATGGTACGCTCTGCCTGCCCATCCGTCTGTGGATGAAATGCTGTACTAAGGTTAACTTGAGTACCAAGACCTTTCTGAAATGACTTCCAGAAATGAGAGGGAAACTGAGAACCTCTATCTGAGATGATAGACAAAGGAACCCCATGCAACCTCAGAATTTCATTAATGTAAAGCTTGGCATAGTCCTCTGCCAAATTTGTAGTCTTGACCGCCAAAAAGCAAGAAGACTTAGTCATCCTATCAACTATCACTCAAATGGAGTCATGCTGTCTGCAAGTACGCGGTAAATCTGTGATGAAGTCCATATTGATCACATCCCACTTCCAAGTAGGAATATCGATCTCTTGAGTCATACCCCCTAGTTTTTGATGTTCTACCTTGACTTGCTGGCAATTGGCACACTTACTCACAAAGTCTGCTATATCCCTCTTCATGCCATTCCACCAATAGACTTCCCGCAGATCGCGGTACATCTTAGTGGAACCTAGATGAATAGAATACCTAGAGTTATGGGCTTCTGCAAGAATATGGTGTCTTACCTTGCCCACATCGGGAACACACAATCTACACTGTTAGTGAAGTACACCATCTCCCCCTTGGGAGAAAACCTCCACTCTCTGATTATGGATTGCACCCTTATGTTCAAGCAATATTGGATCACTATCTTGCTTTTCCTTAACCTCCACAACCAAAGACGATTCTTCCCCATTCTTAACTGTTACACCATTGTCAGATATGCTCATAAGGTGAACTCCCAAGTGAGAAAGCCTGTGAACATCCTTCACTAGCTCCTTCCTTTCGTCCTCAACATGGGCTACACTACCCATAGATAATCTACTAAGAGCATCTGCTACTACATTAGACTTACCCGGATGATAATGCATACTCATATTCCTTAAGGATTTCAAGCCATGTCCTCTGGCGAAGATTCAACTCCTTCTGGGTGAACACATACTGAAGGCTCTTATGGTCAATGAACACATCTACATGAACACCATACAAGTAGTGTCTCCATATATTGAGTGCAAACACCACTGCTGCAAGCTCAAGGTCATGAGTTGGATAGTTCTTCCCATGAACCTTAAATTGTAGAGGCATAAGCTATCACCTTACCTCGCTGCATCAACACACAACCTAGGCGAACTCTGGATGAATCACAATAGATCACATAACCATCTGAACCCTCTGGTAGAGTCAAGACAGGAGCTGTAGTCAATCTAGTTTTCAATTCTAAGAAGCTTTTCTCACAATCATCTGACCATTGGAACGTGACCATCTTCTGACTCAACTTAGTCAATGGTGAGGCTATGGATGAAAATTCTTCCATGAGCCTTTTGTAATAACTTGAGAGACCTAAGAAACTTCTGAGATCTGTAGCAGAGGTAAGTCTGGGCCACTGTTTCACTGCTTCTATCTTCTGTGAATCCACTCGGATCCCTTCACTAGATACAATGTGACCAAGAAAAGCAACTAATTGCAACCAAAACCCACATTTGCTGAACTTAGCGAATAACTGGTGATCTTTGAGAGTCTGTTGAACAACTCTCAAATGACTTGCATGTTCTTCCTCACTCCTAGAGTAAATGAGGATATCATTAATAAAGACGATAACAAACAAGTCTAAATATTGTTTGAACACTCTGTTCATCAAATCCATAAAAGCTGCAGGAGCATTGGTTAGTCCAAACGACATAAATATAAATTCATAATGACCATACCGAGTTCTGAAGGCTATTTTCGGAATGTCACTATCTCTGACTCTGAGCTGATGATAACCCGATCTGAGGTCTATCTTTGAGAAATGACTAGCACCCTGAAGTTGGTCAAACAAGTCATCAATTCTGGGGATGGGATACTTATTCTTGATTGTGACCGTGTTCAACTGTCTATAGTCAATGCACATTCTAAGAGAACCATCTTTCTTCTTTACGAATAATACTGGTGCACCCCATGGTGTAATACTAGGTCTGATGAAACCCTTATCTTGAAGGTCTTTCAACTGCTCTTTCAATTCCTTAAGCTCTGCTGGAGCCATTTTGTAAGGAGGAATAGAAATAGGCTAGGTATCTGGAAGGAGATCAATTCCAAAGTCAATTTTGCCTTTCAGGAGGAACTCCGGGAAGATCTTTTGGAAATACTTCTGGATTCTCACAAACTACTGGAAACAGACTCAAGAGTTCGGGTTTCAAGGCTAGAATCCTTAACCCGAACTAGATGATAGAGATAACCCTTAGATATCATCCTTATTGTCTTAAGGTAAGAAATAAATCGACCCATAGGCGCTAAGCTACTACCCTTCCATTCTAAGATTGGTTCGTCTTGAAACTGAAAACGAACAATCCTAGTTCTACAATCGACTGAGGCATAACATGAGTGTAACCAATCAATGCCTAGAATGACATCGAAGTCTACCATTTCTAACTCTATTAGATCTACTGAGGTGACTTTCTGAGAGACTGTGACAGGGCAATTTTTGTATACCCATCTAGCTATAACTGGCTCTCCGACTGGAGTAGAGACTGAGAAAGGTTCTGAGAGAGTTCCTGGACTAACATTGAATTGTACTGTTATGCTGAGTTACAAAGGAAAAAGTCATCCCTGTTGTCTTTGGGCTTAGTGAATTCAAGCATATGTGAGTCACATCCTTATGCTGGTAGGATGCCAATTTCACCTATGACTACCAGTTACTTGCATCACACCAAATATTTTCTTGACCTCATCAATGAACTTCATGGGTCCTTACCAACTTGTGACCCTAAAAACTTAGGCGGATTCATCCTAAAAGAATCACGAAATCTGGCTGCCACTAATCAGTCATTTCAATTAGTAGGAACTAGAACCTTCTGATTGTTCCATGTTCTCATACTTTGAGCCTAAAGCTTAATTGACGTTCTTAAACTTTGCATTTAAACTTCCTAATCTGGTACTCAAGGAACTACATTAGCATTGCGTGCATTAGCATTCCATGCCTAAGCTCTATGAGAAGGCATGATCTTAAGCGCTCAACGTCGAGTTAAAATGGAATTATATCATACCTTACGCACGATAAGAGTAACAAGAAAGTGAAGTTTTTCCTAAAAACACTTTGTAGCCTCCTTCTTATTAGATGTGGTGCAGTTCACACCCATGAAAATGACTCTACTTAGTGCGGCTTTACGGATATCCTAGGACTCTTGAACCTAGTGCTCTGATACCAAGTTTTGTCACGCCCCGAGCTACCTCCGAGACGCGAACACGGAACCTAGGACCACAAGTGATCCCAAGATAACCCTGCTAGTATGATCATGAGCATACTAAAGATAATAAACTGATGTAGAAGCTAAATCATAATTAAATCTGAAAAGATGGGGAATACCTATATTCTATAACTGAGATATTTGAAAACAATGAGTTTAATACAAAGGAAATATTAACTCAATACTAAGTTGAATCTAACTATGTCTGAAGTAAGCCTCTAAACTAGACTAGAAATACTTGGACAAGCCCCCAGCTAAATCTAGAAAAAACTAAAACTAAATGACTAAAGAATGAAATGACACTCATGACTGTTGTCCTCGAAGAATGAGGACTCACCACTAAATGTGCTGAACTGGAGATTGGAAATCGATCTATGCGTGATCTAGATGCTGAGAACCTGATCCTACATCACGAGAAGATGTAGCGCACGTATGCGTCAGTACTTGAAAGGTACTGAGCATGTAGGATAGAGTAAAGCAGAAATAAAACATAATTGAACAAGCATAAAAGCAAGTATAATAATCTGACATGATAAACAGAATTATGAGATAACTGGATGCAATGACCAATTTATAACATGCTGAAACTGAATACTGAATATACTGATAAATAGTCAATGCAGAGAGTCTGACTGAACTGTGGGAGCTACTAATAACTGATAATAAAACCACATGAGCTAAATATGTAGTCCGATGTATACGCCATATCGAGAGGACCCAATATACCCTGCCAAACATATAAAGGCTTGCTGGCATGATCAATAACTGATTGCCCACAGAGGGGAGTTACAACCTACTTGGCTAATAGTTTTGGGACTATTTGGGTACGCTGAACCCTAGTCCAACTCGATATTATGCTACTCCCGATGAATTCTGTAAAATTATTGTTTATGTCTGAATTATTGTATATACTGGATAGCTCGAAACTGAACATGAAAACTGAGAATGCAACAATTAATCTTGTAATTATGCATTTATAACTGAGGTATGTATATCTGAAGTGTCTGAAATATCTGACCTAGCATGTGTAATTCAAGAACTAAAGAAATACATAGCTAGGGCTCTAAAATTCATGCGATAATCTGAGTAATAACATGATAATCTGATTTGGAACATATATTTAACTAAATCATGAAGTTCTACCAAAGTTCTGGAAACCCTAGGTTTAATCATGATAAGAGAATCAAGAATCTGACTGAAAATTAGGGACCCAATGGGTGAAAGGAAACCACTAGTGAAATCCCACATACCTGGTGATAAAATCCATAGAAAAATACTTAAGTTTTGAGGCTGGAACTGCTGGAGCTTGTGGCATTCTTGAACTAGGGTTTTGAGCTTTTTCTCCTCTCTTGCTTCTAATTTTCTAAGTTTTGATTTAATGATTTGACTTGGATATGTTTTAATTATGTTTCTAGGCTTAAACTGACTAAAATCTGATGATTTAGGGTCAAAACGACATAACTTAGGGTTTAAACGGAGTGGAAAAGATCCAAAAGACCCCTGGGAAAGTTGCTGTTGAGCCAAACGATGGCCAGGACTGACGGTCCATCGTCTGCCCGACGCCCCGTCGTTGGGTCCGTCGTCAGGGCCATTTCGACATGACTTTACTAAAATGGGCATTACGTTTTACTCGGAGGTCTGATTTTAGCAAGGTCAGTGACTATGGAAAGATAATTCAATTATCTATCTATGAGTAGGTCATGGGACACTTAATTCATTTTGTGCTAATAGGTATTATCATTTGAAGTTGACCAAACTGCATTTCCCCTTAACTGTCGGCAAATTATCCACCTACGGACCGTGCTGGTCATCCATAGCTCTTGTCAGAGAGTGGGTGAAGGGAGTATTGATCGACAGTCATGGACTACGGACCGTCGTCTGACCTAAGGACTGTAAGTCCGTCCGTCGTCCAAGACTTAAGCAATTTTTCTGGGCTGAAATTTTTGGGAGTTTCTGATCCCATCGACGGTTGTGCACGACGGACCGTTGGTCAGGCTATCTGTCGATGCCACTGTTGGTTGTACCTCTAGATTTTTTTTCTGTAAAGCTGGTTTTTGGTCTGTTTTGGCTACGGGGTGTCACAGTAGGCAACACAATTTCATGGGCAAATGCAAATTTTGGTAAAAAATGTAATATAGTAGGTAAAATGCAATATAGCAGGCAATATAATTTTAGTATGTAAATGCAATTTAGCTGCCGAATATTATGCATTAAGAAAATGCAAATCTGAGTAGGTGATGCAACATAATAGACTAAATATAATTTAGTATGGAAGACAATATAAGGGGCAACTATGTAATTTTGAGTAAGCAATGCAATAAAGTAGACAAATAATGTAATTTTTAGTAGAATAGACGATATAGTAGGAAAATTGTATTTTTAAATAGGCAATGTTATATAGTATAAACCAAATACAATTTGCAGGCAATCAACAATTAAAGTATAACTTCAGTAGGCAATGCAAAATTTAGTAGGCAACAGATATTTTTATTAGATAATGCAAATTGATTAGACAGTGAAATTTTTAGTAGATAATGCGCTTTTAAAAATATTTTTTAGACCATGCTAATTAGTGAACACTATAATATAATAGGGAAATGCAATATAGTTGGTAAACAATTTTAGTAGGCTAAATGTAATACAACAGGTGAAATACAAATTTTATTAGGCCAAATGTGATATAGTAAGCCAAATGCAATATAATAGGCCAATATATATAGTAGAAAAATGCAATTTTGAGTAGACAATGCAATATATTTGGCCAAATGCAATTAATAGGTAATGCAAATTCAGTAGGCCAAATACAATTAGTAGGCAATGCAACTTTTAGAAGGCAATGCAATGCAATTTTAAGTAGACAATGCAACATAGTAGGTCAAATGTAATTTAGTACACAATGCAGTATAGTAGATCAATAATGCATTTTCTGGTATACCAATACAAACTAGTATGCAAACAAGAAATAGTATAAAAATGAAAAGTAGTAGACCGTGCGATCAAAGTTGAGGAGATAAAGTAGCTTAGATTTTAGTCTCACTGAAAGGGGAGGGGCACGGTTACTCATGCGAAGATTTGACATACGTACCTGTATTTTCTACATTTGAAGACAAATTATAAGCTTATAAAAAGAATGGTTGATTTGTTTCTATGCTCTGGTCCACATGTTTCATTCTTGATGTATAATTGAAGGTCAATCTTCTATTCTGCAAGTATTTTTGTCAAAATCTATCCCAATGTAGATATTTTGATTCTTTAACCCTTCTTTGTAAATTTAAACAACTTGTCATAATTGTTTGAGGCTCTCTCAACAATTATGTCCTAGTCTCATAAATGACAAAAGAATGCTTGTTTATTTTTTTGGGTCCTTTCAAAAATTTTGACCCAATTATATGCTCATAGGGAAAATGAGAAATTTTATTATGATAAGATCAAACTCCATATCTGTGCATATATATCCCTCTTAAGTGGGAATCATGATAATCATAGTTCTACTACAAAGCAAAAAAATCATAAACAAATACATCATATAAAATACTTCTCAATAGAATTTGAAATGATAAGCTTGGACTAAAATTTGTCATTCATTTTCAAGAATGAAGGAATACACCTTGTAAAAAACTCTCAACTTTCAAATTATTCACTGGTGATTTGAAAGTGGATTATTGGATACATTTGGCATAGGATCCTCCAAGTGTATTGCCTTGGTATTAATCAATTTTTCAATTTTATCTATAAGAGAATGAAAAGTTTCAATAGTGTTTCCTTTGATCCTTGAATGATAGTCACAAATCTTGTTGGGGTCATACCATTTGGTTTGTGTATCTCTTTAGCAGTAATAGGTGTTACATAGCCAACCACCTTTAGCCTTTCATAGATTTGGACTATAGGGCTATAGTATTGTTCTTGATAGGCTTATTTTCAAATTTCGGCCTATTTCGTAGTTTTGTAGTTTGAGTGAAGGAGTTTGAAAATATGCAGGTTGGATGTTATAACAAGGGTATGTATGATGTTGATATCAATATTGTGGATGAGGTGTCTGACGTAAAGTCATTTGATATGGGGTACTTGGTAGGAAGAAAGTGATGAATTGGAGTTGGATATAGAGGAGGTGCTAGATATGGTGATGTATGACATTGAGGGGGTGTGGGTGTAAGATATTGGTGAGGGCGAGGGATTTTAGTTCCATGTGACATCATAAATAGAACCTACTTTTTTTGAATTTCTAATAACCCCTCGATTGGAGTGCTTTGTTAGTAGCCTGTAAATAGAGTTGTCAATATGGGCTAGCCCACCCCATCCGGACTAACCCATACAGGCTTTGACACTTTACGGGCCAGGCCGGGCTAGCCCATTTTTGGTGTGGGCCAATAAACGGCCGGCCCAACCCACAAGTACGTGGACTACAGGCTTGCCGGGTCAGCCCACTTTTTAAAAGATTATATTGTTTTTAGAATTGTTAAATTAAATTATAAATTATAATTTAAAAATATTATCATAAATATCGACAAAACAATATTAAATGATGTTAATGTTACTACTTTTTAATCAAATGCACAATAAAATTATCTTTATAATATTTATTAATTTTTTTTCAAGTAAAAGTATAAAAATCTAAATAGAAATATTAACCTAATTGTTTTGAGTTTGGACTCTCTTTAATTTTAAATTTTAATATTATATTATATTTTTTGATTAATTTTTATTAGCCCACGGGCCGGCCCTACCGATATTTCTCAAGCCCCACAAAGCAGCAGCTTATTCAGGCTGAGCTAAAAATCTCTTTTCTCAAATGGGCTCCAATAATCGTAGCCCATCCCTATGAAATCTCGAGTTAGGCCATGCCGGCCCAACAGGCCTAGCCCATGTTGACGGCTCTACCTGTAAAGCTTTTAGATTAATGATGGTACTATTCTTGATACATTCCTCAATTTTTCTCCTAATTTACGATGTCAAAAAAACACTTTTCAGTGACGAGCATCATCTTATCATAGTATTGAGACTCTAGAACATGAATAAAATAGTCTTTCATTTGAGACTCCTCCATAGGATGTCTAGCCCTAGCAACTTCGAAGATTCACTTTATAGCATAATCTCAAAATGGCACACTTGGTTTTTTCTTTCAAGTTTTGAATATAAACTAATCTGGTGAAATTTTGGATAATGAATCCAAACATATCCACAAATCAGAAGTCATATTTATCTATTTTAACCAATTTTGAGAATCCGGCTCAGCATACCATGATAGAGATTCACCTGTGAGACTCCTTGATTTCATGTATCACAGCACTTCATCCAATTCTAAGTGGCAATGATCAGTACTCAGTAATATAATTCAACTAAGTGAGTTGGGGTCTAATCCCACATTGAGTGGTACGTATTTGAGAATCAATAGTCAATAATGAATATGTTCAAGTCAATCATAGGAATAGATATTTACAAATAAAAACATACTTCAAATTAAGGGTGAAACAAGTGTCAAATAACATGGGATTTTGGTTTCAACTATCCTCTACAACAACAAATAACACGAAAATAACAAGTGCAGAGACGGTTCTTGAGATATGAGTGGATTATGGGCTAAGGTAGACAAATGGGTGATCGCAATTTATAGTAAATAGTTGTAAATCATTGAATAGGCTAAACTTTAGTGGGGATAAACTTTCTCTCGAACAATTTACCCCGAATCAAGTTGGTTCTCTCGAACACTAACAAGAAATAATTTAGAACAACCAATGCTTTAATCCATTCACTCTCTCGAGATGAATGTGTGGGAAAGGGTTTGGGATTCACTCTATCGAGTTGAACCCATGAGAACACAATACCCACAAACAGTCAATTAGTATTAATCTTGGTTTTAAAACCTCTCTCTCGAGCAAGTCAAAACACGAAGGAGAGTTGCATTTGCAACTACAATCCTTTAGATTAAGACACAATTACTAAATGAAATCACATTTAAACAACATTTATAAACTATCAATTAGCAATGCCCATCAGCTGAATCAACTTATAATCATACCCCAAGAATTGATGTTTTAGCTAGATAGCATAAAAAGATTAAAAATCGTTACCAAATTGTGTTTCCATCAACTGGGTATGATTAATTTCGTCTTTACAAAGGTCAATGTTGCAGAATCTCAAATAGCCACTTCCAATTTCTCTAAAATAGAAATCTTCAAATCTTCAAAGCTAAGGAAAATACTGTCTCAGTACTCTCAGTTCTAAAACTCTAAAAATTAGATTGTAATATGATTGATAGGTACAAATAAAGATTCAAAAATTTAGTTATAGTTGCCAAAAATATATTGTGTGGGACCATTCGGTCCAGTAAGTCGGGATCGATGATCCACTCGGCGATCCACCTTTTGGTCCATTACGTGGCATTTTTTCTTTGGCTTCAACATCTTTAAGTTATGTAACTTTAGGCGATCTAGCAAGACATCACGAAATCGTTCGGCAACACGCCGAATGCTCCTCTCTATTGACGACTTGATATTCTCCTTCGAGACTTGGCACACTAGAACTTTAGGCGAGATCATGTCCATTTAGCGACTCATCCAATGAGTTAGGCGATCATCGCATATTCTTTTCTTCGTTCTTTCAAGTACCTTATTCCTTTTTGCTCATTAGTATCCATGTTTTGTTCCTCAATCCAAATGCCTAAAAATCAAGGATTTACATCAGCTATTGGCACAAAATATGCAATTAAGAACACTAAATATATTAAAAT
The DNA here is from genome assembly GCF_001406875.1 of Solanum pennellii. Classification (NCBI taxonomy): domain Eukaryota; kingdom Viridiplantae; phylum Streptophyta; class Magnoliopsida; order Solanales; family Solanaceae; genus Solanum; species Solanum pennellii. The sequence goes on from NC_028645.1 coordinate 32,005,383, forward strand.
AAATCTCTTAATAAGTCCAATTCATGGACTCATCAGCACCCCCAAATTAAACTTTAGCTTTTCCTCAAGTAAAACTCAAGTTCAGCAGTTCAAAAGAATGTTTCAAACAATGATATACAAGACTAAATCAGGAATGCACACAAAAAGACACAATTTACTCATGCAAGGATAAGTGGTGCACTCAAAGATTCAAGTTGCGACTCACCATTACCAAAGATTCTCAAGATCATAATACTTTCTTCAAATAAAAGTTCAAGCTCAATAAAGGTACTCAAATGTCCTTACACAATGAATGATTCTATATTCACATACAGAGCTTCAATAATTTAAAACTTCAGAATCAAATGCAACACTTAGACTCACAAAAATGAACACAATGCCGGACTTCAACCATAGGTTTGCCTGTAGTTTCCAATAAACACTTGTTTCAGCTCACTCAAGATAAAAAAAAATAAAGGTTGTTTCAAGGCTTGTAATGGGGCTGAGTTTAAAGGTAAGGTCATTTAGGATAAATGGTTATAATCCTCATGATATGAACAACAATTCCTTTACTTTTCTTTATCATTTTACTTCATGCTCAAAAGTCACTCCATTATACATATTCCATGGACTGTTGGACACCCCATTTTCTTTATACTTTCACAACTTTATTCCAACACTTATTTATTCTTTTTTCTTTTTCATTCTTTTATTTTTTTTTCTCTTTTTCTTGTATGGAGGGGTTCCATCTTATTCAACATCATGGATAAAGGGGACTTCTTTGCATTTTTTGATTTACCTTCTCTTTTCACCACACCCCAACTTAGACTTTGGGCCTAAGTTGGCTATACAAAAAAACCATAAATCATGAGGATTAAGAGTAATGGATAACGAAAGGTCACAAATTCATCAAGTTTCTTCAAAGAAAAGGTTAAGTCTCAAAGGGTGTTCAAGCAAGGTTCACACACTCACAATGTAGACACAAAAAGAGGTATAATGTTGAATTGTTTCACACTCTTCAAGGTTGCCTAAGATCATTTGAGGAACTTGCATCACTTAATGGGAACAACAAAGTAAATTCTAGGTGACATCACACATGGTTCATGGTAAGCTCTGATTTCACGTATTAAGACATTTCATCCATTCTAAGTGCCAACGATCGTTAGTCATTAGTATAATCCAACTAAGTGAGTTGGGGTAGAATCTTACAAGAAGTGTTACATATTTGGGAATAAATAGAAAAACATGAATATGCTCAAGTCAATCATAGGTAAAAAAAAATACGAATAAAAGCATGGTTCAAGTTTGGTGTGACACAAATTTCAAATAATAGGGGAGGGGGAGGTTCATTGTAATTATCAAGTACAACAACAAATAGCATAAAAATAACAAGTATAGAGACGGGTTTTTGGGATGTGATTGGATTATGGGCTAAGTAAAACTAATGGGTGATTGCAATTAATAGTTAATAGTTGTAAATCAGTTATTAAGCTAAATTTTAGTGGAGATAAACTATCTCTTGAACAATTTACCCCGAATAATATTTGTTTCTCACGAACATCAAGAAGCAGCAATTAAGAACAACCTATGCTTTAGTCCATTCACTCTCTCGAGCGAATGTGTTGAAAAGGGTTTTTGGATTCACTCTATTTAGATGAAGTCATGACAACCTAATACCCACAGACCATCAATTTAGTAATCTTGGTTTTAAAACCTTTCTGTCAAGCAAGCAAAAAACACAAAAGTAGAGCTGCATTTGAAACTACAACCCCTTAGATTAGGCCACAATTACTAAATAAAGTCACTTTTAAACAACATTTAAACTATCAATTAACAATATGCATCATCTAAATTAACCCATAATCACATAATAAAACCCCTAGAATAGGGGTTTTAGCTAGAAATCATAAAAAGATAACAATCTTTACCAAATTATGTTTCCATCAACTGTCTAAGATTAATTTCATCTTACAAAGGACAAGATTGAAGAATCTCAAAGAACCACTTCCATTTTCTCAAAAATGAAAATCTTCAAAGCTAAGGAACATATTGAAACACCCTCAAAATGAACTAGGATAAACTAGAGCTTCACATGAGTTTCTTGAGTTAATAACTAGATAATCTAATGGGAAATAGTATCCAGGGGCAGGTTTGAGTGGTTTTGAAGTCAAGCGTCAAGGGATGAACAATACATTCAAAAACTAGTCTTATGTGTGTTAGTGTGCCCTTTTATGTTGTATGTGTTTTGGTGTGTCGTTTGGAGTCTAAAATGTTTGGTGGTGACCCTAGAGTCTAGATGGTCGTGTTTAGGGTTAAAACGTCAGGTTATGACTCCCCAAAGACCACCCTAAGGGTCCCTGAGGAGGACCCAAACATTGGCCAAAAAGCTGCCTGGCAGCTTTGATTGACGCCCATGGTTACGCCCCCCCCCCCCCCCCCCACCCC
>NC_028645.1:32008349-32042628 GCF_001406875.1 Solanum pennellii
CCCCCCCCCCCCCATCAACCCATCGACGCCCCATCAAAAGGGGGAGTGGCTCCACACTTAGTGGTGAGAGCTTAGCCCCCAAATTTAAAGTCTCTGTCACCGTGACGGACCAGCAGGATGCCCCGTCAACCCATTGACGGGGGGCCGTGGTTTGGTTTACAATTTCCTGCAGGGATTCGGCTAAGCCAACGGTGGTTTGGTAAATTCCACCCTTGTCTAAATAAATGCGGGGGAGGGGGAGGTTATTTTCAGTGTTTTTGGGTATTTTAAGTTAGTTAAAAAAATTAAACCTAGAATTAGACTACATTCTTCAAAATCAAAACCCCAAGTTCAAAAGAAGTTCTCTCAAAACCTCCATGGAAGCTTAGAGTCAAATTAGAGTTAGGATTGAATATTTTCCATTGATTTCTTCTACAATTTCGTGGGATTCTCAATTTTAAAGTATTTTGATCCTTTATCTAGAATAAGATTTCACTCTAAGTAGTTTCAAATATTTCAAAGTTATGAAAAAGTCTAATTTCTACTCTTATTCAAGGGTTCTTGCTTCAAAATGATTTCAAATGATTAGAGATGATATTAATGATGTTAAATTAATGTTTTACAATGAAAATGTCCATGCACCCTTGATATTCTCAAAATTTCCTAAATTGGCTAATGAAGTGAATTTTGTGGCTATGGCTTCATGTTGATAGAATTGCACTTAAATTGAGTAGATAGTATTGTTGGTTCCTATTGTTATTTATTGCTATCCATGCCTAATTTTAATGAATTGTTGGAGAATTGAGAAAGGGTGATCATGTCTTGTATGAAGAGTAAGTTGACCTAAATTGTTCTAGTTCTTAATTAATTAATCTTGTGTGGTATGGTCCACTTATGGTGGCGATGTTTAGCTATTGTATATTTATATGTAGGTGTATTATGATCATGGACTTGAAGGCATTGAATGTGAAGTAAAGTAATGTTATGATGCATATGTATAGAGATGTATTATGAAGTTTAAATGTGATTCTTGAAGATAGTATGATTATTGGAGTATAATGTGAATGTGAAGTATGTTTGTGTATGGATTATGATGAATGTAGTATGAATCATATTTAGAATTCAATGTCATGAATGATGGTGGTTATGTGAAAGACTTTCTCACATATACACACACATGAATGTATGAAACTGATGAAAATATAATGAGTGCGGGTTTAATAAAAGGTTTTGTCAATAGAACTTTAATGAATGAATGAGGGGTGTTGGGATGGACACTTTCCCGTGAGCAGAAGTATAGTGTCTAGAAGAAATATCAATAATCCTAAGATCTTTCCAATGAATGAATGATAGGTTGGGATGAGTATTCTTTCTATGAGTAAATGTAGAGTACTTAGTAGCAATCCATTAACCTATAGTTATTGAATGTAATGAAAATTTAATACTCCGAGAGGATTAATGCTTAGCCCCGAGAGGATATGATAGAGGTGAGTACTCTCCCGTGAGTAGAGGTTGGGTACTTAATAACAACCTCTTGAGATGGGTATTCTCCATTAGTGGATGTGTAGTATCTAGAAGCAATATCCTTATCCCTTAACTATGCGCCCGCATAGGGCTAGCTAGTGGTTTTCCACGTAAAGGCTAAAAGAATGACCCTACTTAGGCAAGTGGGGATCTCTCATCCGATAGGTGTTAATACCAGGATTCCATGTTAATCTCTCATGGTCTATGTCGGTTAAAGCTTACCCCCACAAAAAGAATGTAATTAACTAGGTCTTCCTTAGGGTGTACTACTCATGATAGGTAGTAATGGGACGTCATCTATGCATTGCACAAGTAGGCATTTGGAGGGATTCATGGTGTGTCCTTGTAATGTTAATGAATGAATGAGTTGCTATATGATGGTTAATGAAGTAAGTTGATTGCATGTCTAATGTTAATGAAGTATGTTGGTCTTATATCTAATGTTAATGAAAGTTATATGACTTGTTGAATGTGATGTGCCTAGTCTAGGGTGGTTCCAAAGGAGCACTAAGTGGGAGTAGTAGAATGGGATTCTACTTTCACATTGCACTAGTGTAACTTAGAGTTATCCTAGGAGATGGTCTTTATATGAAGTCTTTAAATGCATGAATGTTTCCTCAAGTATCTCTAGTAATGAATGTTGACTTGTTGAGTTGTGTTAGAAAGGAACTGTCCTTATCTTTTGTAGTCTCAAGGAACTCTAAGGTGTGTATTCAATTGTATGGGCAGTCTCTTCTCATGTAACCTAGGTGGGTCTTATGATAACTTTGGATAAGAGGGTCGAAATGGTCAATGGATTAATGAATATGGTCATATATTGAGAATTATGGGAGTATTACCTTGCATGTTGATGAGTGACTTGTATGATGTCTTTTACACTTGGTTCATGAAGCTTTGTCAAAATAGCATAAAAAGCATTTTCAACTAAAATGTCCTCGTTAAAGCATGTTTTTGCATGATTTCCAAACTTAGTGCTTAATTGTACTAACTTCATATTCTTCTCTATTACCACAAGTATAAGTGGTGGAATGTTATGTCTAGTTTTATTTCAGTAAAGACTTTGTATAAGACTTGTATCTTTCTTTCAATGTAAGGATCGTGACCGTATGATAATGAGATGTGTCTAAGATGGCTTGTGATGAGACTTATTGACTTTATTGTGAAATTTTTTTAATTCCGCACTACTTTTCATACATATGTTATGAATGAATGCTAAGAGGCTTGTATAAGACCTCTTCGAGGTTGAATACATCAGTTATGACTAGGGGGTTTCTCGGGTTGTCACACATATAACGAAAAATGGAACATAGATAACTTTCATATTCAAAAACATATTTATAGTTGCCAAAAATGTGTTACGAATGACCATTATCCGTAATAAGTTAGGTCCACTCGACGATCCACCCTTTGGTTAGTTCCATCACCTTTTTGCTTTGTACTTAAGCATCTTCAAGTTCTGTAACTTTGGGCGATCTAGCACTGCATCGGAACCATTCGGCGACACATCGACTGCTCATTTCAAACACCAACTTGATTTTCTCCTTCATGCCTTGGCACACTAGAACTTTAGGCGAGATCATGGCCATTCAGAGACACGCCCAATGGGTTAGGCGATCATCAAACCTTCTTTTCTTCGTTCTTTCAGCTTCCTTGCTCCTTTTTTCTCATTAGTGTCCATGTTTTGTTCCTCAATCCAAATACATGAAAATAAAGGATTTACATTAGTTATTGGCAAAAAACATGCATTTGAGGACACTAAATTTATTAAAATGAATCCCTAACTGAGTCCGAATTGTGGACTCATTAAAATCATTACACAAGGCATTGACACCAATGTCAAACAAGACTCTACACTTTTTCTTGTGTGCAATGTTCATCACAAGAGATTCATTTGATACTTGAATAGTCACAACGCGATGCAAGAACTTCACATATTTTCTATGCAACTTCAGTTGGCCTCATCGTAGCCGCAAATTCATTTATGTTCAATTTTGAGCACTACCCGAGTACTCAATTTAGATCAAGACCGATACTTAAATTTGCAAGATAAAAACCAATTCAAGATCAAGCAAAGGAGGAAATTTTTTTCGAAAAAGTCCAAAAATCATTTAGAATTTTAGAAAAGGATCCACAAGCTCAATCATCCACAAAAACGGTGCAAAATGCAATTTATAGCTCAAAATCCCAAATAAAATTAAATAAACAAAAGTCACAAAAGGTGGGCCTCACCCCACCTCAAATAAATACCATTTTTACTCAAATGCAAACAAAATAATATCCACAAGCCAATAAAAGAAAAGCAGAGAGAGAGGTAAAACGGGTTTATGTCTAACAGTTGCTCCGTATGTCGGGGCCTCTGTACCCGGAGTAGTGCTCAAAACTTGGGCATCAGTGCCTAGAGTCACCTCAGAAGAACAAACTCCACTGGACCCACCCATAGATGTCTCATTCAATGATGTATGGATCCCAGCTGCACAACCGCCTCTTCAAGATTCGACAAATCTCCATATATGCTCTCCTCCCATATCTCTATCAGCTCCTGATCGATCTCTACCTCTGACTCATCAACTGTTGTAAAATCCATATGCACATCTCCGGTAGTATTCGGAGGAATCTCTGAAGTCACAGGAGTGTCCACATCATTAGTGAACTCTAGAAATGAAGTTGACGTCACTAAACTTTAGATATTCTACGTCCTTCCTTAAATCTAATACTTCGACTTTCAAAGTTGTAACCTTAGAGGTCTCCCCATCTCTTCTCTCTCAATCCTCAATTCTCGCAGCGAGAGTGTCAATGAAAGTCCTAAGGGGAGTTAGTGCAGCAAGAATTGTGCTCTCAATTACTCCATGAGACTACAACCTTTAGCCGGGTGGCTCTCATATCAGCTGAATAGGACAGGGGCCCCATCTCCAAGATCATTGCTTGGGTAATCCTGGTAGGCTGGGCAGAGATGGAGGCACCCAGAGCCTGTGCAGAAGAAGATTTGGAGTAGATATACCTGAAGGCCCGGATGCTAAAGTAGGAAAAGATGCCTCTGTAGGTATAGAATCTACGTTCATATCTGGAGAAGTATCTGCCGGAGCTTCTCTCTTCCTATCAGCCTCTTCTCATGTGTAATCGGCCTCAATACACAAAATATAAGTGGAAGAAGAAAGGGTAATCTCAATAACTCTCGTACCATCCTGGGGTACTCCAACACACTGGCACAACTCCGTAATCAAAACCGGGAATGGCTAGGAGGTCTGACTCTTCTTAGTCCACATTGACATCTCTTTCTCTATGAGGAGTCCAAGGTTGATTCTCCTCCGTGATATGGACTTATTTTGCAATGGCATTATGGTGCTTCTAATGAAGTCAAACCAGAACCCAACAGAATACTTCTCTCCTCTGTGGTACCTTGATTCTATCTAACTCGGGGTAGTATCGAAAATCAACGAAGCCAACCAGCCCTTCAAGTCATCCAAGGACTGCGTAACTAACAAACCCTTATATTCCTATGTAGCTCCAACACCCCCAGCCAAGTACAATATAGATGTAATCGCTATTGCATCCAACTTCTTTACACCGGTCCATGACCAACATAACCGGAACTCGTTGGCCTTCTTCTTGTTCTTCAAAACAAATTCACCATACGCTGAATAGAACTCCTGGATCTATGAAGGAATATAGGGCCCTCGAGGTCTGGTGAACTTCTCAAAGTGGTAAAAATGGAGGGTATCCCTCACCGCGAAGTATCTACCCTCAAGGCCCTCTATAGACAATAGTTTCTCCTCGAGTATAGTTCGCAAGCCCTCACCCTTCTACCTATTGAGAATCCTGGGAGGAGGGGCTATTGGTGGCAATGGAGCCACAGAAGGTACCGAAGCTGTCACTGAGTCTGCTGGGTAGAAATTGGAAGGACTCTAGTTGAGTCAGGGAGAGATCTAGCAAGGATCTCAGCCTGCCGGGACTGTCAGGGTTGGTCATCGTCCATCTCAAATAGAACAACCCGGGAGTCAACATCCACACTTTCGACTGTTCGCCTCTTGCCTCTGCTCTGACCTGCAGTTGGAGGATCTTTCTATCCCTTTTTGGGTCTATTTGATCCCCCTTCGTTATTCTTAATACATGTGCTCTTTTACTGGGTGGCATGTTGATGATAGTCCTTCACATATCTCCAAAACATCAAGAAAAGTTAGAAATAATTCAACCAAATGCATAAAAAATAGTTGCAGACAGACTCACTAATACGATCGACAAGTAACTAAATCACTTTGGCGAGCTAGATCCAGCTCACCGAAAAGATTGGCTCAAAATTCTTAGAAATTTTGGGCATGTCGGTAATGTAACAGACTTGTGGTGAATTGGTGACAACATTCACCGAACAAGGATTATCCCACCGAAAGCTACTGTGTAACTACGGTTCAGGGGTGCAGACTCAAGAATGACTTTCGGTGAGTCGTTGAATGCATTCAAAAAACTCAGGCTTCTCGCCAAAATTTATAGAACCAAACTTCACATTTAGCATGAAATGAAAGGTTAGATGGGGAACTTCGCCGAACCACCGAGTGGTTCAGCGAGCTCGACCCAGCTCGCCAAACGACCTAATATGCCTACTTTCAACCAAACTTCTCAAATTCAACCCCACAACCCGTGGAAAAAAATTAAAACACACATTCTTCTAATTAAGCTCAGACCCAATACAGCCATGCTCCCGAGATACTCAACTTCTCCCGATTTGGCCAAATTTGGCCATTGGATGACTTTTGCCATTGATAATGACATCAACCACTCTATCATTAGAAAAAATTCATCATTTGGCACAAATACGGGCTACTTGGACTTCACCCAACTAGACCCAACAACATCAAAGAACAACCTAACAAATTTTAACCAATTTTAAGGCACAAAATTACGAGAATTCAACAATACAAATATTATGTGTAAGATTATCGAATTAATACATGCACAGACATACACAATTAAGATCAGAGAGGCCCAACACACATCACTAAGATCAAATTACTAACAAATGAGTACCAATTGCTAAAAATAAACTCGGGGTTTGGAAAACCAATCTTAGATGATGAATAGTAAAGATTGAAATGATAGACAGAAAGGTAATCCACTCCCAACAAACAATCAACAACTCAAATATAATAAATGCAAGAAATATAGGAAATAATTTGCGAGTGTGAGTTTTGAAAGATAAAAAGTGAGGAAAAGTGAAAGAGTTTGAAAGTTTAAACCTTTGGCGTTTAAAAAACTGTCCAATTCTCGCCCATTCGGTGACATTAGTTTGATCACCGACCCACTAGGAGACATGCCGACTCGGCACTTACCTCGCTGAATTTCATAGGACCTCTAGTTAATATGATGATCCAAACGGTAACTATATTGTGATTGCTGACCTGGTCGGCTATTAACAAATTTCTCTTGGGCTTCCCGAATTTTATGAACTAAAATTTCAAATTATCTTGAGTCCAACGGTGGTCTAAGTTGATCTCGCCGACCTCTTCGGTGATGTTACACCAGGCTTTTAGCTCGCCAACCTGCACTTTTCAAACACTTTCCACACTATAACCTGCACACTCAACACACCATTATTTCAATCTTAAAAACAAAGCTAATAAAAACTTGGGTTGCCTCCCAAGCAATGCCTTAGTTAACATCGTGGCATGACACAAGTACACACTCAAACCTCATTCTTAGGGTTAGGTATAGTATCACTAGGAAAATCACCTTGTTGTCTCGAGTTCAAATGAGAAAAGATATGACCAATTTGGGTCTCCAACTGCTTGATTGATATATAATGGGAGGTAACCTTCTGGCTAAGGGTTGATACATCTTCCTTCATATCTTTCAAGATCTTTTGCGACTCTTAAACTTTATTGATGATATGACAAAGCATATCCTCCGACTGACCTCCCTCGGAATCCTTTGGCTTTTGGTGCTCATGGGGACGAACATATATATCCTTATCCTAATCTCTGTCTTTCCAAGTGGGGTTACTCTCACTCCATTCTCAATCACGATCCTTAAAACTTTCATCCATGTTCCAACCTTGGTTACTACCCTGCCTCGGGTAGTTTGAACGATAACCACCACCTTGGTTGGCTAGGAAATTCACCTCTTCATTGTACAAAGCCTCAAACTTTGCCTTATTAGGATTAGTACACCCGACACCCACATCATAGACACTTTGAGCACCATTTCCCATGACAATTATGGATTAAATGTCAAGTTGTGTCATGATCTTGTCCATGTTCTGGTCCCTGTCTTGGTATTTCTCCATATGTTCTTTGGTTAGTTTAAACATGAGAGGGGAGACTTGATCCTCGCGACTATACCTAGCCCGATTAGTGGTAGTCATGCCATCCAAAAGCTGAGCTTTTATCACATAAGGTTGATGCGTCAAACCTCCAGGAAAAATTGTCAGCAACACCCCTCTTTACCAAGTCAAGACTTCGGTAAAATTACCATAGCAACATGTTGTCAGGCAAGCCATGAGTTGGGAAATATAGCACCAACTCCTTGAACTGTAGCCAAGTTTCATGACCTGTATCGCCTTCTAGACGCTTGAAGCTCTGAATGTTGTCCCAAAGAATCATCATCTTTGAAGGAGGGAAAATTGCACTTAAAATGTGGTGACCAACTCCTTCCACGAAGTGATTGATTCAGGTGCCAATTCATCCAGCCACTTACACGTTTCTCCCATTAAAGAGAGCGGTAACAATTTTAGACGTACCGACTCTTAGGATTCTTCTTGAAAGAGAATTATCCGCGAACATCCACAAAATTCCTAATATGCTCATGGGGATTCTCATGATCCAGATCATCAAAAAACTCCTTCAATTGCAATAGCTCAAACATAGTGCTAGTAATATGGAGCACAACATTCCCTACAATAGGCGGAAAGCGAATGACACCAATTCCATCCATAAGATGGGGGTCAGTTAGCATTAGGCTCGTTGATATTGTTGAGGTTACTGATGTCATCTTTGTGGCCTACTTGGCTACCATTGCTGCAATTAAAATTCATACTTAATGTTTTAAAACACAAACAAGCAAAACAAAACTAAAATTAAGTAAGTTCAACTATGACTAACAAGAACAAAATCCAACTTAACTAAAAATTCTCAAATAACACCATTCCCCAGCAGCGGCACCATTTTGATTTCACATATCAGGACATTTCATCCAATTCAAAGTGCCAACGATTGTTAGTCAGTAATATAACCCAACTAAGTGAGTTGGGGTTGAATCCCACAAGGATTAGTACGCATCTGAGAATCAAGAGCCAAGAATTAATATGCTCAAGTAAACCATAGGAATAGATATTTACGAATAAAAATATACTTCAAATTAAGGGTGACTCAAGTGTCAAACAACATGGGATTTTAATTTCAACTATCAGTTACAACAGCAAACAAGACGAAAATACAAGTATAAAGACAGGTTCTTGGGATATGATTGGATTATGGGCTAAGGTAGACAAATGGGTGATTGCAATTAATAATAAATAGATGTAAATCAGTGAATAATCTAGACTTTAGTGGGGATAAACTTTCTCTCAAACAATTTACCCCGAATCAAGTTGGTTTCTCTCGAACACCAACTAGAAGCAAATAAGAACAACCTATGCTTTAGTCCGATCACTGAGCTCAATGTCTGGAAAAGGGGTTAGAATTCACTCTCTCTAGATGAACCCATGATAACCCAATACCCATAGACTATCAATTCAATAATCTTCGTTTTAAAACCTCTCTCGAGTAAGCCAAAAATATCAAGGTAGAGTTACATTTGCAACTACAACCCTTTAGATTAAGCCACAATAACTGAATGAAATCACATTTAAATGACATTTAAACTACCAATTAGCAATACCCAACAACTAAATAAACCTATCATCACATAATCACACCCTAATAATTTGGGGTTTGCTAGATAAAAAAATCATTACCAAATTGTGTTTCCATCAACTAGGTAAGATTAATTTCGTCTTAACAAAGGTGAAGGTTGAAGAATCTCAAAGACCCACTTCCAATTTCTCAAAAATGAAAATCTTCGAATCTTCAAAACTAAAGAAAAATTTGTCGCAATACTCCCAATTCTAAAACTCTAAAACTTAGATTGTAATATGATCGATAGATACAAAGATAGATTCAAAAATGTGTTGCATAGGACCATTCGGCACAGTAAGTCGGGATCACTGATCCACTCGGCGATTCACCTTTTGATCCATTTCATCGCCTTTTTGCTTTTTCCTTCAGCATCTTCAAGTTTTATAACTTAGGGCGATCTAGCACTGCATCGCAGAACCATTCGGCGACATGTCGACTACTCCTTTCTATTACCAACTTGATCTTCTCCTTTAGGTCTTGGAACACTAGAACTTTAAGCGAGATCATGGCCATTCGACGACTCGCCCAATGGGTTAAGCAATCATTAGTCCTTCTTTTCTTTGTTCTTTCAGCTGCCTTGTTCTTTTTTTTTTTTTTTTTGCTTATTAGTGTACATGCTTTGTTCCTTAATCCAAATACCTGAAAATCAAGGATTTACATCATTTATTGGCACAATATGAATACTAAATCTATTAAAATAAATCCCTTACTGAGTCCATATCGTGGACTCATCACTCCTCATAAAAAATATATTCATTCTAACTTTGTAACACCCCGTAATTCAATGATTGATATTAGATCCTCGTAAGTCGAATAATGATTTTTTAGACCCAAAATAAAACTAATAAACTTAATTAGGATGTTGTAAATTCATAACGTCAAGGGACGACCACGACGTCTGGAGACTAGTGAAATTGAGCTAGTGTGCCTTAGCATGTTTCAGGGGGTTTGAAGAGTCAGATTTAAGTCAAAATTGGTGAAAATCATGGGGACACATGTTAGAGTGTTTTTAGGATCAAAACGTCCAGGTACAACTCCCAAAGGACCACCCTAAGGGTCCTTGAGGAGGACCCATCCATTGTCCCTCAAAACCGCCATTTCGCGGTGTGCAACCATGAGACCAAACGACGAACCTTCATTTGAATGACGAGCCATCGTTGTGGCTTGTTGTTTGACACTTATAAAATACACCAAAGTCCCTAAAAATCCAGCCTCTGATCGAAACCACAGTTGACCAGCAGGGGACATGGTTGGATCGACGGGGCGTAGATGGGGGTTTGTCGATTGGGGGCTTGTTTCACTGTCCATTTTGGTCAAGGTTAGGCTAGTTAGTTAATTAGTTAATTAATTTAATAGGGGTTAAGGGGTGTTCAATTAAGTTAGTTAGAGACTATATAAGGGTTCCAACTCATTAAACTAACCTAAATCCTCTAAATTCCCAAAACTTGTTTAGCTCCAACTTCTCTCTACTTTCTCTCTCCCAAACTCAAACCTCCATTGAAGAAACACTAGAGCTTCAAGAAGGAGTCGAATTCACCAAGGAATCTAACCTGAATTCGTGGAAAATAATCACCAAGGTATGGTTTATTTCACTCTTGGGATTCATTTCCCCAAGGGTCCCTCCAAAAGATGATTTCTAAATTCCCCAAGACTAGGGTTTCAATCTATATGTGGGTCCTCTTTTAAAAATTAAATTGTGATTCAATTGTGATGAATTATGATCTTTTATTGTTGTTTAACTATGTAATTATGGTTAATTGTTGGTCATCACTTGAGATTTCCCCTTGGACCCTTGTTCTTCCCTATACTCGTTATACCTTGAAAGTTATGTGGTAATTGTGGAAAATGATGAGTTTATACAATGTGTAGAATGATAATTTCTATGTATTACTTATTTAATTTACCTTAATTATGTATTAGCTATGTGTTCTTGGTAATGGAAGTATGAAAATTTATGAAAGGGAAAGAAGGTATGTTGATTGGTTCTTTCTTGAATTCAATTATGCAAGGTGAGTTGCTTAGATAGTAATGATCCTATGTCTAATGTGTTGTTGTGGTGTTGATGATAAGTATTCCTCATTCTTAACCCTAGACACATGAGCTAATTATGGAATATGTATGCATGTTATGATATGATTATTATATGATTGAAAGTAGTTTCTTATGACTATAATCAAGTGTTGCGTAAAAGGTTTACTCACTTGTGAAGTGGTTTCTAAAGTGAAAGGATTGTTCTCACTTATGATACCTATGAGATAATATGAAAGGCTGTTCACATAGGGGTCTAGAAGAGACTAATGCAAACTTGTATGATGAACTAAGATAATTACTAAAGGGAATAAATGCTTAGAACCAAAAGGAATGTAAATGAGATAGAGGTCTCACGTTTAGTAAGTACGGCTTCTTACATGGGTCTCTTCACATTTAGCAAGTCCGGATTCTCAAGATATGTGTTGTTTCATGGTATGGGAACCCCCATGTTTAGTAAGTTAAGGTTTCTAGTAACAATCTCTTTGACCCTTAACTATGTGCCCACATAGGACTCTAGCTTAGTGGATCCACCTAGATAGCTATGTATGAAAGGTTACACCTTAGGCAAGTGTTAACTCGATCTTTTAGGTGTGGGAGTAGAACACGGGATTCCATGTAGCTCACATGGTCTAATGTCGATTGTTGCACTTCATTCCCTGATGAAAAAGTAAACGAACAAGTTAGGTGTATGAACTCTTATTAGGGCTTTCTTTAAGGTTTCTACATAGTGTGAGGGAGGGTATGTGACTTCTCTTACACATTGCACTTGTGGGATCCTAAGGGATTGGTTCTAGTAGTCTTTTTCTATGATTATGTTGGTTATGAATATATTGATATGTTATGAGTAATCTTTATGAAACAAGCAAGTCATGATGTGATAAGAGAGTGTGTTATATGTATGAAGTGGGTTGCTTAGTGTGATACGTAGCTTTGAATAGGGTTATGAGATTTTATTCTTGGCATTGCACAAGTGTTGCTTGAGTTGCTTACATGTTGGGTGGATGTTATGATTGAGTTTGGCTTATGATATTACTATATGTGCATGTTTAGTTAAATTTATAGAAAGCATGATTTTGACTAAATGTTCATGTTTCATACATTGATGATTTTTACGCATAAAAGTCATACTTAGTACGTGTGATGTACTAACCCATATTTCTCCCTTTTTCCCAAACAATGTAGGTTTAGTCCGTTGAGGAGTTTTAGGCCATTTGAAAGAAGACTTGAAAATCTTTCTCAAGTTTTTGGTGATTCCTCAATGTTCGAGGATGGGCCACTTATCTAGCTTAGTAGGATTGTTATGCCGAAAGACATTTGTTGTTTCCTTATTCTTGAGATTATTGTTGTAAGCCTATATGTGGCATATTGTACTTGTAAGCGTTATGCCCAAATGTTGTAATTCTCTTAAGATGGTTTATATGTGAGACGAAGTATTAGAATCCATAATTGGTGTTACGACCCGAGCGTAAACCCTAGAAGTTATGGTATCCTCAAATCGTCACACGGCGTACTCAACCTCTTGGAGGTCTTATGCAATCCCTTAGACATCTTTCATTGCATAATCGTAAAAATAGCTAGAAAATTTAAAACTTTTCATAGCACTTCATAATACATAGTAAGACTCTAAGTTTCTTTTCCATCTTAAACTCAACATTATTAAAGTAGATTAGGGACACTACCCTTATAACATAAAATATTAACTAGGCTAATACATAACTTAAAGAAATATCTTGAGATAGGCAACCCTTGAATCATTAGGGTCCCTTTACTTGAACTTGGGAGATCTATCCAATCTCTTGACTTAGAAGACATCCTTTAGAAATCACCACCTACATTTGTCATGTGGGAAGTCGGACTTACTAACGTGAAGGTTCTCTTTGTGGGAAGCCGGACTTACTAACGTGAAGCTCCCACTCTCATTTGTCACGTTCACTCGATGCTAAGCTTAAACTCCCTTTTTAAACATCATTAAGCCTTTAGATAACATTAGTTCATAAAGATTAGGCCTTAGGGACTTAGTCCTTCATAAGTCATATAGCTCAAAGGTATCTAAGATGAGAAGTTCTTTCATTATAGAACCTACATTATGTGAGAAACTCCTTTCACATAATCATATCATATTCATACTATAGTCTAGTTTAGAGTACAATTGAGTAATACTGATGTACCGTGGTTTCACGGTATTTTTAATGCTTTTTCCTTAAGTTTAGTGTGTGTCCAAAAGCCTTTTTGTATTGATTTTTATGTAAGTTTCTCCTTATTTTCAGGAAATCTGTCCAAAGATGAACACGGAAGTTTTCGAGCGAGAAATGCAGAAGATACCACCTATGGAGCTTATGACGGTCCGTCGAGTCTGTGTTGGTCCGTAGGTGGCATTGTAGTGAGGTGAGAAGCTGCTGAAGGAAGATGGGGAAGTCTGACATAGTGTGGGATTACAGAAGTCCATGACGGACCGTCATAGCCACGAAGGTCCGTCCTGCTGGTTCGTCGTAATGATCAGAAAGTAGTCCCAGTACCCAAATTCCAAGAAGTTAAAGTATTATGGAACGGAGACCCTCGACGGACCGTCATGCTTGGAACGGTCCATTATACCTGTTCGTTGAGGGTAATGAAGAAAGCAGCAGAAGAATTTCTGAAGTATGGGACGACGGAGGCCATGACGGCCCGTCGGGACCACTACGGTCCGTCACGAGGTCTGTCGACTCAGACGCGTTTGGACAGATTTTCAGTAATTAGAATCCTTCTTTTATTAGGTTTTTGTTTTTATTATAAATAGTTCTGAAAACCTCATTTTTGGAGTTAGACTTTTCAATAATTTTTAGTTCTCTTGTTCAAGTATTGAAGAATTAACTTCACTAATTGATACACTTTTTTCTGGAATTGATTGTTGGTGTTTTTGTTGATTAATCAAGTGAATTTCTGGATTTTATTCTTTCTCATTAAAGTAAGTGCATGAATTCTTATGTAAAATATATGAATAGTGTGATTATGACCATGGGTAACTAAACTCCATAACTAGGGTTTTGGGAACCATGGGTGAATAATGAGGTAAAATCTAACTAAAATAGCAAATCTAGAATAGTGTCTTGCATGTATTGATAATTCTTTTGTTTAGAAGTCTTTTTAACGGATGGCCAACGTTAGAACTCGCCTTAATGCTACTTGCCGGACCAAGGAGGTAGATAATAGGAAAAGAATTATCAACATAGATTTAGTGTATACTATCTAATAGGCTAGTATTGATTGGTACGAGGTAATAACTTAGTCAAATATCGAATACAATGCTTAATATGAGGTAAAGGTAAGGGTTAGTATAGCAACACACGTAGCCGGACCAAGGTGCGGAGTGAAATTTTCTAGATGCCGGACCAAGGATATAGAGATACATAACTTATCACTTTACATGCAAGATACTAGGAAAGAATTGTTATAGTTAGAATTATCAAGTTGGGAACCTGTGGGGAACACTTAAGCCCTAGTTACTTTTATTAATTGATTAAGCTCCGAGATTTGAATCTATTAGTAGTTTAATTTAATTTAGTTAATTATTTTTATTAATTTAGAAACAAAAACCCCCCTTTTTTGTCTTTTGTTTTCTAGGGAAAAAGTTGACTAAATAATAGTAATAATAGAATAAAGTTAAGTCTGAACTATTTTTCTCGTGGGATCGATCCCAACCTCATTAGTTGGGTTCTTTACTTGATACGACCGCTTTACTTCTTATTTGAGAAGTAAGTTTGAGCGTATCAAATACATTTCAAGAGATTCACTTATTCATTAGACTACGATTAACATACTTCATTCATACATGCATGTGTGTCTATACATATATGTGAGATCTACCTTCACATAAACACCTTTAGGCACACATGTTCATAACTTCATTAATCATATACTTTACATGCATAGAAATAGGTAACTATGCATAGCAGAACTATCCTTTACTTAGTCATCATGAATCTACCCTACTCATAGATATGCATGAAGTGTGTGTGTACATCTGTCAACATTATCACACAACGGCTATCACAGAGCATTGAGGAAGCCACCCTCTAAAGATCACAACACATGTAGAACATTCTTTCCAGTCTTGAGTCAAAAACCTCTAGAGTATTTAAGACTATAGACTATACACACTCACATTATATCATAAGAGGCAAATACATATTTAACAATAGAATAGAAGACTCCTAGCATACTTTGATTACACATTCATATAGGGTTCATATAGGTAAGGGTCATGTTATAAGGATATTATTCATCATTAGCCATATAGACCACCCTAACCCTAACATAATCATAACACATATACACATAACATCATCCCCACATCTAAATCATGCAACTAGTGTGGAAGGTTATTGATATACTTCACATAACATCAATTCACTTGGAACATGACATTTAAATCAAGGCTAAATCCTTCAACTTCCTAATAATGAAAATCATCATAATAATTCATATTATATCTAATGCCTTCCATGATCATAACTCATAAACATGTACAAGAATTTAAACACCGATACCATAAGTGGACCATACCAATCAACACAATTCAATATACATTCTAAGATAAGTAGAGTAAATAGGTCAACTTACTGAATCCCCAAGATAATGATCATCTTTGATCATTCCTCCACAATTTATATTCAATTGATATACATATTAATAGAAATAAGTTATTCAATACAATCTAATCACAATTCTATAAACATGAAATCAAGATCACAAGACCAACATTATAGGCCAATTTGAGAAATTAGGAGGATCATGGGTTCTTCATAAAATTGGATTGAAATTAATAATTAAAACAACAATTAAACATAAATCCATCATTAAAATGACTTTGAAATCAATTTGACAATGAACCATGGATAGATTGAAAATTGGGAATTTTGGTCTTTAAATCACTTTTGAAAATCATTGATTGAACTCCTTAGATGGAAGATTGACTAAGGATCAACGATTATCATACCTTATTGATTAAATACCCATGAAAAATTTGAGAAGAAACCATAGAAATCCAGCCCCTATCTTGAACTTGAGTTTTGGTCTCCAATGGAGGTTTTGGGGTTTTCGAAGAGAATAAGATTTTGGGATTTTTGATTTTCTTATTGGGTGTTAGGGCTTTGACTTGGTAAGGGGTTTAATAGGTCATAAAATTTTATAACCGTCACCCGAAGTTACCAAAATACCCCCATACTTATTTGACACTTTTAGATAAGTCTAACTTAACTTCAATTTTCGGAATTATAGTCGAGGAGCAAGTCCGCGACATGGAGCTGTTCCCGCATGATTTTTGGAAATAGATTTTTGAACAGGGGATTCTGTGTTGTGTCCATCAAACAGACCAAAATTTTGGCCATGGGAGACCCTAGTCCGCGACGCTGACCAACTTCATCTATGAACAAGCTTTGAAAAGGTTAAAGTTGCTAAATAGCAGGACCATAGGCCTAAAATAAGCCAGGGACCCTTTACTGAACCCCAACCAGCCTATGAAAATGCTGCATTGGCCATTTAGGGTGGTGGCCTAACTGTTAAAGGATTCCAAGAAGCTGAGGGTCCTGGATGATTCCCTAAAGGAGTTGTAAAGACCTAGACAAACCATTTAAGGGTTCTTCTATGACGCCCATCAACTTTCAAGTAGGGCTATTCAGATCTTTCCCTTGTGTGTTAGGTACCTAAGTTATGTCGTTTTAAGCCTTATATAGAGCCCTATATAAGTGAATTAAGTCCTAAAACTACTCATTCTAAATCATTCACCTAAATTCCCATTTCGCTTCAAGTTCATCCAAAAAATTCTCTCTTTAAAGATAAGGAAGAAAAAGCTAGGGTTTCACTTCAAGATTCTCAATTCACCATAGATTTTGTTCATTGATTAATAAGGTATGTTAGTATTCACCTATGGATTCATTTCCTTCATGGGTGTCACATTCCGAACTCAAGGGGTGCAATTGGCTCCTAATGAAAGAACAAAGGCCCGAGCCAAGCCTATTGAACCATTGACTATTAGTGCATGGCAGCCACACTCAATCAAGAAAACAAACAAGTATATTTCAGCTTAAAAGTAAGCCCTCGGCTAGCAAGGCCACTGTCAACAGATCGATAAAAAATACAGATACTCCTAAGAATTCATATACAGAAATAGCCAAGTAGCACAAAATTCCTGATTGGGCCGTCGAGGTCACCATGATCTCAATACAGAAACTGAAGGCAGGTATATATCAAGACAATACATTAAACATCTAAGAAGCTTCAACAAACCAACAAACTAGGACATAATTGCCATAACGTAGCTATACACCCCAAACACTAGTCTTCAAGCCTCTAAGAGTATTAAATATTTGAGGGACAAGCCTCAGCCTACCCATAAAAACATATATAACGAAAGCTAAATAACCTCCCAACTTTGGCAGCTCCAGAGTAAAGGGGCTAGACAATTGGAGATAAGTCTATATTGTTGCAAATGAGGTCCATTGGGTATCTATCGGGACCTGCACGCATGATGTAGTACCCCCAGGAAAATAGGGCATCAGTACGAAATAATATACCGACTATAGAAGGCAATAGACTATTAGTATGTATCTTAACACACCGAGAGTAATCCTATGAATAAATCAAGGATAAGATGAGTGTACTAACCTGCTCCTACATCTAAAAATATCAAAAACAATAAAACAATAACCTAACAAAGCCCCCATAAGTTTTGCAGGTACAAACAACACCCAAGACCACCTACTTAGGCCACATAAGCCCCGAAGATCCCAATCAATATATATACCCCTATCGGTAGTCCCCTAGCCTCGTAGTCAGTCACATAGACCTATTAGGAATTATTATAGATCTTAGGAAGCAGATAGCTCTTTTAGGCATCAATATAGCTTATAGAAAACTCATAGCTCTTTTAGGCAACAACATGGCCCTGTAGGCAGCACATGGCCTTCTTAGGCGTCAATATAGCCCCATAGGCAACTCATAACCCTTCTAGGCATCAATATAGACCCGTAGGAAATTCATAGCCCTTCAAGGCATCAATATAGACCCGTAGGTATAACATAGCCCTTCTACGCATAGATCACATTCCTGCAGCTAACCACAATTGCCCCAAGGGCTACAATAACAATCCAATAGGCTAAAAGTGAGCAATTTAGCTATAAGCAACCTATACAAACACACTCTAACTCGTGTACTACATAGGTACGCTACTAACTGAATAAGAATCCCGACAAGACAGGATTATATCAACTCGAGCAACGAACAATCAACAATAGTGGAAACAAGGATAACAACCCAATTACATTACTCCTAAGCTATAAGGAAATATGTCATAAGAAGGGAATAGCCTTAACATAACCTTTTCGTTGAATTCACATGGCCTAATGAATTTTACTCACAACCCCCTCAATACTACAACAAGAAAGGACCATAATCAAAAGACAAGAATAGGGATACCACGATAATCCGATAAAAGATATGAATTTTTGTCATAAATTGCTATTTGCAGCTTACTAAAGACAAAATAGATGAAAGAAAGGTCTTACCTTGACCTTATGTTTGTCATACATCTCAAAACTTTCAAATATGTCCAAACCCTTGTTGTTCCAACACCAAATTATGATATGCTACGAGATTGATAAAAAAAAATTATACCATGTTAATGAGATAATGGATATAGATAGTGATCAAATCTAACAATATAATCCAATCCAAATAAAATTCATTAACATAAAATCATATTTACAAAGACCCACATATAGGCCAATTTCGAGAATTAGGACGATCATGGATTATTTAATAAATTCCATAGGAAATCATCATAAAAACACTAATGCATAATTTATTCATCACTGGAATGACTTAGAAAATTGTTTGACAAGGAAACCATGCTTCGATTGGAAATTGGGAAATTTGATCATAGAAACGCTTTGAAAAATCTTTGATAGAATTCCTTGAATGGAAGGTTATTCAAGAATGAAGGGTTACTATACCTTATTTATTTAAGACGCATGAAAATTGGAGAATAAATCAGTGAGAACCCATCTCTTAGCTTGATCTCGAGCTTGGCCTCCGATGGAGTTTCAAGAGAATATATTTTGGGAGGGAAAGGTTCTGCTTTAAAGAATGAATTCAAATTTTGGGGTTTCCATGATTTAACCCACTTAAAATACCCTAAAATAGGTAGAATAACCGTTTACAACAAATCCCCAAAGTACCAAAAACACCCCTACACTTAAAATTGAACTTTTAGAAATGTCCAACTTGACTTTTAAACGATGCAACCAAATTCAGGCAGCCACTGCGCGCCGCGCAGGCACCTCCCAGATTTGTTACTCGAAACCATTTTGAGGCAAAGGGATAAGTGACAATCTCGTGATGCGAGGCCAATTTTTTGCCTTTGAGAGGCAGGCGCGCGACGCGCCACCGTCCCTAAAAGTTGCTGGTCACGCTGCCCATGACAGCTTTCTTGGCCAACGTAAGGGTCCCCCTCAAGGACCCTTAGGGTGGTCCTTGGGGAGTCGTACCCAAATGTTTTGAATCTAAACATAATCATTAAGACACTAGGTTCACCTCCACTTATTTTAGACTCCAAACGACACACCGAAACTAGGAAAACATACTAGAACACACGACCACACAAAAGACTAGTTTCCGGACGTCTTGGTCGTCCCTTGAAGTTTGACTTCCACTATTTAAAACTGAACTCAAAGGTTGTATTTCATTATTTTAACAAGTTATTTACTCGTAAAACTCATATGAGGCTCTAGTTCATTCTATTTCATTTCGAGGGTCATTACAATGCCTAAGACTACCAATTCAAGATACATCAATCAACATTACTTTCATTTACACAACAACAGGATGCCTAAGCCTACCAATTCAAGATGTACATTATATTGAAAAAAACCTTCACATTCTATCATTATGATCATTCATGAGTGTTAATTGAGAACAAGCTTTCAATACTAACACAAGTACATTCTATTCATGATCATAATGCTTTTATTGAAACCACATCCATATACTTCTTATCATGTTCATACATAAATCCTTCATGAAATTGCCCTCCAAGGCTATGAATCAATCTCAATCCAAACCATTAAAACACTACATTACATGAGGGGAATATCATAATTCAATAACTTATTCAATATAGACATAAACAATTCCACATGCATCCTTGATCATTCGATCCAAATCACAACACATAATTTAGTTCTTTGGGGGAATCATGGAATCATAGAGGAAATTCATCATAATTCATCACTAATTCAGTAACTCATTCAGAATTCATCAAATATAAATCTTTGAAAACATTTTGTAAAACCCATGCTTAGATTGAAACTCTAGCTTTTTGGGGAATTTTGGAAACTTGAAATCATCTTTTGAAAGGGCCCCTTGAATGAACTTTAATCAAGGATGAAGACTACCATTGCTCTATTGATGAAACTCCATGAAAATTTGGTGAGAAAGGTGAAATTTTGAGCTTCAATCCTTGACTCCTTCTTCTCTAGTGGTGGTTTGTAGAGATAGAACATTTGGAGAGGAGGGTAGTTTCTAATTTTGTGTTTTGAGAATAATGAATTGAAAAAGGATGTTCGCCAGTTTTAAAAGCCTTAAATAACTCCAATAATCAAAATAAACCATCCCCAACCCATAACCAATTAATTAGAAATTTACCATTTAACCTCTCACTTGGCCGAGCTTGGGCAAATTGCTCAGGTGAGACTCACGCCCTAGACGGTAATAGATGTAAAGTGAATTATTATTATGATGAATATGAGTATGAATGTGTTCCATGAAGGTTATGTTTGCAGTCCTTAATGTCAATATCATGATTAAGGTGTATTGATAATGTAAAATATAATGTGTATGAGAATGTTAGGGCAAGGTAAGGTTTACATGCTTGATTGTGATAAGTACTAGTGTAGAATGACCCCTACCTATAGGATCCCTATGTGAATGTGTGATCTTATACATGTTAGGAGTTATCTATTCAAATGTTGAACGTGCTCTTATCTTCAATGATGGAATGTGAGTGTGTGGTCAATAATCCCTAAAATGCTCTATATGTGAGTTATTCATGATTTAAGGGATATGGTGAATGTGTTGTGATCCTTGAAGGAAAGTTTCCCTCAATACCAATGTGGTTGTTATTGTGTCATTATAAGGACCAATATGTACACACATACAAACCTCATGCATAATTATGAGTATGGTATATTTAGGGTAATGATTGAAAGAATAATTCGCATATGCACCTTTATATCTTCTTATGCATGAAAAGTATATGACCAGTGAAGTATGAACATGTGTTGTCTAAAAGGTGTTTATGTGAAAGACTTTTTCTCATGTATGTATACACACATGTATGTATGAATGAATAAGGTTTATGATGATCCAGTGAAAGTGAGTCTCTTGAAAGGTTTCTCAATTGAACTCTAAACTAGACTATGTTATGAATATGATATGATTATGTGAAGGACATTCTCACATAATTGTAGGTTATATGATGAAAGTTCATTCTCATCTTAGCAACCCTTGATATATATGATGTATGAGGGAAATAAGTCCCTAAAGCATACTTTATGAACAAATGTTAAATAAAGGCTTAAGATATTTAAAAAGAGAGTTTGAGCTTAGCACCGAGTGAACATGAAATATGAGAATGGGAGCTTCACGTCTAGCGAGTCTGGCTTCCCATAAAAGAACCTTCACTTTTAGCAAGTCGGGTTCCCAACATAGATGTTGTCTCATGAGATGAAAACCTCCAAATCTAGCAAGTCAAGGTTTCTAGCAACCTTCTTGTTACATAACTACGTGCCCCCGTAGGTCTTAGATTAGTAGATCCACTAGATAGAGATTATATATCAAGGTCCTACCTCGACAAGTAGTACCCTCTCTTTTCGGTGTGAGAGTAGAACACCGAATTCCATGTAGCTCACATGGTTTATGTCGGTTATGGCTATGTCTCCAAAAGTTAAGAAACGAACTAAGATAAGAATATGAACTCTATTCATGATTCCTTGAGAAGTTTACTTAGTATAGGTAGGACTATGGACCCTACCCATGCATTGCACAAGTGGACTTTAAGAAAAGATAGGATTAGAGTCTCTTATGAAAGAAAGACTTATGTTTATGTATGATTAGTATGAATGCATGCGAAAGTTGACTTTGCTTATGTCAAGATATGAAGTATGATTATGTATATGAATTACATTTATGACTTCTTAACGGGTTTGCTTAGTATCTGTAGAGGAATGTGACTCCATGTATACATTGCACAAGTGAACTTGTGAAGGGGTTGTGAGGGTGGTTTACCTATGATATTAACTATTATGACTAAGAGGTAATGAATGAAGGAGTTCTTATGTGAACATTAATGAAGTATGTTTGTCTTATGTCTAATGATAAATGATCATGTTGTGACTTGTTGAATATGATGTGCCTAGTCTAGGGTGGCTTCCTAGGATCACTTGGTATGAGTAGTATTGTCGGATGCTACTTGCACATTACACTAGTGTAACTTAGGGGTTGACTTAGGTGATGGTTCTCATGTGAAGATTATGCCTTATGATGTGCTTATGACTTTATGAATATATGTGGTTGGGTTGATGAAACCTATATGAAAGTTCATCTTTGGTGACCTTAAGGTGATACATTGTACTACGTATTACTTAAGGGTTGCTTAAGGAAAGGACATAAGATAAAAAGGAAGGTAATGTATGGTGTGTATTGAATATACCTCAATGGTGATAAATGGATTCCATGTGTATGATGATGTATGTGGTCTATGTTGTGCCTATTGTATCAAGGTTCATGAAGTTTTCTAAAAAGGCATGTTGCATGGTTTCCAACCAAATTTCCCTTTTAAAGAATGTTTTGCATGGTTATCATACTTAGTGCATTCTTGTACTAACACCATTCTTCTTCATCTTTTACACAAGTGTAGGTGGTGGTAACTTATGGAACTTTCCTAGAATGAACAGTTTGAATTATTATTCCCAAGTTCGGGTGTGTCCTAAGAGATTCAAGGATCTTTATGTCAAGAGTTTTCTTTAAGTTCATGTACTAGATAGTAGTTGTTCTCGTATTATAAGGGTCGTGTCCCTATTGTATTGTAGTAGTGTTGTAAGATGGCCACATCAAGAATTAGTACTTCCATTTTTAAAAAGGTTCTAAATGAGATGACTTTAAGTCTTGTGTTATGGTATGAAAAAGTTTTTAATTTTCCACTATTTCATGTCTATGTAATGAAAGATGTCTAAGGGCTTGTATAAGACCTTCGAGAGGTCGAGTACTCCGTGTTACGACTAGGGGATGCTCCCGGATCGTTACATGCATCCTTTTCTTGTATAAATTAAAGTATTGATGATTGTTGTACCTTGAATTTGTAGGCTTAGGCATCCTCTTCTTGTGTAATGAATGTGTCTTGACTTAATGAATATGAATCGATAAGTCTATGACATTCCTATCATAAATGAAGTGATGTAATGTCGACTCTTGAATTGATAGGCCAAGGGCATTTCTTTCATAATGAGTCAATGGAATAATGTCCCATAAATTAATAGGACAATGATATTCCTTTCATGTGTATAATAATGTAATGATGAATCTTGAATCGATAGGCCAATGGCATTCCTTTCATGAGGATTCCATGATATTCCATGAGCTAACCTAATAATGTACCATGAATCGATAGTCCAATAATATTCCTTTCGTGTGTATAATGATGTACTTTGGGTCGATAGGCCAATGGCATTATTGTCAAGTACAATAACGTAATGTGCATGATCTACTCTATGGGAATGTAGGCTAAGTACCGAGTGGATATGGTAAGATGGAAGCTCTCCCTATGTTAGGTCGGGTTTCGATGAACGTACTTCTTATTCCATAATCATGTGCCCACAGAGGTTATGAGCTAGTGGATCCACCTAGGCTAAAATGTTACCGGTTCTACCTAAGGCAAGTAGACCACCTCTTTACGGTGTGGGGGCAAGACACGGGACTCCATGTTAAGCTCACCATTATTTCCATAATTTGAGATACATGCTATGGTCACTTGAGAGGTTCTATGAAGTGTGGATGGTAGTATGAGATGTCATTCATGCATTGCACGAGTAGGATTTGAGAGAACTATGGTGTGATTCTCCAATGTCTTATTGTCTAACGAACGAATGTGATCTTAATGAATCTAATGAAGAATGTTGACTTAAATGCTTAATGTAATGAGTATGCCTTACTTGGATTGTATTAAGATTTACTTCCTTGTCATGACTTATAAAATGTTTATGTTCCTTATGTATGATTATTGTCTATAGATGAAAAGGAAGAATGATAAGTTCACGTTGGAAAGCCTCAAAGTGGTACTTAGTATGGATGGTGGTATGGGACACTATTTATACATTGCACAAGTATAGCTTGGGATTACTTAAGGTGAATGTTCTAATGTGATTAAATGACTTGTATGTTAGTTATGTTTGTATGTTATGCCTCTTATACTTATGTTCATGATGTTTCTCAAAATTGACATATAGCATGAACCCATGCATAACCCTATGTTTTCTAAGCAATAGTTGATATAATGTGGGTCTTGAACCATGAAAGATGAATTTATGAAAATATGCATGTCCTCTCTTTATGAAATAGATGTAAATGAATTTGAAGGTGCATTGACTTTGAATACATGATGAAGCTTATGAATTATTGAAAAGAATGCATGTTCATAAAAGTATATTTATGACTGAAGAAAGCTTATAGATGAGATTGTCAATGTTCTATGAAGCTTGACCAAACGACATGAATGACATCTAAATTGCTCTCAACACTTTTCGGGTTATTTTTCTAAATTAGGTATTAATTAGTATGGTATCCGGATATGCCATCAATTGGTTAGAGGACTACAATTTCAAAACTAATTCTATTAGTATGAGGGGCATATCTAGCATGAAGTGAATGACAATGGGCCTTAAAAGCTATTATGAAAGATCATGGACGGTGAAAAGTTTTTAACACAGAGCCTAAGGAGTTATTCTATGATAAGACAAGTGGAGAGTACCCAAGTCTTTTAAAGATAAGACAAGTTAAGATTAATAATTACTTTGTGGGATTTATGCTTTGTACTTAGAGGATATTGAGATGAATGTTTTTCATGTTGAGGTCAGGTTTCTAGTAGCAATCTCATTATCCCTTACCTATGTGTCCCCAATGGTCTAGATACACATTAGCTAGTGGATCCACTTTATCTCATATTCATGGTTCTACCTTCGAAAGTAGGGCAACCCTTTTCAATGTGAGAGACATCGAGGATCATGTTATAGCTCACATGGTCTTTATATCGATTAAGGCTAATTTTCACAATAATAATGAACTAACGTTACTTCAAGAAGCATTTCACATGTGTCTAAAGACTGTTTTACTTGCATTGATCATGATTACGTTTTATGTTTTCTAACCCTTTTTATCTTATGTCTTAACTTGGTCTTCGCATATCACAAAAATGTCATTTTTAGCATGATTTGATTTTTTTATGCATGACAATCATATTTAGTGCATTTTTTACCAACACATACTATTGGCTACATTTCCCCAAATGTAGGGTCCGACAATTCCAATTCACAACTCCGTGGCTAGATATCTTAGTAGTTGAAGACTAAAGATTTGTGAGGCCTTATGCTTTGAGAACCAAACCTTTATTTCATTATGTATTTTCATTTTAGTTTTAAACTAAATATACGTGCTACGCCAGGTAAACTCTTATGTACTAGATGACTTTGAGACAATGTTTAGATTTTTCGATTTTCTTTATAAAACTTTCATATGTTGAAATTGTCTTTTTTTAATTTTTTAAACTCTATCATCTTGTATGATGTATGATAAGTGGCTTATATGGGACTTTTCGGGGTCATGTATGCCATGTTACTCTTAGGATCACCCACAACATTAATTTTTTGAACTCTATTTTTTTCTTATAATTATTTTATAGGTTCAAGAAAAAAGAATTTTGAGGCATTTTTCAAATATCAAATTTTGATACTCCCTCCGTTTCCAAAAGAATGACCTCCTTTCCTTTTTAGTATGTTTAAAAAAGAATGACTTTTTTCTTTTTACGGTAACAACTTTCCACGTGGCATATTTAAGGCCACAAGATCAAAGGGCAATTTTGTACATTTGACCTAACTTTAATTTAAGACCACAAGATTCAAAGTCTTTTTTATACTCTTAAACTCCGTGCCAAGTCAAACTAGGTTATTCTTTGTGAAATGGGAGTAATAAAAACTGATATTATTTCCCATTTTGAATAATTGTGGTCATCAAACTGCAAATAAAAGAGATCAGTTGATAGTTGAAGAGTCCAATTTTTTTTTAAAAAAAACAATTGAAATGTGAGAGTAGTTGAGCATTAGTAAGGGAGGTTTCAATTTGTGAAATTGAATACTATCGTGCCCTTTAATTCTCATTTACTTATATATACATACAGTAATAATATATGTCAACATTTTTGGGATTTTTAAAAAATGGTGACAATAAGGTTTCAAGATAAATGGGTGGTGACATAAGTCTTAAGTATTGGGTGTAGGTGAAAATTATGTGATTAATGATTAAGGGTTGTGGAGTTGTCCTCAAGTTTATAAGTTGACATTTTGGTCCACTTAATTAAATGAAGGGTAAAAGGGTAATTTCACAATAATTTAACCAACTTTCGTGGGAATTAAATGAGGGGTAAAAGGGTAAATTGACTAAACCAAACCTAATTTAACCAATTTTGGTGGGAAATATCGATCCAAAAAGGGAAATAAAAGATTCCCCTCCCCCCGCCTCCAGCCGTCATATTCTTCCTCTTTTTCTTCTTATTCTTCTTCGTCTTCTTCTTCTTCTACTGTCGTCTTTGCTTGTTTGCTTGCCTTTGTTCCCGCTCTCTTCATTTTCTTTTTCTTGTTCTTCTTTTCGTATATTGTGTGTCTTGGCTCCTAGTGCTTGAATTAGATTACCTAATCTGTAATTTGTGGACCAAATTTCATTTTATTTCGATTGGAATTCCTTCATAAGCGATTGGGTCACACACCATTGTTTCTGGTATGTAAAATTAATAGTTATTTGAAATCAATTCATTATCATCTGATCTGGGTACCTGTAATTTTTTTAATAATTTGCATTCGCGTTTACAACATATTGTTATATATGTTGCGATAGTTTACTATTATAAATTATTATAGTCATATGTAGCAACATAAATGTAATTTCAGTCGCAACAGAACAGTTATAATGCAGCAACATATGACTTACATTTCGCAACTGAAAAGCCATATGAGGCAACATATGATATAACATAAAAATGTTGTGATATGTGATTTGTCTGTCACAACAGAACAGTCATATGTAGCAATATATGAATTACATACCACAACAGAAAAACCATATGTGGTAACATATTATATAAAATAAAAATGTTGTCATATGTGATTTATTTTTCACAATATATGTAGCAACATATGACTTACATCTCGCCATAGAATAGTCATATGTTGCAACATATGATATAATATAAACATGTTACCACATGTGATTTATAGTCACAACATAACAGTCATACGTAGCAACATATATGTTACATTTCGCAATAGAAAATCCATAAGTTGCAACATATGATATAACATAAAAATGTTGCCACATGTGATTTATTTTTCACAACAGAACAGTCATATCTAGCAACATATGACTTACATCTCGCCACAGAATAGTCATATGTTGCGACATATACTTATTCTTCATAATTACAAATTGGTTTTTTAATTAATTTCTACAGGTACAATGTCATTATTTGTAGGGATTGATTATCGTGGTAATGGGTTGAGAAGTAAAGTCGATTCATATGGCGTTGGGAGGATAGTAAAATGAGGAGCCGGTTCAGTAGGGATGTATGTCGAAAGAAATATTTTGTATGATGATTTATTCAATTTAGTCATGCAAAATGTTGGATACAATTGTAAACCGCAAGATCTTGTTATGAGTTACATTCCCCATTTTTTTCATAATGAGAAGGTTTTACCTTTTAGAATAACTTATCAATCTAGTTTGCTTGTTTATTTGGGAGGATCAGAGAAACCGCCCATATTAAGAGTCAACGTGGAAGAAAATCCTATCGAAGAGGATCATAATGTAGACGAAGGGCAACAAGATATGTTTAATGAAGAATTTCATCCTGCGGACATGAATAATCCTGATAATAAAATTGGAATAGGTGAAGGTGAAGGTGGAGGTGGAGGTGGAGGTGGAGGTGAAGGTCAAGATAAAGGGCCGGACCTTGAGAGCAAGTTTTCTCCTACACCTTTAGTTGGCAGCAACAATCCATGTGCTTCTCAAACTTCACGTGTGAATAATGTTCGAGATGATGAAACAGGTTTTTATAAGGGAATGACATTCAAGAAAAAGCTAGAACTGGAAAATTTATTGAAAATTTCTTGCTTGAAAAGAGATTTAAGACTAAAAAAGGTGATCAAATCTCGTAATGTGTTTTCCTTTAAATGTCCATATCCGGATTGCAATTGGTGGCTGAGGGCTGTGAAATTTACAAGTAGTGAAAGGTTTGCCATTAGAATTTATGAAAAGTACCATACGTGTGGTTCAGAGCATTGTATAGGCCATAATCCCCACGCCACGGCAAAAGTCATAGGTAAGTACTTTGAAAATAGGTTTTCCAATGGTAAAGGCCCATCCACAAGAGACGTGTCAAATCAACTCCGCACAGAATTGGGTTGTAAGGTAAGCTATTGGAAGATTTATAAGGGCATGGAGCATGCTAAGTCTAATGTTATGGGAACACATGAGCAAGGGTATGCAGTGCTTAATGCGTACCGTTATATGCTTGAAGTTGCGAATCCAGGAAGCAAGATGGCATTGTCACTCGATGAAAATGGGAGGTTCCAGTACTTCTTTGTATCATATGCTGCCTGGATGATTGATTTTAAAGAAATGAGAAATGTAATAGTTGTTGATGGCACATTCCGAAGGAGCTAGTATGGAGGAGTTCTGCTATCGGCAATGGCACAAAATGCCGAGAATCATATATTTCGAGTGATTTTCTATGTCATAGACAAGGAATTTGATGCCTCGTATGAATATTTTTTTCAAAATATG
Source organism: Solanum pennellii (assembly GCF_001406875.1). NCBI lineage: Eukaryota > Viridiplantae > Streptophyta > Magnoliopsida > Solanales > Solanaceae > Solanum > Solanum pennellii. The sequence continues at coordinate 32,037,902 of NC_028645.1, forward strand.
AGAAGCTTTGTAAATGATACCGATGAGTTGTGCATTATCTTTGATAGGCATTCAAGCATTCGAAAGATGGTTTCGAGAATCTACCCTGCATCTCATTATGGTTGTTGCATAAGACACCTTGGGGAAAATATTCGAAATATCTTTCACAATTCGAAGGTAGTGTCCCATTTTTATAAAGCATCAAAGGCGTACGATATATGTGAGTTCAGTGACCATTTCAATCAAATAAAAGATTTGGTACAAAAGGCAGTTGAAGCTCTTGAACTCATTGGATTCCACACATGGAGTAGGGCATTTTGCCCGGGAAATAGGTACCATCTCATTTGAGTTTATTTTTACTTTATAAGCTTTGTTTGATTTTTATCTTTTGTTTTGTAGATATAACATTATGACGGCAAACATCGCGAAATCGGTGAATGCTATGTTTGATGTTGAAAGAGAATTTCCCATTGTCGCTCTATTTGATGAATAAATAGGAGATTTGCATTGTTATTTCACCAGAGGTATATGGAACTGGTGCACTCTACAAATAGATTTGTTCCTTCAATTAAAAAAGACATATCGGAGTATGTCAACGCGGGCAACAAGTTGTTGGCCCATCAAATCGCTAACTACAAGTTCAATGTCACTGGGCATGGAGATGTTGCTACTGTGGATCTACAAAGAAGAACTTGTACTTGTAGAATTTTTGTCTTGGACAAAATACGTTGTCCACATGCCATGGCAGCGCTTCGATCCCAACATGGTGTCGATTTTGGAAATCAGATTTACCGGTACTCCTCTCCATATTATTCGATGGAAAAATACATATGGCATATTGTAAGAAAATTCACCCGGTGCCACCTGAAGATTCTTGGATTGTCCCTTTGGATAGCATAAAGAGAGAAATACTTCCTCCATATGTTGATCCAAGTAAAGTCGGAAAAAGGACATATAAGAGACGGCGTAGAGTTGGTGAATCATTTCCAACAAGAAAAAATAAGTGTTCCGTATGTAGGGACTTTGGCCACAAAAAAACTACATGCCCAAATCGAAATGCCCCATAAGAAGTGTTGTGTTGTTGAATTTTAATGAATGTTCTTTCTTATTTGAGGATGATCCATATCATCTAATCTTATTAATAATCAACTTATGTGATGTTATTTATATATAACGCGTGATTTATTTAATTATGTATTGTTAATTATAACAAAATATGCATAATAGTGTATCTGTGGCAACATATATCGATTATATGTCAGAATAGTGCATATGTGGCAACATATGCCACTTATGTGTTAGATCTTACAACATAAAATTGTATCTGTGCCAACATATGTCAATTATGTCTAACAAGTACCAAAAAAATAAATCTGTGGAAACATATGTCACTTATGTGTTAGATGTTACAACATAAAATTGCATATGTGCCAACATATGTCTATTATGTCTAACAAGTATTGTGTAATGTGATGATATCATTACTGTTATTGGATCAACTTTCAAGAAAAAAACTTTAATGATGCGACTCTTCAATTTTTACCGTTTTTCAAAAAAAAATATACATGCATTTGAAGTCAACTTTTACTTGTCTATTTATCTTCTCTTCCAACTTTTCATATTTCACTGAACTTTCAATATGAATAACAAATCTTCCAAAAACACTATGATTAAGAAAAACTTCATTGAACCCTTCCGAGGGAACTAGTAATTTTCATCGTTGAGAGGGTTCCTTCCTACTCCCTACAAGATTTAATGAGTGTTAAATTTTGGTATGTATTAATCAATTTTCCGCTATTTAATTTCATTTCCTAATCATTTTGTTTCATTTCTCAGCTCCAGATTTCTCAATGAAGTAGCTAATGAACGTTCTGTATATCAAAAAGTAAATTTGCTCAGGTTTCCTTATCGTAGATGATCAATTGTTCAACAAGTCATTTATTTCCTAGAAATCTGCAGAGAATCAGGGAATTAGACGCCTTATACAGAAAAGGCGTGGTAATTTTTAATATTTTTTTATTGTCTTCACTTTTTTTTTTAATTTTGCATTTTAAAAGTTATATTTGTTTTGTAGTATGATTTTTTCAACCGTGGCGATCCAATTGCATTGGAAATGATTATTCAAGCAGCAGATGGTGGTCACAAGGGAGTTGAGTATGTGCTTTCCATAATATCAATCTTCAATGGTGGTGAAAACAATGAGTGAAGGCTTAATGTTCATTGCAACATGAAAAAAACTGAGCCAGATGTAGTGAGAAGATGTCGAAATCATCTGCGAAATATTTTAGTTGGAATATATGTCCAGGACCTCGTTTGTTGGGAGGAAGACCCATTTGTTGCACTGTTCATCAATATGAGCGAATCGGTCGCAGGATTGATTATCCCTGGATACGACACCCAAGACAGTACAACGAAGATAATATTCATTGTGATTTATGCAGGTGTGATATAGAACTAGATTATGTAGTTAATTTTCTACCTCATACGAGGGATTAATTAAATTGTCATATGTGGAAACATATGTAACGAACTTGCAAATTAATGGTGAAAAATATTGGCCTTCTTTGTTTTGTATATGTTGAGACATATGTCAATTATGTGTTGGATATTACAACAAAATATTTTAGATGTGGCAACATATGTCAATTAAGTGATTTATAATACACCATAACATATCTATGTCAACATATGTCAAATATGTTTTAGATATTACAACAGAATATTTTAGATGTGGCAACATATGTCAATCATGACTTATATATTACAATATAAAGTATTTGTTTCAACATATGTCAATTATGTGTTGGCTATTATAATAGAATATTTTAGATGTGGTAACAAATGTCAATTACACATTTAAAAACTAATTACGAATATGTCCCAATATACTTTTAAATAATGATTACGTGTAAGTGTTGTGTTGTGATCAATAAAATCTAATAATTATTGATATATTGAAACAGATTTGGTTTAATAATTACAACTCTTCAAATACTTTACTTTGTTGAAACGTCATGTCTTGCAACTTTTCAAATTTCTTGGTCTTCTATAAGGACATAATAGAAGGGAGCGATAAGTCAAAAGTTGTCTTCTGTTCGTCTTCATTCTCAAAAATGGTTTCAACTAGGAAAAACTTCATTGAATCCCTCCCGATTGAACTAGTAATTTTCATCGTTGAAAGGGTTGTTTCCTACTCCCTACAAGATTTAGTGAGTGTTAAATTATGTTCCAGGTTACTCAATGAAGTCGGTAATAAACGTTCTCTGTATCAGAAGGTTACATTGGTCATCTTTCCCCCTTAAACTACATGGACGATGAATCAACATGCCATTTCTTTCATGAAAATTTGCATAGCATCCGAGAACTTAGAAGTCTTATACAAAAAAGGCGTGGTAATTTTAATGTTTTTCATTTTTTCACGTTTTCATCAATGTACTTTGTATTCTTAATGTGTTATTTCTTTTATAGTTCGATTTTTACAATCGTAATGATCCAACTGCATTAGGAATGGTTAAAAAAGTAGTAGAAGGTGGCCACCGTGGTGCAGAGTATGTGCTTGCCATAAGTTCAATCTTTGAAGGCGGTATATCCATGAGAGAAGGATTGATGTGCATTGCCAACATGAAAAAAAAACATGTCAGTAATAGTGAGAAGATATCGACACCATTTGCGATACATTTTAAATAAAATGTGGGTGCGAGAACCTACTATTTTGGGAGAAAGACCCATTTGTTGCACTGTGCATCAACCCTATCAAATCGCCCGCAGGAATGGTTGGCCCAGGAGAAGTGACGATGAAGACGATATTCGCTGCGAATTGTGTAGTTGTGATTTAGAACTAGATTATCTAGTTAAATTTCTTCCTCATACGAATCTGTGGGATTAATTTAATTTGTACCAATATATGTCATATGGTGAAAATCTTGTATTTTTGTTTTTTGTACTTATTTTGGAACTAAATATGTGGCAACACATGACATATGGTGAAAATATTGCCTTTTTGTCTTTTGTACTTATTTTTGAATTATGATATAACATATGTACTTATACCTTATTTTTATTGCTTAATTATGGTCTAAATTACTAAAATTTGGTCCAACTTTTCATTTTTCCAATTCTAAATCGGTCAATTTGTCTATTAGTGCCTCCTTGATGTTTCATATGTGTCAACATATGAAGAATATGTTGTTGAAAATGCAACATATACTGAACTTGTGTCTACATATAACTATAAAAAATGGGACTTTGGGGATTAATTCAATTAAATTGTCACCTAATTCAATATGTAACACCAATATATCGTCCAACAACATGTCTAAGTAACAAATTGCGGTCCTATACAACACCCTTCATTAAATTCTATCAATTATATTTAGAAAGATTATCATCCCACTAGTTCGTCATACAATGACTTAGTAAATCCATATGATAGTTATATAACACCCTTCTATATCGTTGTTCCAAATGTTACACCTTATTTTTATTGCTTAATTATGGTCTAAATCACTAAAATTTGGTCCAACTTTTTATTTTTCAATTCCTAAATCGATCAATTCGTCGATTAGTACCTCCTTAATGTTTCATCTGTGCCAACATATGAAGAATCTATTGTTGAAAATGCAACATATACTGAATCTGTGTCAACATATAACTATAAAAAATGGGTACTTCTTAAAACTAGCCCAATGATAGGCAAAGCCCATTCTGTTAAACTAATAATAAAATTGGCCCAAATATATATATATATA